>NW_028136124.1:0-556151 GCF_964662115.1 Mustela nivalis | reverse complement strand
CATGTCTTAGGAGAATGTCATACCTTTAGTAGCAAACTTGAAATCTTGGCCATTGGTTTTGATTTTTGTTTTGGTTAGATTTGGTTCAGTTTTTGTCATTTTAAAAATCGCTCCAGCCCTTGGCTCTGTCTGACCTGAATGCTTTCAGCTGTTTCTGAAACAAAAATGTCCCGGCAGCGAAAACTCTCATTGTTTACAGTGGCGCCCCTTCTGAACACTTTGTTAATAAAAAGTTTTTTTTGTTTTTGTTTTTGTTTTTCGGCTATGGTAAATGTGGAACAACAATGAGGTATTTCAAAGAGGTGAACCACAGATAAATTTCTCTAAGTGTGGGTGAAGGTTACTCAAAAAGGAACTTGACAAGGCTTTTAAAGATATCGACAATCATTATAACATAACGTGACTGATTGTTACCGTGCTCTTAACTGGGCAAACACTTGTTGGCTTCCACGAAAGACTAACATAGTTGAGATGGTTCTAGCGGCCTTCTAGCACAGGGTCTCATGAGGCAGGGATTCTAGCCACTGGCTGTGCAAGGCATGAGGCCTGTTAGTGATTCTATTTTTTCCTCTGCAGAATAGGTCTTTCTACATTCCAGGTCCTTTCTACCCCAATAAATAATGCGGCGATTCTCTCAGTGAGTTGTGCTATTGGTTTAAACAGCCAACTGTCTCTTTAAAAGGACTTTCGTTTAAATTCCTTTAATAAAAAAGTCCTTTAAAAAATATTTTTTATTTTTTATTTTTAAATCCCATATGTTTACTCTGATCGTGGAACTTTGTCATTTTGACCTTCTCTGCTGATTAAAATATTCTTCATCATCAGCACCTACTGCTCTCCTCTCCTGGTGGTCTCTCTGGAAAGGGTCTTCTCTAGCTCTTCTAGCAGGAGATGGGCACTTCCCCTCTACCCCTGTTGCCAGACTAACCTTACCTATCCTGCAGGGTCAGGTCGGCCTGGCCCTATATCTGTTGTTCTCCTCTGAGTGGTTAGATTTTCATAGATCCCGTGCTTTGCTTTTGTCAGGATTTACCTGGATTATCAAAATCCTTTCTTGTACCAGTGAAGCCTAAGAAACAGTCCTAATGAGAGAACCAGGAACTCAAACAGATCATATTTATCCTGAATGATCTGTCCAAAATGAAAAATTCGTTTCTGAGGAGCCTCAAGATCTCTGAGAAGGGAAGTTTCACCCACTCTGTCATGTAGGGGCATCAATTCCGATTCTGTGTCAATTGACCTACTTTCCCAGCTAGTAATTCTCTACCTCAGAAAGCCCACTCTCAACCGTTTCCTCTTTCAAAGGCAGTTGCTCTTAGAGTCTGCACATGGCACTTGGGGCCTGCTGGTCGTTGGCTACTGCCCTCTGTACCTTGGGTCTAACAGCTGCGGGGCATCAAGATGAGCACGTCTCTTGTTCTCCGTCTTAAAATAGTTTGGGGCACATGGTAAGCAATAATCACTTCTTTAGTTGATCCAAGTGTTGGATCTTTCTTAATTATTTTACTACCACAATTTACTTGTTCTAAGATTAATCCTCCCCCATTTTTATATCTCTTAAGGTGGCACTCACCTTGCACTTGATGACATATTCTAGTTCAACTGACAGCATTTCTCTTTCTTAGTCGAACATAAACTATAGTGCATCTTACCCTTGATGAAAGCTAGGATGCAATTAAATACTCTATGTGGTTACGTTTCTGATATTTGAAATTCTCCGGGGGCTCCCTGTGCCCCCACAGTGTAGTACCTCACCTCCTCGCCATAGTATACAAACCCTCTCACCCCCAGTGTTAACCCCGGGGCTCAGCCTCCATCCCCAGGTGATGCTGCCAGATCAGCTGTCGGTTGTCATGAACTTGCTGTAGTTTCCCGAATGCACTGTGCTGCCTCCTGGCCCTTTGAAACTTGACACACTCATCCTCATTCTTCGCTTCGCCCTTGTCTATCACCTCCCTTGAAAATCTGTTCCTAAGTGGCTTTTCCCAGCTCCCACCTACCCTTGGCAGTCTATTATCTCCCTGTGGTAAAGCCTGTCACACTGCACCATGGACATGCCCGTTGTCCCCCTGAGAAGAGAAAAGGGACAATGAGGGCCCCCATCATTTGCAGCTCTAGTGCCGAGTCCCATGCCTGGCTTGTAGGAAATGCCAGATCATGAAGACAAACGGAGATCATCCTCTGGCTAAAACCAGCTCTTCTTTGCCTACCGCAGGATCTGGATCAATAAAGAGCAGCCAGTTATTATTGCTGGTTTTCTAGGGATTTTTACCCCATATATTTCCCAGGTCTTTACTCTTTTTGTAGCACTTTAATTCAGGCTTCAACCACTTCCTAGTCAGATCAGGTGAAATCATTTTCCTTCCCATACCCTCGATGTATTTCACATCTAGTAATTCTTTTTTAAAAGATCTTATTTACCCATTTGACAGACAGATCTCAAGTAGGTAGAGAGGGAGGCAGAGAGAGAGGAGGGAAGCAGGCTCCCCGCTGAGCAGAGAGCACGATGTGGGGCTCCATCCCAGGACCCTGAAATCATGACCTGAGCCGAAGGCAGAGGCCTAAACCACTGAGCCACCCAGGAGCCCCCATATCTGGTAATTTTTAACCAACGTGGATTTGCTGCATCAAATAGTTCCTTCTTCTTCAAATATAAATATATAAATAAAGTGATCAAGTCACTCGCATGTCTTAGGAGAATGTCATACCTTTAGTAGCAAACTTGAAATCTTGGCCATTGGTTTTGATTTTTGTTTTGGTTAGATTTGGTTCAGTTTTTGTCATTTTAAAAATCGCTCCAGCCCTTGGCTCTGTCTGACCTGAATGCTTTCAGCTGTTTCTGAAACAAAATTGTCCCGGCAGCGAAAACTCTCATTGTTTACAGTGGCGCCCCTTCTGAACACTTTGTTAATAAAAAGGTTTTTTTGTTTTTGTTTTTGTTTTTCGGCTATGGTAAATGTGGAACAACAATGAGGTATTTCAAAGAGGTGAACCACAGATAAATTTCTCTAAGTGTGGGTGAAGGTTACTCAAAAAGGAACTTGACAAGGCTTTTAAAGATATCGACAATCATTATAACATAACGTGACTGATTGTTACCGTGCTCTTAACTGGGCAAACACTTGTTGGCTTCCACGAAAGACTAACATAGTTGAGATGGTTCTAGCGGCCTTCTAGCACAGGGTCTCATGAGGCAGGGATTCTAGCCACTGGCTGTGCAAGGCATGAGGCCTGTTAGTGATTCTATTTTTTCCTCTGCAGAATAGGTCTTTCTACATTCCAGGTCCTTTCTACCCCAATAAATAATGCGGCGATTCTCTCAGTGAGTTGTGCTATTGGTTTAAACAGCCAACTGTCTCTTTAAAAGGACTTTTGATTAAATTCCTTTAAAAAAAAGTCCTTTCAAAGAAATCTTTTTTCTTTATTTTTTATTTTTTATCCCATATGTTTACTCTGATCGTGGAACTTTGTCATTTTGACCTTCTCTGCTGATTAAAATATTCTTCATCATCAGCACCTACTGCTCTCCTCTCCTGGTGGTCTCTCTGGAAAGGGTCTTCTCTAGCTCTTCTAGCAGGAGATGGGCACTTCCCCTCTACCCCTGTTGCCAGACTAACCTTACCTATCCTGCAGGGTCAGGTCGGCCTGGCCCTTTATCTGTTGTTCTCCTCTGAGTGGTTAGATTTTCATAGATCCCGTGCTTTGCTTTTGTCAGGATTTACCTGGATTATCAAAATCCTTTTCTTGTGCCAGTGAAGCCTAAGAAACAGTCCTAATGAGAGAACCAGGAACTCAAACAGATCATATTTATCCTGAAAGATCTGTCCAAAATGAAAAATTCGTTTCTGAGGAGCCTCAAGATCTCTGAGAAGGGAATTTTCACCAACTCTGTCATGTAGGGCATGAATTCTGATTCTGTGTCAATTGTCCTACTTTCCCAGCTAGTAATTCTCTACCTCAGAAAGCCCACTCTCAATCGTTTCCTCTTTCAAAGGCAGTTGCTCTTAGAGTCTGCACATGGCACTTGGGGCCTGTTGGTCATTGGCTACTGCCCTCTGTACCTTGGGTCTAACAGCTGCGGGACATCAAGATGAGCACGTCTCTTGTTCTAGTACTTAATATACTTTGGGGCACATGGTAAGCAATAATCACTTCTTTAGTTGATCCAAGTGTTGGATCTTTCTTAATATTTTACTACCACAATTTTCTTTTTCTAAGATTTGTCCCCCCCCCCATTTTAATATCTGTTAAGGTGGCACTCACCTTGCACTTGATGACATATCCTAGTTTAACTGACAGCATTTCACTTTCTTAGTCGAACATAAACTACAGTGCATCTTACCCTTGATGAAAGCTAGGATGCAATTAAATACTCTATTATGTTTACGATTCTGATATTTGAAATCCTCCGTTAGCTCCCTGTGCCCCCACAGTGTAGTACCTCACCTCCTTGCCATAGTATACAAACCCTCTCACCCCCAGTGTTAACCCCGGGGCTCAGCCTCCATCCCCAGGTGATGCTGCCAGATCAGCTGTCGGTTGTCATGAACTTGCTGTAGTTTCCCGAATGCACTGTGCTGCCTCCTGGCCCTTTGAAACTTGAAACACTCATCCTCATTCTTCGCTTTGCTTTGTCTATCACCGCCCCTGAAAATCTGTTCCTAAGTGGCTTTTCCCAGCTCCCACCTACCCTTGGTAGTCTATTATCTCCCTGTGGTAAAGCCTGACATTCTGCATCATGGACATGCCCGTTGTCCCCCTGAGAAGAGAAAAGGGACAATGAGGGCCCCCATCATTTGCAGCTCTAGTCCGAGCCCCATGCCTGGCTTGTAGGAAATGCCAGATCATGAAGACAAACGGAGATCATCCTCTGGCTAAAACCAGCTCTTCTTTGCCTACCGCAGGATCTGGATCAATAAAGAGCAGCCAGTTATTATTGCTGGTTTTCTAGGGATTTTTACCCCATATATTTCCCAGGTCTTTACTCTTTTTATAGCACTTTAATTCAGGCTTCAACCACTTCCTAGTCAGATCAGGTGAAATCATTTTCCTTCCCATACCCTCGATGTATTTCACATCTAGTAATTCTTTTTTTAAAGATCTTATTTACCCATTTGACAGACAGATCTCAAGTAGGTAGAGAGGGAGGCAGAGAGAGAGGGGGGAAGCAGGCTCCCCGCTGAGCAGAGAGCACGATGTGGGGCTCCATCCCAGGACCCTGAAATCATGACCTGAGCTGAAGGCAGAGGCCTAAACCACTGAGCCACCCAGGAGCCCCCATATCTGGTAATTTTTAACCAACGTGGATTTGCTGCATCAAATAGTTCCTTCTTCTTCAAATATAAATATATAAATAAAGTCATCAAGTCACTCGCATGTCTTAGGAGAATGTCATACCTTTAGTAGCAAACTTGAAATCTTGGCCATTGGTTTTGATTTTTGTTTTGGTTAGATTTGGTTCAGTTTTTGTCATTTTAAAAATCGCTCCAGCCCTTGGCTCTGTCTGACCTGATTGCTTTCAGCTGTTTCTGAAACAAAATTGTCCCGGCAGGGAAAACTCTCATTGTTTACAGTGGCGCCCCTTCTGAACACTCTGTTAATAAAAAGGTTTTTTTGTTTTTGTTTTTGTTTTTCGGCTATGGTAATTGTGGAACAACAATGAGGTATTTCAAAGAGGTGAACCACAGATAAATTTCTCTAAAGGTGGGTGAAGGTTACTCAAAAAGGAACTTGACAAGGCTTTTAAAGATATCGACAATCATTATAACATAACGTGACTGATTGTTACCGTGCTCTTAACTGGGCAAACACTTGTTGGCTTCCAAGAAAGACTAACATAGTTGAGATGGTTCTAGCAGCCTTCTAGCACAGGGTCTCATGAGGCAGGGATTCTAGCCACTGGCTGTGCAAGGCATGAGGCCTGTTAGTGATTCTATTTTTTCCTCTGCAGAATAGGTCTTTCTACATTCCAGGTCCTTTCTACCCCAATAAATAATGCGGCGATTCTCTCAGTGAGTTGTGCTATTGGTTTAAACAGCCAACTGTCTCTTTAAAAGGACTTTCGTTTAAATTCCTTTAATAAAAAAGTCCTTTAAAAAATATTTTTTATTTTTTATTTTTAAATCCCATATGTTTACTCTGATCGTGGAACTTTGTCATTTTGACCTTCTCTGCTGATTAAAATATTCTTCATCATCAGCACCTACTGCTCTCCTCTCCTGGTGGTCTCTCTGGAAAGGGTCTTCTCTAGCTCTTCTAGCAGGAGATGGGCACTTCCCCTCTACCCCTGTTGCCAGACTAACCTTACCTATCCTGCAGGGTCAGGTCGGCCTGGCCCTATATCTGTTGTTCTCCTCTGAGTGGTTAGATTTTCATAGATCCCGTGCTTTGCTTTTGTCAGGATTTACCTGGATTATCAAAATCCTTTCTTGTACCAGTGAAGCCTAAGAAACAGTCCTAATGAGAGAACCAGGAACTCAAACAGATCATATTTATCCTGAATGATCTGTCCAAAATGAAAAATTCGTTTCTGAGGAGCCTCAAGATCTCTGAGAAGGGAAGTTTCACCCACTCTGTCATGTAGGGGCATCAATTCCGATACTGTGTCAATTGACCTACTTTCCCAGCTAGTAATTCTCTACCTCAGAAAGCCCACTCTCAACCGTTTCCTCTTTCAAAGGCAGTTGCTCTTAGAGTCTGCACATGGCACTTGGGGCCTGCTGGTCGTTGGCTACTGCCCTCTGTACCTTGGGTCTAACAGCTGCGGGGCATCAAGATGAGCACGTCTCTTGTTCTCCGACTTAAAATAGTTTGGGGCACATGGTAAGCAATAATCACTTCTTTAGTTGATCCAAGTGTTGGATCTTTCTTAATTATTTTACTACCACAATTTACTTGTTCTAAGATTAATCCTCCCCCATTTTTATATCTCTTAAGGTGGCACTCACCTTGCACTTGATGACATATTCTAGTTCAACTGACAGCATTTCTCTTTCTTAGTTGAACATAAACTATAGTGCATCTTACCCTTGATGAAAGCTAGGATGCAAACAAATACTCTATTATGGTTCGATTCTGATATTTGAAATCCTCCGGGGGCTCCCTGTGCCCCCACAGTGTGGTACCTCACCTCCTCGCCATAGTATACAAACCCTCTCACCCCCAGTGTTAACCCCGGGGCTCAGCCTCCATCCCCAGGTGATGCTGCCAGATCAGCTGTCGGTTGTCATGAACTTGCTGTAGTTTCCCGAATGCACTGTGCTGCCTCCTGGCCCTTTGAAACTTGACACACTCATCCTCATTCTTCGCTTCGCCCTTGTCTATCACCTCCCCTGAAAATCTGTTCCTAAGTGGCATTTCCAAGCTCCCACCTACCCGTGGCAGTCTATTATCTCCCTGTGGTAAAGCCTGTCACACTGCACCAAGGCCATGCCCGTTGTCCCCCTGAGAAGAGAAAAGGGACAATGAGGTCCCCCATCATTTGCAGCTCTAGTGCAGAGCACAATGCCTGGCTTGTTGGAAATAGAGATCATGAAGACAAACGGAGATCATCCTCTGGCTAAAACCAGCTCTTCTTTGCCTACCGCAGGATCTGGATCAATAAAGAGCAGCCAGTTATTATTGCTGGTTTTCTAGGGATTTTTACCCCATATATTTCCCAGGTCTTTACTCTTTTTATAGCACTTTAATTCAGGCTTCAACCACTTCCTAGTCAGATCAGGTGAAATCATTTTCCTTCCCATACCCTCGATGTATTTCACATCTAGTAATTCTTTTTTTAAAGATCTTATTTACCCATTTGACAGACAGATCACAAGTAGGTAGAGACGGAGGCAGAGAGAGAGGGGGAAAGCAGGCTCCCCGCTGAGCAGAGAGCCCTATGTGGGGCTCCATCCCTGGACCCTGAAATCATGACCTGAGCCGAAGGCAGAGGCCTAAACCACTGAGCCACCCAGGAGCCCCCATATCTGGTAATTTTTAACCAACGTGGATTTGCTGCATCAAATAGTTCCTTCTTCTTCAAATATAAATATATAAATAAAGTCATCAAGTCCCTCGCATGTCTTAGGAGAATGTCATACCTTTAGTAGCAAACTTGAAATCTTGGCCATTGGTTTTGATTTTTGTTTTGGTTAGATTTGGTTCAGTTTTTGTCATTTTAAAAATCGCTCCAGCCCTTGGCTCTGTCTGACCTGATTGCTTTCAGCTGTTTCTGAAACAAAATTGTCCCGGCAGCGAAAACTCTCATTGTTTACAATGGCGCCCCTTCTGAACACTCTGTTAATAAAAAGGTTTTTTTGTTTTTGTTTTTGTTTTTCGGCTATGGTAAATGTGGAACAACAATGAGGTATTTCAAAGAGGTGAACCACAGATAAATTTCTCTAAAGGTGGGTGAAGGTTACTCAAAAAGGAACTTGACAAGGCTTTTAAAGATATCGACAATCATTATAACATAACGTGACTGATTGTTACCGTGCTCTTAACTGGGCAAACACTTGTTGGCTTCCAAGAAAGACTAACATAGTTGAGATGGTTCTAGCAGCCTTCTAGCACAGGGTCTCATGAGGCAGGGATTCTAGCCACTGGCTGTGCAAGGCATGAGGCCTGTTAGTGATTCTATTTTTTCCTCTGCAGAATAGGTCTTTCTACATTCCAGGTCCTTTCTACCCCAATAAATAATGCGGCGATTCTCTCAGTGAGTTGTGCTATTGGTTTAAACAGCCAACTGTCTCTTTAAAAGGACTTTTGTTTAAATTCCTTTAATAAAAAAGTCCTTTAAAAAATATTTTTTATTTTTTATTTTTAAATCCCATATGTTTACTCTGATCGTGGAACTTTGTCATTTTGACCTTCTCTGCTGATTAAAATATTCTTCATCATCAGCACCTACTGCTCTCCTCTCCTGGTGGTCTCTCTGGAAAGGGTCTTCTCTAGCTCTTCTAGCAGGAGATGGGCACTTCCCCTCTACCCCTGTTGCCAGACTAACCTTACCTATCCTGCAGGGTCAGGTCGGCCTGGCCCTATATCTGTTGTTCTCCTCTGAGTGGTTAGATTTTCATAGATCCCGTGCTTTGCTTTTGTCAGGATTTACCTGGATTATCAAAATCCTTTCTTGTACCAGTGAAGCCTAAGAAACAGTCCTAATGAGAGAACCAGGAACTCAAACAGATCATATTTATCCTGAATGATCTGTCCAAAATGAAAAATTCGTTTCTGAGGAGCCTCAAGATCTCTGAGAAGGGAAGTTTCACCCACTCTGTCATGTAGGGGCATCAATTCCGATTCTGTGTCAATTGACCTACTTTCCCAGCTAGTAATTCTCTACCTCAGAAAGCCCACTCTCAACCGTTTCCTCTTTCAAAGGCAGTTGCTCTTAGAGTCTGCACATGGCACTTGGGGCCTGCTGGTCGTTGGCTACTGCCCTCTGTACCTTGGGTCTAACAGCTGCGGGGCATCAAGATGAGCACGTCTCTTGTTCTCCGTCTTAAAATAGTTTGGGGCACATGGTAAGCAATAATCACTTCTTTAGTTGATCCAAGTGTTGGATCTTTCTTAATTATTTTACTTCCACAATTTACTTGTTCTAAGATTAATCCTCCCCCATTTTTATATCTCTTAAGGTGGCACTCACCTTGCACTTGATGACATATTCTAGTTCAACTGACAGCATTTCTCTTTCTTAGTCGAACATAAACTATAGTGCATCTTACCCTTGATGAAAGCTAGGATGCAATTAAATACTCTATGTGGTTACGTTTCTGATATTTGAAATTCTCCGGGGGCTCCCTGTGCCCCCACAGTGTAGTACCTCACCTCCTCGCCATAGTATACAAACCCTCTCACCCCCAGTGTTAACCCCGGGGCTCAGCCTCCATCCCCAGGTGATGCTGCCAGATCAGCTGTCGGTTGTCATGAACTTGCTGTAGTTTCCCGAATGCACTGTGCTGCCTCCTGGCCCTTTGAAACTTGACACACTCATCCTCATTCTTCGCTTCGCCCTTGTCTATCACCTCCCTTGAAAATCTGTTCCTAAGTGGCTTTTCCCAGCTCCCACCTACCCTTGGCAGTCTATTATCTCCCTGTGGTAAAGCCTGTCACACTGCACCATGGACATGCCCGTTGTCCCCCTGAGAAGAGAAAAGGGACAATGAGGGCCCCCATCATTTGCAGCTCTAGTGCCGAGTCCCATGCCTGGCTTGTAGGAAATGCCAGATCATGAAGACAAACGGAGATCATCCTCTGGCTAAAACCAGCTCTTCTTTGCCTACCGCAGGATCTGGATCAATAAAGAGCAGCCAGTTATTATTGCTGGTTTTCTAGGGATTTTTACCCCATATATTTCCCAGGTCTTTACTCTTTTTGTAGCACTTTAATTCAGGCTTCAACCACTTCCTAGTCAGATCAGGTGAAATCATTTTCCTTCCCATACCCTCGATGTATTTCACATCTAGTAATTCTTTTTTAAAAGATCTTATTTACCCATTTGACAGACAGATCTCAAGTAGGTAGAGAGGGAGGCAGAGAGAGAGGAGGGAAGCAGGCTCCCCGCTGAGCAGAGAGCACGATGTGGGGCTCCATCCCAGGACCCTGAAATCATGACCTGAGCCGAAGGCAGAGGCCTAAACCACTGAGCCACCCAGGAGCCCCCATATCTGGTAATTTTTAACCAACGTGGATTTGCTGCATCAAATAGTTCCTTCTTCTTCAAATATAAATATATAAATAAAGTGATCAAGTCACTCGCATGTCTTAGGAGAATGTCATACCTTTAGTAGCAAACTTGAAATCTTGGCCATTGGTTTTGATTTTTGTTTTGGTTAGATTTGGTTCAGTTTTTGTCATTTTAAAAATCGCTCCAGCCCTTGGCTCTGTCTGACCTGAATGCTTTCAGCTGTTTCTGAAACAAAATTGTCCCGGCAGCGAAAACTCTCATTGTTTACAGTGGCGCCCCTTCTGAACACTTTGTTAATAAAAAGGTTTTTTTGTTTTTGTTTTTGTTTTTCGGCTATGGTAAATGTGGAACAACAATGAGGTATTTCAAAGAGGTGAACCACAGATAAATTTCTCTAAGTGTGGGTGAAGGTTACTCAAAAAGGAACTTGACAAGGCTTTTAAAGATATCGACAATCATTATAACATAACGTGACTGATTGTTACCGTGCTCTTAACTGGGCAAACACTTGTTGGCTTCCACGAAAGACTAACATAGTTGAGATGGTTCTAGCGGCCTTCTAGCACAGGGTCTCATGAGGCAGGGATTCTAGCCACTGGCTGTGCAAGGCATGAGGCCTGTTAGTGATTCTATTTTTTCCTCTGCAGAATAGGTCTTTCTACATTCCAGGTCCTTTCTACCCCAATAAATAATGCGGCGATTCTCTCAGTGAGTTGTGCTATTGGTTTAAACAGCCAACTGTCTCTTTAAAAGGACTTTTGATTAAATTCCTTTAAAAAAAAGTCCTTTCAAAGAAATCTTTTTTCTTTATTTTTTATTTTTTATCCCATATGTTTACTCTGATCGTGGAACTTTGTCATTTTGACCTTCTCTGCTGATTAAAATATTCTTCATCATCAGCACCTACTGCTCTCCTCTCCTGGTGGTCTCTCTGGAAAGGGTCTTCTCTAGCTCTTCTAGCAGGAGATGGGCACTTCCCCTCTACCCCTGTTGCCAGACTAACCTTACCTATCCTGCAGGGTCAGGTCGGCCTGGCCCTTTATCTGTTGTTCTCCTCTGAGTGGTTAGATTTTCATAGATCCCGTGCTTTGCTTTTGTCAGGATTTACCTGGATTATCAAAATCCTTTTCTTGTGCCAGTGAAGCCTAAGAAACAGTCCTAATGAGAGAACCAGGAACTCAAACAGATCATATTTATCCTGAAAGATCTGTCCAAAATGAAAAATTCGTTTCTGAGGAGCCTCAAGATCTCTGAGAAGGGAATTTTCACCAACTCTGTCATGTAGGGCATGAATTCTGATTCTGTGTCAATTGTCCTACTTTCCCAGCTAGTAATTCTCTACCTCAGAAAGCCCACTCTCAATCGTTTCCTCTTTCAAAGGCAGTTGCTCTTAGAGTCTGCACATGGCACTTGGGGCCTGTTGGTCATTGGCTACTGCCCTCTGTACCTTGGGTCTAACAGCTGCGGGACATCAAGATGAGCACGTCTCTTGTTCTAGTACTTAATATACTTTGGGGCACATGGTAAGCAATAATCACTTCTTTAGTTGATCCAAGTGTTGGATCTTTCTTAATATTTTACTACCACAATTTTCTTGTTCTAAGATTTGTCCCCCCCCCCATTTTAATATCTGTTAAGGTGGCACTCACCTTGCACTTGATGACATATCCTAGTTTAACTGACAGCATTTCACTTTCTTAGTCGAACATAAACTACAGTGCATCTTACCCTTGATGAAAGCTAGGATGCAATTAAATACTCTATTATGTTTACGATTCTGATATTTGAAATCCTCCGTTAGCTCCCTGTGCCCCCACAGTGTAGTACCTCACCTCCTTGCCATAGTATACAAACCCTCTCACCCCCAGTGTTAACCCCGGGGCTCAGCCTCCATCCCCAGGTGATGCTGCCAGATCAGCTGTCGGTTGTCATGAACTTGCTGTAGTTTCCCGAATGCACTGTGCTGCCTCCTGGCCCTTTGAAACTTGAAACACTCATCCTCATTCTTCGCTTTGCTTTGTCTATCACCTCCCCTGAAAATCTGTTCCTAAGTGGCTTTTCCCAGCTCCCACCTACCCTTGGTAGTCTATTATCACCCTGTGGTAAAGCCTGACAACCTGCATCATGGACATGCCCGTTGTCCCCCTGAGAAGAGAAAAGGGACAATGAGGGCCCCCATCATTTGCAGCTCTAGTCCCAGCCCCATGCCTGGCTTGTAGGAAATGCCAGATCATGAAGACAAACGGAGATCATCCTCTGGCTAAAACCAGCTTTTCTTTGCCTACCGCAGGATCTGGATCAATAAAGAGCAGCCAGTTATTATTGCTGGTTTTCTAAAGATTTTTACCCCATATATTTCCCAGGTCTTTACTCTTTTTATAGCACTTTAATTCAGGCTTCAACCACTTCCTAGTCAGATCAGGTGAAATCATTTTCCTTCCCATACCCTCGATGTATTTCACATCTAGTAATTCTTTTTTTAAAGATCTTATTTACCCATTTGACAGACAGATCTCAAGTAGGTAGAGAGGGAGGCAGAGAGAGAGGGGGGAAGCAGGCTCCCCGCTGAGCAGAGAGCACGATGTGGGGCTCCATCCCAGGACCCTGAAATCATGACCTGAGCTGAAGGCAGAGGCCTAAACCACTGAGCCACCCAGGAGCCCCCATATCTGGTAATTTTTAACCAACGTGGATTTGCTGCATCAAATAGTTCCTTCTTCTTCAAATATAAATATATAAATAAAGTCATCATGTCACTCGCATGTCTTAGGAGAATGTCATACATTTAGTAGCAAACTTGAAATCTTGGCCATTGGTTTTGATTTTTGTTTTGGTTAGATTTGGTTCAGTTTTTGTCATTTTAAAAATCGCTCCAGCCCTTGGCTCTGTCTGACCTGATTGCTTTCAGCTGTTTCTGAAACAAAATTGTCCCGGCAGCGAAAACTCTCATTGTTTACAGTGGCGCCCCTTCTGAACACTCTGTTAATAAAAAGGTTTTTTTTTTTTGTTTTTGTTTTTCGGCTATGGTAAATGTGGAACAACAATGAGGTATTTCAAAGAGGTGAACCACAGATAAATTTCTCTAAAGGTGGGTGAAGGTTACTCAAAAAGGAACTTGACAAGGCTTTTAAAGATATCGACAATCATTATAACATAACGTGACTGATTGTTACCGTGCTCTTCACTGGGCAAACACTTGTTGGCTTCCAAGAAAGACTAACATAGTTGAGATGGTTCTAGCAGCCTTCTAGCACAGGGTCTCATGAGGCAGGGATTCTAGCCCCTGGCTGTGCAAGGCATGAGGCCTGTTAGTGATTCTATTTTTTTCCTCTGCAGAATAGGTCTTTCTACATTCCAGGTCCTTTCTACCCCAATAAATAATGCGGCGATTCTCTCAGTGAGTTGTGCTATTGGTTTAAACAGCCAACTGTCTCTTTAAAAGGACTTTTGTTTAAATTCCTTTAATAAAAAAGTCCTTTAAAAAATATTTTTTATTTTTTATTTTTAAATCCCATATGTTTACTCTGATCGTGGAACTTTGTCATTTTGACCTTCTCTGCTGATTAAAATATTCTTCATCATCAGCACCTACTGCTCTCCTCTCCTGGTGGTCTCTCTGGAAAGGGTCTTCTCTAGCTCTTCTAGCAGGAGATGGGCACTTCCCCTCTACCCCTGTTGCCAGACTAACCTTACCTATCCTGCAGGGTCAGGTCGGCCTGGCCCTATATCTGTTGTTCTCCTCTGAGTGGTTAGATTTTCATAGATCCCGTGCTTTGCTTTTGTCAGGATTTACCTGGATTATCAAAATCCTTTCTTGTACCAGTGAAGCCTAAGAAACAGTCCTAATGAGAGAACCAGGAACTCAAACAGATCATATTTATCCTGAATGATCTGTCCAAAATGAAAAATTCGTTTCTGAGGAGCCTCAAGATCTCTGAGAAGGGAAGTTTCACCCACTCTGTCATGTAGGGGCATCAATTCCGATTCTGTGTCAATTGACCTACTTTCCCAGCTAGTAATTCTCTACCTCAGAAAGCCCACTCTCAACCGTTTCCTCTTTCAAAGGCAGTTGCTCTTAGAGTCTGCACATGGCACTTGGGGCCTGCTGGTCATTGGCTACTGCCCTCTGTACCTTGGGTCTAACAGCTGCGGGGCATCAAGATGAGCACGTCTCTTGTTCTCCGACTTAAAATAGTTTGGGGCACATGGTAAGCAATAATCACTTCTTTAGTTGATCCAAGTGTTGGATCTTTCTTAATTATTTTACTACCACAATTTACTTGTTCTAAGAGTAATCCTCCCCCATTTTTATATCTCTTAAGGTGGCACTCACCTTGCACTTGATGACATATTCTAGTTCAACTGACAGCATTTCTCTTTCTTAGTCGAACATAAACTATAGTGCATCTTACCCTTGATGAAAGCTAGGATGCAATTAAATACTCTATGTGGTTACTTTTCTGATATTTGAAATCCTCCGGGGGCTCCCTGTGCCCCCACAGTGTAGTACCTCACCTGCTCGCCATAGTATACAAACCCTCTCACCCCCAGTGTTAACCCCGGGGCTCAGCCTCCATCCCCAGGTGATGCTGCCAGATCAGCTGTCGGTTGTCATGAACTTGCTGTAGTTTCCCGAATGCACTGTGCTGCCTCCTGGCCCTTTGAAACTTGACACACTCATCCTCATTCTTCGCTTCGCCCTTGTCTATCACCTCCCCTGAAAATCTGTTCCTAAGTGGCTTTTCCCAGCTCCCACCTACCCTTGGCAGTCTATTATCTCCCTGTGGTAAAGCCTGTCACACTGCACCATGGACATGCCCGTTGTCCCCCTGAGAAGAGAAAAGGGACAATGAGGGCCCCCATCATTTGCAGCTCTAGTCCGAGCCCCATGCCTGGCTTGTAGGAAATGCCAGATCATGAAGACAAACGGAGATCATCCTCTGGCTAAAACCAGCTCTTCTTTGCCTACCGCAGGATCTGGATCAATAAAGAGCAGCCAGTTATTATTGCTGGTTTTCTAGGGATTTTTACCCCATATATTTCCCAGGTCTTTACTCTTTTTGTAGCACTTTAATTCAGGCTTCAACCACTTCCTAGTCAGATCAGGTGAAATCATTTTCCTTCCCATACCCTCGATGTATTTCACATCTAGTAATTCTTTTTTTAAAGATCTTATTTACCCATTTGACAGACAGATCTCAAGTAGGTAGAGAGGGAGGCAGAGAGAGAGGAGGGAAGCAGGCTCCCCGCTGAGCAGAGAGCACGATGTGGGGCTCCATCCCAGGACCCTGAAATCATGACCTGAGCCGAAGGCAGAGGCCTAAACCACTGAGCCACCCAGGAGCCCCCATATCTGGTAATTTTTAACCAACGTGGATTTGCTGCATCAAATAGTTCCTTCTTCTTCAAATATAAATATATAAATAAAGTGATCAAGTCACTCGCATGTCTTAGGAGAATGTCATACCTTTAGTAGCAAACTTGAAATCTTGGCCATTGGTTTTGATTTTTGTTTTGGTTAGATTTGGTTCAGTTTTTGTCATTTTAAAAATCGCTCCAGCCCTTGGCTCTGTCTGACCTGAATGCTTTCAGCTGTTTCTGAAACAAAATTGTCCCGGCAGCGAAAACTCTCATTGTTTACAGTGGCGCCCCTTCTGAACACTCTGTTAATAAAAAGTTTTTTTTGTTTTTGTTTTTGTTTTTCGGCTATGGTAAATGTGGAACAACAATGAGGTATTTCAAAGAGGTGAACCACAGATAAATTTCTCTAAGTGTGGGTGAAGGTTACTCAAAAAGGAACTTGACAAGGCTTTTAAAGATATCGACAATCATTATAACATAACGTGACTGATTGTTACCATGCTCTTAACTGGGCAAACACTTGTTGGCTTCCAAGAAAGACTAACATAGTTGAGATGGTTCTAGCGGCCTTCTAGCACAGGGTCTCATGAGGCAGGGATTCTAGCCACTGGCTGTGCAAGGCATGAGGCCTGTTAGTGATTCTATTTTTTCCTCTGCAGAATAGGTCTTTCTACATTCCAGGTCCTTTCTACCCCAATAAATAATGCGGCGATTCTCTCAGTGAGTTGTGCTATTGGTTTAAACAGCCAACTGTCTCTTTAAAAGGACTTTTGATTAAATTCCTTTAAAAAAAAGTCCTTTCAAAGAAATCTTTTTTCTTTATTTTTTATTTTTTATCCCATATGTTTACTCTGATCGTGGAACTTTGTCATTTTGACATTCTCTGCTGATTAAAATATTCTTCATCATCAGCACCTACTGCTCTCCTCTCCTGGTGGTCTCTCTGGAAAGGGTCTTCTCTAGCTCTTCTAGCAGGAGATGGGCACTTCCCCTCTACCCCTGTTGCCAGACTAACCTTACCTATCCTGTATGGTCAGGTCGGCCTGGCCCTTTATCTGTTGTTCTCCTCTGAGTGGTTAGATTTTCATAGATCCCGTGCTTTGCTTTTGTCAGGATTTACCTGGATTATCAAAATCCTTTTCTTGTGCCAGTGAAGCCTAAGAAACAGTCCTAATGAGAGAACCAGGAACTCAAACAGATCATATTTATCCTGAAAGATCTGTCCAAAATGAAAAATTCGTTTCTGAGGAGCCTCAAGATCTCTGAGAAGGGAATTTTCACCAACTCTGTCATGTAAGGCATGAATTCTGATTCTGTGTCAATTGTCCTACTTTCCCAGCTAGTAATTCTCTACCTCAGAAAGCCCACTCTCAATCGTTTCCTCTTTCAAAGGCAGTTGCTCTTAGAGTCTGCACATGGCACTTGGGGCCTGTTGGTCATTGGCTACTGCCCTCTGTACCTTGGGTCTAACAGCTGCGGGACATCAAGATGAGCACGTCTCTTGTTCTAGTACTTAATATACTTTGGGGCACATGGTAAGCAAAAATCACTTCTTTAGTTGATCCAAGTGTTGGATATTTCTTAATATTTTACTACCACAATTTTCTTGTTCTAAGATTTGTCCCCCCCCCCATTTTAATATCTGTTAAGGTGGCACTCACCTTGCACTTGATGACATATCCTAGTTTAACTGACAGCATTTCACTTTCTTAGTCGAACATAAACTACAGTGCATCTTACCCTTGATGAAAGCTAGGATGCAATTAAATACTCTATTATGTTTACGATTCTGATATTTGAAATCCTCCGTTAGCTCCCTGTGCCCCCACAGTGTAGTACCTCACCTCCTTGCCATAGTATACAAACCCTCTCACCCCCAGTGTTAACCCCGGGGCTCAGCCTCCATCCCCAGGTGATGCTGCCAGATCAGCTGTCGGTTGTCATGAACTTGCTGTAGTTTCCCGAATGCACTGTGCTGCCTCCTGGCCCTTTGAAACTTGAAACACTCATCCTCATTCTTCGCTTTGCTTTGTCTATCACCTCCCCTGAAAATCTGTTCCTAAGTGGCTTTTCCCAGCTCCCACCTACCCTTGGTAGTCTATTATCACCCTGTGGTAAAGCCTGACAACCTGCATCATGGACATGCCCGTTGTCCCCCTGAGAAGAGAAAAGGGACAATGAGGGCCCCCATCATTTGCAGCTCTAGTCCCAGCCCCATGCCTGGCTTGTAGGAAATGCCAGATCATGAAGACAAACGGAGATCATCCTCTGGCTAAAACCAGCTTTTCTTTGCCTACCGCAGGATCTGGATCAATAAAGAGCAGCCAGTTATTATTGCTGGTTTTCTAAAGATTTTTACCCCATATATTTCCCAGGTCTTTACTCTTTTTATAGCACTTTAATTCAGGCTTCAACCACTTCCTAGTCAGATCAGGTGAAATCATTTTCCTTCCCATACCCTCGATGTATTTCACATCTAGTAATTCTTTTTTTAAAGATCTTATTTACCCATTTGACAGACAGATCTCAAGTAGGTAGAGAGGGAGGCAGAGAGAGAGGGGGGAAGCAGGCTCCCCGCTGAGCAGAGAGCACGATGTGGGGCTCCATCCCAGGACCCTGAAATCATGACCTGAGCTGAAGGCAGAGGCCTAAACCACTGAGCCACCCAGGAGCCCCCATATCTGGTAATTTTTAACCAACGTGGATTTGCTGCATCAAATAGTTCCTTCTTCTTCAAATATAAATATATAAATAAAGTCATCATGTCACTCGCATGTCTTAGGAGAATGTCATACATTTAGTAGCAAACTTGAAATCTTGGCCATTGGTTTTGATTTTTGTTTTGGTTAGATTTGGTTCAGTTTTTGTCATTTTAAAAATCGCTCCAGCCCTTGGCTCTGTCTGACCTGATTGCTTTCAGCTGTTTCTGAAACAAAATTGTCCCGGCAGCGAAAACTCTCATTGTTTACAGTGGCGCCCCTTCTGAACACTCTGTTAATAAAAAGGTTTTTTTTTTTTGTTTTTGTTTTTCGGCTATGGTAAATGTGGAACAACAATGAGGTATTTCAAAGAGGTGAACCACAGATAAATTTCTCTAAAGGTGGGTGAAGGTTACTCAAAAAGGAACTTGACAAGGCTTTTAAAGATATCGACAATCATTATAACATAACGTGACTGATTGTTACCGTGCTCTTCACTGGGCAAACACTTGTTGGCTTCCAAGAAAGACTAACATAGTTGAGATGGTTCTAGCAGCCTTCTAGCACAGGGTCTCATGAGGCAGGGATTCTAGCCCCTGGCTGTGCAAGGCATGAGGCCTGTTAGTGATTCTATTTTTTTCCTCTGCAGAATAGGTCTTTCTACATTCCAGGTCCTTTCTACCCCAATAAATAATGCGGCGATTCTCTCAGTGAGTTGTGCTATTGGTTTAAACAGCCAACTGTCTCTTTAAAAGGACTTTTGTTTAAATTCCTTTAATAAAAAAGTCCTTTAAAAAATATTTTTTATTTTTTATTTTTAAATCCCATATGTTTACTCTGATCGTGGAACTTTGTCATTTTGACCTTCTCTGCTGATTAAAATATTCTTCATCATCAGCACCTACTGCTCTCCTCTCCTGGTGGTCTCTCTGGAAAGGGTCTTCTCTAGCTCTTCTAGCAGGAGATGGGCACTTCCCCTCTACCCCTGTTGCCAGACTAACCTTACCTATCCTGCAGGGTCAGGTCGGCCTGGCCCTATATCTGTTGTTCTCCTCTGAGTGGTTAGATTTTCATAGATCCCGTGCTTTGCTTTTGTCAGGATTTACCTGGATTATCAAAATCCTTTCTTGTACCAGTGAAGCCTAAGAAACAGTCCTAATGAGAGAACCAGGAACTCAAACAGATCATATTTATCCTGAATGATCTGTCCAAAATGAAAAATTCGTTTCTGAGGAGCCTCAAGATCTCTGAGAAGGGAAGTTTCACCCACTCTGTCATGTAGGGGCATCAATTCCGATTCTGTGTCAATTGACCTACTTTCCCAGCTAGTAATTCTCTACCTCAGAAAGCCCACTCTCAACCGTTTCCTCTTTCAAAGGCAGTTGCTCTTAGAGTCTGCACATGGCACTTGGGGCCTGCTGGTCGTTGGCTACTGCCCTCTCTACCTTGGGTCTAACAGCTGCGGGGCATCAAGATGAGCACGTCTCTTGTTCTCCGACTTAAAATAGTTTGGGGCACATGGTAAGCAATAATCACTTCTTTAGTTGATCCAAGTGTTGGATCTTTCTTAATTATTTTACTACCACAATTTACTTGTTCTAAGATTAATCCTCCCCCATTTTTATATCTCTTAAGGTGGCACTCACCTTGCACTTGATGACATATTCTAGTTCAACTGACAGCATTTCTCTTTCTTAGTTGAACATAAACTATAGTGCATCTTACCCTTGATGAAAGCTAGGATGCAAACAAATACTCTATTATGGTTCGATTCTGATATTTGAAATCCTCCGGGGGCTCCCTGTGCCCCCACAGTGTGGTACCTCACCTCCTCGCCATAGTATACAAACCCTCTCACCCCCAGTGTTAACCCCGGGGCTCAGTCTCCATCCCCAGGTGATGCTGCCAGATCAGCTGTCGGTTGTCATGAACTTGCTGTAGTTTCCCGAATGCACTGTGCTGCCTCCTGGCCCTTTGAAACTTGACACACTCATCCTCATTCTTCGCTTCGCCCTTGTCTATCACCTCCCCTGAAAATCTGTTCCTAAGTGGCATTTCCCAGCTCCCACCTACCCGTGGCAGTCTATTATCTCCCTGTGGTAAAGCCTGTCACACTGCACCATGGACATGCCCGTTGTCCCCCTGAGAAGAGAAAAGGGACAATGAGGGCCCCCAGCATTTGCAGCTCTAGTGCACAGCTTCATGCCTGGCTTGCAGGACATGCCAGATCATGAAGACAAACGGAGATCATTTTCTGGCTAAAACCAGCTCTTCTTTGCCTACCGCAGGATCTGGATCAATAAAGAGCAGCCAGTTATTATTGCTGTTTTTCTAGGGATTTTTACCCCATATATTTCCCAGGTCTCTACTCTTTTTGTGGCACTTTAATTCAGGCTTCAATCACTTCCCAGTCAGATCAGGTGAAATCATTTTCCTTCCCATACCCTCGATGTATTTCACATCTAGTAATTCTTTTTTTAAAGATCTTATTTACCCATTTGACAGACAGATCACAGGTAGGTAGAGAGAAAGGCAGAGAGAGGGGGGAAGCAGGCTCCCCGCTATGCAGAGAGCCCTATGTGGGGCTCCATCCCATGACCCTGAAATCATGACCTGAGCCGAAGGCAGAGGCCTAAACCACTGAGCAACCCAGGAGCCCCCATGTCTGGTAATTTTTAACCAACGTGGATTTGCTGCATC
Organism: Mustela nivalis; assembly: GCF_964662115.1. Taxonomy (NCBI): domain Eukaryota; kingdom Metazoa; phylum Chordata; class Mammalia; order Carnivora; family Mustelidae; genus Mustela; species Mustela nivalis. The sequence goes on along the minus strand of NW_028136124.1, from coordinate 534,719 downwards.
AAATAGTTCCTTCTTCTTCAAATATAAATATATAAATAAAGTGATCAGGTCACTCGCATGTCTTAGGAGAATGTCATACCTTTAGTAGCAAACTTGAAATCTTGGCCATTGGTTTTGATTTTTGTTTTGGTTAGATTTGGTTCAGTTTTTGTCATTTTAAAAATCGCTCCAGCCCTTGGCTCTGTCTGACCTGATTGCTTTCAGCTGTTTCTGAAACAAAATTGTCCCGGCAGCGAAAACTCTCATTGTTTACAGTGGCGCCCCCTTCTGAACACTTTGTTAATAAGAAGCTTTTTTTAATTTTTGTTTTTGTTTTACGGCTATGGTAAATGTGGAACAACAATGAGGTATTTCATAGAGGTGAACCAAAGATAAATTTCTCTAAGGGTGGGTGAAGGTTACTCAAAAAGGAACTTGACAAGGCTTTTAAAGACATCGACAATCATTATAACATAACGTGACTGATTGTTACCGTGCTCTTAACTGGGCAAACACTTGTTGGCTTCCAAGAAAGACTAACATAGTTGAGATGGTTCTAGCAGCCTTCTAGCACAGGGTCTCATGAGGCAGGGATTCTAGCCACTGGCTGTGCAAGGCATGAGGCCTGTTAGTGATTCTAATTTTTTCTCTGCAGAATGGGTCTTTGTACATTCCAGGTCCTTTCTACCCCAACAAATAATGCGGCGATTCTCTCAGTGCGTTGTATATTTGGTTTAAACAGCCAACTGTCTCTTAAAAAGGTCTTTTGTTTAAATTCCTTTTTAAAAAAAAAGTCCTTTAAAAAAGTTTTTTTATTTTTTATTTTTAAATCCCATATGTTTACTCTGATCATGGAACTTTGTCATTTTGACCACCTCTGCTGATTAAAATATTCTTCATCATTAGCACCTACTGCTCTCCTCTTCTGGTGGTCTCTCCGGAAGGGTCTTCTCTAGCTCATCTAGCAGGAAATGGGCACTTCCCCTCTACCCCTGTTGCCAGACTAACCTTACCTATCCTGCAGGGTCAGGTCGGCCTGGCCCTTTATCTGTTGCTCTCCTCTGAGTGCTTAGTTTTTCATAGATCCCGTGCTTTGCTTTTGTCACGATTTACACTGGATTATAAAACCCTTTTCTTGTGCCAGTGAAGCCTAAGAAACAGTCCGGATGAGAGAACCAGGAACTCAAACAGATCATATTTATCCTGAATGTTCTGTCCAAAATGAAAAATTCGTTTCTGAGGAGCCTCAAGATCTCTGAGAAGGGAAGTTTCACCAACTCTTTAATGTAGGGGCATCAATTCCGATTCTGTGTCAATTGACCTACTTTCCCAGCTAGCAATTCTCTACCTCAGAAAGCCACTCTCAACCGTTTCCTCTTTCAAAGGCAGTTGCTCTTAGAGTCTGCACATGGCACTTGGGGCCTGCTGGTCGTTGGCTACTGCCCTCTCTACCTTGGGTCTAACAGCTGCGGGGCATCAAGATGAGCACGTCTCTTGTTCTCCGACTTAAAATAGTTTGGGGCACATGGTAAGCAATAATCACTTCTTTAGTTGATCCAAGTGTTGGATCTTTCTTAATTATTTTACTACCACAATTTACTTGTTCTTAGCTTTATCCCCCCTCCATTTTAATATCTCTTAAGGTGGCACTCACCTTGCAGTTGATGACATATCCTAGTTCAATTGACAGCATTTCTCTTTCTTAGTCGAACATAAACTATAGTGCATCTTACACTTGATGAAAGCTAGGATGCAATTAAATACTCTATTATGGTTACGATTCTGATATTTGAAATCGTCCGGTGGCTCCCTGTGCCCCCACAGTGTAGTACCTCACCTTCTCGCCATAGTATACAAACCCTCTCACCCCCAGTGTTAACCCTGGGGCTCAGCCTCCATCCCCAGGTGATGCTGCCAGATCAGCTGTTGGTTGTCATGAACTTGCTGTAGTTTGCCGAATGCACTGTGCTGCCTTTTGGCACTTTGAAACTTGACACACTCATCCTCATTCTTCGCTTTGCCCTTGTCTATCACCTCCCCTGAAAATCTGTTCCTAAGTGGCTTTTCCCAGCTCCCACCTACCCTTGGCAGTCTATTATCTCCCTGTGGTAAAGCCTGTCACACTGCACCATGGACATGCCCGTTGTCCCCCTGAGAAGAGAAAAGGGACAATGAGGGCCCTCAACATTTGCAGCTCTAGTGCAGAGCCCCATGCCTGGCTTGCAGGAAATGCCAGATCATGAAGACAAACGGAGATCATCCTCTGGCTTAAACCAGCTCTTCTTTGCCTACCGCAGGATCTGGATCAGTAAAGTCAGCCGGTTATTATTGCTGTTTTTATAGGGATTTTTACCCCATATATTTCCCAGTTCTTTACTCTTTTTATAGCACTTTAATTCAGGCTTCAACCACTTCCTAGTCAGATCAGGTGAAATCATTTTCCTTCCCATACCCTCGATGTATTTCACATCTAGTAATTCTTTTTCAAGGATCTTATTTACCCATTTGACAGACAGACCACAAGTAGGTAGAGAGGGAGGCAGAGAGAGAGAGGGGGGAAGCAGGCTCCCCGCTGAGCAGAGAGCCCGATGTGGGGCTCCATCCCAGGACCCTGAAATCATGACCTGAGCCGAAGGCAGAGACCTAAACCACTGAGCCACCCAGGAGCCCCCATATCTGGTAATTTTTAACCAACGTGGTTTTGCTGCATGAAATAGTTCCTTCTTCTTTAAATATAAATATATAAATAAAGTGATCAAGCAACTCGCATGTCTTAGGAGAATGTCATACCTTTAGTAGCAACCTTGAAATCTTGGCCATTGGTTTTGATTTTTGTTTTGGTTAGATTTGGTTCTGTTTTTGTCATTTTGAAAATCCCTCCAGCCCTTGGCTCTGTCTGACCTGATTGCTTTAAGCTGTTTCTGTGAATCTTACCCTGACTGTATAGTGACCCGACCCTGACCTGAACACTGAACCTGACCCTGACTGTGAGCCTGACCCTAACTCTAACCCTAAACGTAACCCTGACCCTGACACTAACACGGGCCCTGACCCAAAACCTAACGCTGAACCTAACCCTAAAAGTAACCCCTAACATTATCACTGACCCTGACCCTAACCCGGTCTAACCCTAGCCCTCAACCTACCTCTAACCCTAACCCTAACCCTAACCCCACTTTAACAATAATCCTGACCCTCTCCCTGAACCTGATCATAACCCTAACTCTGAACTTTGCCTATGTCAGACCTTAACCTTAAACCTGACCATGGCTTTGACCTTAACACTGACCCTAACCCTGACTGTAAACCTAACTCTCACCCAATCCATGATCCTGACAGAATCATAACACTAAAGCTAACCCTGATCCTGAACCTACACATAAAACAGAACCTAAACATAAAGCTGACCTTACCATAACCATGAACCTAACCCTGAACCTGAACCTAACCCTGACACTAAACCTGTCCCAAACCTAACCCTGACCCTGACATGAACCTTGCCCCCAAACCTAAACTTGAACCTGACCCTAAATCTGACCATGACCCTGAACCTGAACCTAAACCTAACCATCACTAACACTGACCCTGACCCTGACTCTGACCATAACCTTAACCGTGACCCTACTGTGAGCCTGACCCTAAACCTAACCATGAACCTAACCCTAACCCTGACCCCTACCCTAAGCCTTACGCTAACCCTGACCCCAATGACGTCTAACCCTAACCCTGATCCTAAGTCTTTCTTAACCCTAACCCTAACACTAACCTAGTCTATACCCAGCTCTGTTGCCTCCAGCGGGGAGAACAGCTGCACCCAGGTCTCCCAGGAGCTTGGGGGAGGCTGTATGGGGGTCATTGGATTGGCACTGCATTAAGTGGCGGGTGAGCCTTGAGCAGCTTGGGAACGGTGGCTCAGGGAGCTCTGGTGAAGCAGGAAGTTTGGTAAGGAGCCCCCAGGCAGTGTTGAACTCACTTACCTGACGACAGAACCCAACAGAATTGGAACCTTTGTATCCAGGCACGCCATTACAGAGAAAATCCCCCATCCAAGCTCATTTCAAAGCAAATCCTAAAGGAAGCGACATGTTCTTCTGCTGTACTGAAGCCGAGAGGATGCAGGGAGAAGAGAGCTCGTCCGCCAGTTACATCCCCTCCATGGCAGTTCATATCAGGTTTCCCCAACGCCCAAGGCCCTTTGGCTAAAAAAATCAAAAGGTGACACCAGGGGGCTCAGAGACAGAGAGTCCCACACCTTATGATCAACCAGTGTAGACCTAGGTCTCCTCCAGATCTGTGTGTGTGTGTGTGTGCCTCTGGGTGTCCGTGTGTCTGTGTGTAAAGAGGACCTGGCCATGCCATCGTGGGTGGAGATGCCAAAAGCAGGATCAGGCTGATGAGGGTTTAGATGTCTGGTGGGCAAGTTATGTTCACACCCCGGTTTAAGGCTGGTTAAGGGGGATCGGGGGAGGGTCTACACCCTTCTGCCCAGGGTTTATCCTGAGACCCTGAACGGATGGGTCCATGACCCAGGAGCGGGGCTAACCCTAACAGTAACCACTAATCCTGACCCTGACACTGACTATGAGCCTTCCCCAAACCCTAACCCAAACCTTGACCCTGACCCTGACCCTATCTGTGATCCTGACCGGAACCCTAAACCTAAACCTAAGCCTGACACTGGCCCTGATGTGGTCCCTGAACCTAAACCTAACATTGATATTACTCTAACCAAGACTCATAACTAACCATGACCCTGACCATGACCCTAATCCTAACCCTGACGCTGACATAACCCTGACCCTAACCCTACCCATGACCGTGACTGTGAGCCTGACCCTAACCCTAAACCTAAATGTATCTCTAACCATGACCCTAATACGTACCCTGAACCTAAACCTAACGCTGACCCTGACCCTAACACTAACCCCTACCCTAAACCAAATCCTAACCCTGACCTTACGCTGTCTAATGCTAACCCTAACCATAACCCTACTTCTAACTCTAACTCTAACCCCAATCCCAAAAGCTACCGACAAACCTAACTGTGACACTGACCAAACATTGACCCTATACCAAAGCCTGACCCTAAACCTGACCCTGGCCCTGACCTTCACCTGACCCTGACCCTGACCCTTATCCTAACCATGACACTAACACTGACCACTACACAATCCTGTCCCTGACCCGAATGTGGACTTTAAACCAATACCTATACCTGACCCTAAACCTGACACTGGCGCTAAACTTCACCATGACCCTCACCCAGACCATGACCATAAATCTAACCCTGACGCTAACAGTGACGCCAACCCTGACCTGAACACTAAACCTGACCCTGACTGTGAGTCTGACCCTAACACTAACCCTAAATGTAACCCTGACCCTGACACTAACACGGGCCCTCCCCCGAATCCTATCGCTGGTCCCAACCCTAACACTAACCACTAACCCTACCACAGACCCTGATCCTAACAAGCTCTAACCCTAAACGTCAACCAAACGCTAACCCTAACACTAACCCTAAATTTAACAATAACCCTGACCCTATACCTGACTATGATCATAACCCTAACCCTGAACTTTGCCTATACCAGACCCTGACCCTATACGTGACCCTGGCCCTGAGCCTAAACCTAACCATGACCCTAACACTGACCACTACATAACCCTGTCGCTGACCTGAATGTGGACTTTAAACCAATACCTGATCCAGACCGTAAACCTGACACTGGCCCAAGACTTCACCCTGACCCTGACCCAGACCATGACCATAAATCTAACCCTGACCCTGGCAGTGACCCTGACCCTGACCTGAACGCTAAACCTGACCCTGACTGTCAGCCTGACCCTAACTCTAACCCTAAATGCAACCCTGACCCTGACACTAACACGGGCCCTCCCCAGAATCCTATCACTGAACCCAACCCTAACACTATCCCTAACCCTACCACGGACCCTGATCCTAACAAGTTCTAACCCGAACCGTCAACCAAACGCTAACCCTAGCACTAACCCTAAACTTTAACTTTAACTTTGACCCTATACTTGACTATGATCATAACCCTATCTCTGAACTTTGCCTATACCAGACCCTGACCCTATACCTGATCCTGGCCCTGAGTCGAAACTTAACCATGACCCTAACACTGACAACGATATAACCCTGTCGCTGACCCGAATGTGGACATTAAAACAATACCTGATCCTGACCGTAAACCTGACACTGCCCTAGACTTGCCCCTGACCCTGACCCAGGCAAACACCAGAAACGTAACCCTGACCCTAACAGTGACCCTGACCCTGACCCTAACCATAACCCTGACACTGAATGTGAGCCTGACCCTAACTCTAACCCTAAACGTAACCCTGACCCTGACACTAACACGGGCCCTGACCCGAAACCTAATGCTGAACCTAACCCTAAAACTAACCCCTAACATTATCACTGACACTGACCCTAACCTGGTCTAACCCTAACCCTCAACCTACCTAGCCCTAACCCTAACCCCACTTTAACAATAATCCTGACCCTCTACCTGACCCTGATCATAACCCTATCTCTGAACTTTGCCTATGTCAGACCTTAACCTTAAACCTTACCCTGGCCTTGACCTTAACACTGACCCTAACCCTGAATGTACACCTAACTCTGAACCAATCCAAGATCCTGAACAGAATCGTAACCCTAAAGCTAACCCTGATTCTGAACCTACTCATAAAACAGATCCTAAACATAAAGCTGACCTTACCATAACCATGAACCCAACCCTGACCCTGACCCTAACCCTGACACTAAACCTGTCCCAAACCTAACCCTCACCCTGACATGAACCTTGCCCCCAAACCAAAACTTGAACCTGACCCTAAATCTGACCATGACCCTGAACCTGACCCTAAACCTGTCACCCTAACACTGACCCTGACCCTGACTCTGACCGTTACGCTAACCGTGACCCTACTGTGAGCCTGACCCTAAACCTAACCATGAACCTAACCCTAACCCTGACCCCTACCCTAAGCCTTAAGCTAACGCTGACCCCAACGACGTCTAAACCTAACCCTGACCCTAAGTCTTTGTTAACCCTAACCCTAACACTAACCTAGTCTAAACCCAGCTCTGTTGCCTCCAGCGGGGACAACAGCTGCACCCAGGCCTCCCAAGGGCTGGGTGGAGTCTGAATGGGGGTCACTGGATGGGCACTGCATTGAGTGGAGTGTGAGCCTGAGCAGCTTGCGCACCGGTGGCTCAGGGAGCTCTGGTACAGCAGGAAGTTCGGTAAGGAGCCCCCAGGCAATGGTGACCTCACTTCCCTGACGACAGAGCCCAACAGAATTGGAACCCACGTATCCAGGCAACCCATTACAGAGAAAAACCCCCTGCCCAGCTCATTTCTAGGCACATCCTAAAGGAAGCGACATGTTCTTCTGCTGTACTGAAGCCGAGAGGATGCAGGGAGAAGAGAGCTCGCCCGCCAGACACGTCACCTCCCTTCAGGTCATATCATGTTTCCCCAATGCCTCAGACCCTTTGGCTAATAAAATCAAAAGGTGACACCAGGGGGCTCAGAGTCAGAGAGTCCCACACCTTCTGATCCACGGGTGTAGCCCTAGGTCTCTTCCCCATTTCTGTGTGTGTGTGTGTGTGCCTCTGGGTGTCTGTGTGTCTGTGTGTAAAGAGGACCTTGCCATGCCATCGTGGGAGGAGATGCCCCAAGCAGGATCAGGCTGATGAGGGTTTAGATGTCTGGTGGGCAAGTTATGTTCACACACCAGTTTAAGGCTGGTTAAGTGGGATCGGGTGGAGGGTCTACACCCTTCTGCACAGGGTTTATCCTGAGACCCTGAACGGATGGGTCCATGACCCAGGAGCGGGGCTAACCCTAACAGTAACCACTAACCCTGACCCTGACACTGACTGTGAGCCTGCCCCAAACCCTAACGCAAACGCTGACACTGACCCTTACCCTGACACATTATGCCCCGCCAATGCTTAAGTACGAAGAGGGCACAAACTCGCATTGTGACCCTCAGCGTGAGTCCTGTCCTCTAGTAAGTCCTCTCAGTGGCTGGACCATTAGACGTCATAATGGGCTTGCCATGCCCCTAGGCCCCAAGTTTTAACCAGCTTTCTGGTTGTCCCCTCGCCCCTCCCCAGGGCTCTGCTCTGGAAACTCTCTTTTGGTGGGACACCTGAGGTAAAAACAAAACAAAACCAACTCCTCCCATCTCAAAGAATAACCCCAAACTCTTCGGATCGGGCCAAATGCCCAGAGAGGAAGACTCGTCCATGGCCCATGAGGCCACCCGGACATTCCACGGCCATCAGTGAAACAATATCCAGAGACAAAATCTTGAGCAAGCGTCTCACACTTGCCCCCTTTTTCATATCGTGAAGAGTTCTCCTCACTGTCTGTAGATCAGTCCTGCAATACCTACGACCCGAAACCTAAGCCGAGTTTGTGTTTTCAGACAACTGTCCCCACAGCCCTGGCCCACAAAACCTACAGGCACAGGTTCTTGGAGCCAAACCTGAGGACTGTACCTGGGAATTCTGCCCATTCCATTGGCCACAAACCTAGAAATAGGATGATAAACCTCCAAAGTGCCCGGGGCCATCCCAATAGTGTTGACTGCCCAGGAAAACAAGGGTGGTCTGACACCAGCTGAGCATCTACCTGCACTTAGACCCGTGGACAGATGTCCCCAGAGGTAAATTGCAGTGAGCAGGCCCCTAGATCCTAATCGGATCCATTGCTTTGTTGTCCAGGCCTCTCTCCTCAGAGGCCTGGATTCCAATAGCAGCATATGGCTGTTTCTTGAGGCACCCATCAGAAGAAATCTCGTCTCCACGTGGGAATCTTGCACGTTGGAGCTGAGTCAAAGCCTCTGGTTAGGAGAACCCTTCAGGGACCCTGTGCCACTGCCTCATTCTAAGTTCTCCATGGACACAAACCCACATTAGGACCCATCCACAGGAGAGTCCATTTCAACTCAACCCTCTCAGTTTCTCCCCCAGATCCAGCAGATCTAACCTGTCTTGTCACTAGGACACAAGAGGAATGAGAGTCGGGCTTCCCAGCCATCCATCCTTAGAAACCTACTCAGAATCGATCCGTATGGGAAGTCCTGGAGCCAACCAACAGGTCTCAATCGCTCTGCAGAAGAATCTTTACGGTTTGGAGCATCTCACAACTCCCATCGTGGGAAAAATTCCATGGCCTCGTGATCCACCACCTCTTCATGTAGAGGGCCATAAGGGACAAATACTCCAACCTGAGTGTTTCTCAGATCCTCACCTGATTTCAAATGCACGAGATCTTGTTTCATCTGCAGAGCGTACCTGCCATGCCCTTGCCCAGACCCTAAGGTTGCTTGTGTTCTCAGACTTCTGTCCTCAACTCCTGGCCCACAAGCCCTCCAGTTTGGCAATTCCAGAACTACAATGCAGCCCTCTGCCTGCCCTCCAGAAGAAAAAACATTGCCCTCTGGGGCTAACCAGAAACCCCTGAAATATATGGGGGAAATATCCCTAGAAAAACAGCTATAATAACTGGCTGTTCTTTATTGATCCAGATCCTGCGGTAGGCAAAGAAGAGCTGGTTTTAGCCAGAGGATGATCTCCGTTTGTCTTCATGATCTGGCATTTCCTGCAAGCCAGGCATGGGGCTCTGCACTAGAGCTGCAAATGCTTGGGGGCCCTCACTGTCCCTTTTCTCTTCTCAGGGGGACAATGGTCATGTCTATGGTGCAGTGTGACAGGCTTTACCACAGGGAGATAAAAGACTGCCAATGGTAGGTTGGAGCTGGGAAGAGCCACTTAGGAACAGATTTTCAGGGGAGGTGATAGACAAGGGCAAAGGGAAGAATGAGGATGAGTGTGTCAAGTTTCAAAGTGCCAGGAGGCAGCACAGTGCATTCGGGAAACAACAGCAAGTTCATGACAACTGACAGCTGATCTGGCAGCATCACCTGGGGATGGAGGCTGATCCCCGGGGTTAACACTGGGAATGACATGGTTTGTATACTATGGCGAGGAGGTGAGGTACTACACTGAGGGGGCACAGGGAGCTACCGGGGGATTTCATATATCAGAATCGTAACCATAATAGTGTTTTTAATTGCATCCTAGCTTTCATCAAGGGTAAGATGCACTATAGTTTATGTTAGACTAAGAAAGAGAAATGCTGTCAGTTAAACTAGGATATGTCATCAAGTGCAAGGTGAGTGCCACCTTAAGAGATATTAAAATGGGGGGCAAATCTTAGAAAAGTAAATTGTGGTACTAGAATAATTAAGGAAAGTTCTAACACTTGGATCAACTAAAAAAGTGATTATTTTTTACCATGTGCCCCAAACTATATTAAGTATTAGAACAAGAGACGTTCTCATCTTGATGCCGCGCAGCTGTTAGACCCAAAGTACAGAGCGCAATAGCCAACGACCAGCAGGCCCCAGGTGCCATGTGAAGACTCTAAGAGCAACTGCCTTTGAGAGAGGAAACGGTTGAGAGTGGGCTTTGAGAGGTAGAGAATTACTAGCTGGGAAAGTAGGACAATTAACACAGAATCGGAATTGATGCCCCTACATGACAGAGTTGGTGAAACTTCCCTTCTCAGAGATCTTGAGGCTCCTCAGAAATGTTTTTTTCATTTTGGACAGAACATTCAGGATAAATATGATCTGTTCGAGTTCCTGGTTCTCTCATCAGGACTGTTTCTTAGGCTTCACTGGCACAAGAAAAGGGTTTTCATAGTCCAGGGTAAATCCTGACAAAAGGAAAGCACGGTATCTATGAAAAACTAACCACTCAGAAGAGAACAACAGATAAAAGGCCAGAATGACCTGACCCTGCAGGATAGGTAAGGCTGGTCCGGCAACAGGGGTAGAGGGGAAGTGCCCATCTCCTGCTAGAAGAGCTAGAGAAGTCCCCTTCCAGAGAGACCACCAGGAGAGGAGAGCAGTAGGTGCTGATGATGAATATTTTAATCAGCTGAGAATGTCATAATGACAAAGTTCCACGATCAGAGTAAACATATGGGATTAAAAAATAAAAAATAAAAAAAAGATTTTTTTTTAAAAACACTTTTTTAAAGGAATTTAAACAAAAGTGCTTTTTAAGAGACAGTTGGCTGTTTAAACCAAAAGTACAACTCACTGAGAGAATCGCAGCATTATTTATTGGGGTAGAAAGGACCTGGAATATAGAAAGACCCATTCTGCAGAGGAAAAAATAGAATCACTAACAGGCCTCATGCCTTGCACAGCCAGTGGCTAGAATCCCTGCCTCATGAGACCCTGTGCTAGAAGGCCGCTAGAACCATCTCAACTATGTTAGTCTTTCTTGGAAGCCAACAAGTGTTTGCCCAGTTAAGAGCACGGTAACAATCAGTCACGATATGTTATAATGATTGTCGATATGTTTAAAATCCTTGTCAAGTTCCTTTTTGAGTAACCCTCACGCTACCCTTAGAGAAATTTATCTGTCGTTCACCTCTTTGAAATACCTCATTGTTGTTCCACATTTACCATAGCCAAAAAAAAAAAAAAAAAAAAAAAGCTTTTTATTAACAAAGTGTTCAGAAGGGGGCGCCACTGTAAACAGGGAGAGTTTTCGCTGCCTGGACGATTTTGTTGCAGAAACAGCTGAAAGCAATCAGGTCAGACAGAGCCCAGGCCTGGAGACATTTTTAAAATTACAAAAACCGAACCAAATCTAACCAAAACAAAAATCAAAAATCAAAACCAATGGCCAAGATTTAAAGTTTGCTACTAAAGGCATGACATTCTCCTAAGACATGTGAGTGACTTGATCAATATATTTATATATTTATATTTGAAGAAGAAGGAACTATTTGATGCAGCAAATCCACGTTGATTAAAAATTACCAGATATGGGGTCTACTGCATGGCTCAGTGGTTTAGGCCTCTGCCTTCGGATCAGGTCATGATTTCAGGGTCCTGGGATGGAGCCCCACATCGGGCTCTCTGCTCAGCGGGGAGCCTGCTTCCCCCCTCTCTCTCTGCCTCCCTCTCTACCTACTTGTGATCTGTCTGTCAAATGGGTAAATAAGATCTTTAAAAAAAGAATTACTAGGTGTGAAATACATCGAGGGGATGGGAAGGAAAATGATTTCACCTGATCTGACTAGGAAGTGGTTGAAGCCTGAATTAAAGTGCTACAAAAAGAGTAAAGACCTGGGAAATATATGGGGTAAAAATCACTAGAAAAACAGCAATAATAACTGGTTGGTCTTTATTGATCCAGATCCTGCGGTAGGCAAAGAAGAGCTGGTTTTAGCCAGAGGATGATCTCCGTTTGTCTTCATGATCTGGCATTTCCTGCAAACCAGGCATGGGGCTCGGCACTAGAGCTGCAAATGCTGGGGGTCCCTCACTGTCCCTTTTCTCTTCTCAGGGGGACAACGGGCATGTCCATGGTGCAGTGTGACAGGCTTTACCACAGGGAGATAAAAGACTGCCAAGGGTAGGTTTGAGTTGGGAAAAGCCACATAGGAACAATTTTCAGGGGAGGTGATAGACAAGGGCAAAGCGAAGAATGAGGTTGAGTGTGTCAAGTTCAAAGTGCCAGGAGGCAGCACAGTGCATTCGGGAAACTACAGCAAGTTCATGACAACCGACAGCTGATCTGGCAGCATCACCTGGGGATGGAGGCTGAGCCCCGGGGTTAATTCTGGGGGTGAGATCGTTTGTATACTATGGCGAGGAGGTGAGGTACTACACTGTGGGGGCACAGGGAGCTACCGGAGGATTTCAAATATCAGAATCGTAACCATAATAGAGTATTTAATTGCATCCTAGCTTTCATCAAGGGTAAGATGCACTATAGTTTATGTTCGACTAAGAAAGAGAAATGCTGTCAGTTAAACTAGGATATGTCATCAAGTGCAAGGTGAGTGCCACCTTAAGAGATATTAAAATGGGGGGGTGGAAAAATCTTAGAACTATAAATTATGGTCCTAGATTAATTAAAAAAATGTTACAAGAACACTTGGATCAACAAAAAAATTGATTATTGCTTACCATGTGCCCCATACTATATTAAGTCTCCAAAAATTTTATATCATTTGATAGGTCAGATATATATAAAATTACATTTAAAGTTTTAAAAATATTAGCAAATATTTTCATTTAAATGCAAATTTCAACGAAAATCTACTTTTCCAAACACGACTTTTTATCCTATTGTTTTTTAATTTTGTTGACAACTGATAAAATGTTTAGCGAGACTATAAATGTTTGATCGAAAAAAATGATTAATAGATGTAGGTTCAAATTATTATGTTCCATTAAAAATGATTTAGTATTTGATGAACATCTGTTTGGTAATATGTTGTATCCAGATACAGTAAATTAATGACATATATAAAATTATAGGGAAATGACACCTTCCGTTCCATTATGAGTAGAGCTTTTAAAAAGCTATTTGTCACAACCTGTCATCTTGTCATTATGTAGCATTATGTAACATTTAAAAAATGTATACTCTTCACTTTGAAGTCTTTTAGAAATCTAAAATATGACTTTCTATTTTTTGTGTTTCCATATTCCTTTATTGCCAGTTTGAACAAATCCACATGCTTTGATTCAAAGGTAATAAATTCCTCTTATTTGGAAAAATGATGTTTATTTTTGTTCTCTCACCCTTAGCAGGTGGTTTCATTTTAGCACACTTCAGAGTTATAATTTCATGCTTATTAAAAACATTTATTATGATCTACGTAGATGAATGAAACTTTTATTTATTAAATTATTTGCCAACAAAAATCTGTTATTTTTAAAAATGTATTTCCTTTGAAGGGTTATTTTAGAGCATTCAGAGAGGATCTAGGGGTGTGGTATTATGCAATTTTTAAGTAGGTATGAAATGGTTATTTATATGATTGTTTCTTTAAGGCTTATGTATATTGTCCATTATATGCTATAAAATATTTTGAAAGTAAATTTAAGGCATGTTTTACATAGTTTATTTTTTGGAAAAAAATATTGAAATGACTTATGAAATTCAGTATACTCTCAACATTATTTTTTTCTGAAATTTACAAATTGTCTACTGAACCTATTATATGGCAGATATTTTCCAAAGTGGTGGTATCATGATATATGCCAACAACAGTTTAGATTTTTTGTTGCTTCTCAATCTAGCTCAGACGAAGTACAATTAGCCTTTATAATTTTAGCCATTCTAATAGATATGTAAGCATGTCTCATTATGATTTTAATTCGTATTTCTTTAATGTCTAAATGTTGAGAAATTTGTCATGTGCTTATAAGCCATCCATATCCTTTTGGTGACATGTCTCTGCAATAATTTTCTTCACATGTAAAATTGGATACTCTGTTTGGTTATTAGTAAGGTTTTTTATTTTTATTCATTTTTTTAATAATCAGAGTAGATGTCCAAAATCAGATATATAATTTGCAAATCCCTTCTCCATCTTTACGGTTTCTCAATGGAGCTTTGATAGCTGTGTCTTTCAAGAAAGTGCTACTTCTTTCCTGGTACACGGAGGAATGACTAGAACATTATCAATGTTGACCTTTGCAAAGAAAATCATGGCTTAAGATATATGTAGTCTGCGGTTGTTGGGAGTGTTCTGTAATATCAAACATATCTAGTTAGTTGATAATTTTGTCCAAGTCTTACATATCTTACCAATTTGATGACCATTTGTCTATATAATCTTAAAATAAAGGTGTTGAAATTTTTTTCCATTTCTCTTCTAAGGTAGAAGTTATGATTTTTGTTCTTAGTTTTTCCCTATATATCACCAAATCTGTTATTAAGTATTAAAAGTCAAGAATTATTATACTCCCTGATGAATTCATCCTTTTACTCTTCTGTAATTTTGACTTGATATTTATGTCTGATAATGAAATTTGCTTTAAAATCACTTTTCATTATCTTGATATAACCACCAAAGTTATAGTGTGATTAGTGTTAATATAGCATATTTTTTCTTTTACTTTTTAAAGCACTTCTATATTTAATCCTGACAAAAAAAAAAAACAAAACAGCTTTTTAGCTCTGGAAGCACATTTCTAAATTATCTTTTTTTTTGAAATGAAGCAGTAGCAATTTTTGTTAAGGGACCTAAACTGAAAGTAGGTTTAGAAATTTATTTATTTATTTATTTATTTATTTATTTATTTATTTATTTATTTAAGAAAAGATTTTATTTTGTTTATTGACAGCAAGAGAGAGAAAGAGAGAGAGAGAGAGTGGAAGTGCACAAGTGGGGGGAATCACGTGCAAAGGGAGAGGAAGAAGCAAGCTCCTTGGGGTGCAAGTAGTCCCATGCAGGGCTGGAGCCCTGTACACTGGAATCATGACCTCAGCCAAAGGCAAACATCTGCTTAAACAACTGAGTCATCCAGGCACCCCTAGAAAATTTTTTTAAAAAAAGACCTTTTAAAAACATTTTGTTTCTTCCTTTTTTAAAAATATTTTATTTATTTGAGAGACAGAGAGATAGGAAGAGGAACTATAAGCAGGGCAGAGGGAAAAGGAGAAGCAGGTTTCCCACTGAGCAGAGAGCCTGATGTGGGGCTCCATCCCAGGACCCTGGGATCATGACCTGAAAAGAAGGGACACTTCTGGAGGAAGCCACCCAGACACCTCTTTTCTTTGTTTTTAATATATGGCAACTGATGCTTCCCAGCCACGAGGAGCATATTACCCATTGATTAAGTCTTTGATAACAACCTATTTAAAAAGGTGTGAAAATATATACTTACTCAGATTTATACACTTTGTGTTTTCTTCATAGTTTGGGGCTGGACCCCATGGTCACAACACTGCTTTCAGCCTTTGCCTTCCCATCTTTTGATACCAGATATTTGGTCAGCAAAGCAAATTAGTATCAAAATTCATAAGCCCTTGGCACCATATCTCTGGAGAAGAGGTTGCTCTTAGCCAAGGCCCACAGCAGTTGACCTCCCCTCGCTAGTGCTATAGCACCAAGGACTAGGTCCCTGCCACCAGAACTCAGTCTTATATGTTATGCTAAGCAGACAAAACCAAAACAGGAAAGCTCCAACAGCTTTCACTGGCATGCCTCATCTCCCACTCCCTCGACGTACAGGCAGTACCAGATGCCAGGGAGGGGTCTTGGTCCAACATATGGGCGGGAAGGAAGTAGCCACGAGCAAGTACCTGCCTCTCTGTGCCTTTCTTTCATGAGCAGGTTGTAAAAAGGAGGAAGAGGAAGGGGAAGCGAGGTGAACTTCAAGGGGTGAAGGCCTCAGGTAGGCAGCTGGCTCCTGCCAGTAGGAAAGGGACAAAGGAGAAGGCAGTGAGTCTTGCAGGGAGGGTGGGGGGTAAGGGTTACAGCTTATGACGGAATCTGGACAGGAGTAATAGGGATACTAGTCATTTGAGTCCACCATTGGCAAGCTGGGCTGGGTGTCAGGGCAGATAGGCCTCCCTGGGCAACGGCACATGAGAGAAGGTGGAATTCTTCTCTGAGGAGCAGGTTGAGCTTCAGGTGTTGGGAAAGCATAGACAGTATTGTTCCAGGGCCAAGGACAGGTCCAGGTACTCCTGGTTGGAGGTCAAGGCCACAGTATGATCCAGGTCTTCTACCAGCAGCTTGAAGGATCCACATGCCAGCCACCCCTCATTATTGTGTATAACTCTCTGGTGCACTTATTGGCTTATCCATCAAATGACTCCTTCAGCAGCTTGAAAGCCACCTCCACAGGCACTCCAGGATATGGGAGGCTTCCAGATTGAAGATTTTGCACAGGATCACCCCAAAAGACCAGAAGTCACTCTGGTGGATGTAGCTCTGGTCAAACATGGCCTTAGGGACCATCCACTTCACAGGCAGTCCACTGTTGGTTGTCTTTTTATAGTAACTGATGTGGTGATATCTCTGGCAAGGCTGAAGTCTGAGATCTTTATCATGTTGTCCTTTGTCACCAGCACTTCCCTGGTGGCCAGGTCTTGGTGTATGCACTTCTTGGAGGCAAGGTACTCCATGCCTCAGGCTACCTGATAGGCACAGGATACCAGGTCCTTGGAGGAGAGTTGCTCTGCTGCATTGTGGCTGATATTGTAACAGTACTCCAGGTCAGGAGGCCTCTGGGCCTGCAGGTACTCCTGTATGTTGTCTTTGGAGGCATATTCCATGAGAGTGTACGAAGGACCATCCTGTGTGCAGGACCCAGCAGGATGATGGTGTCCTTGTGCTGTCCAATCATCTTCATCATCTCCATTTCTGAGATTAGGTTTAACAGGTCTTTCTCTGTTGCATCTGACTTCAACATCTTCACAGACACTTTAGTCAAATGGTTGGATTTGTCTTTGTCCAGCCCAATGTCCTCCTCCAACACCACCTGCCCAAAGTAGGCCTGTCTTAGGGGTCTGCCTAAACTGCCTACAACCAGCCTGTCTCAAGGCAGTTATGAACTCTAGATTATCCTCAAAAACATTAAACCACAAGCTAAAAATTCTATTCACTAGGTCTCTCTCGCAGTTCTAATTTTCTTATCTTTCATCATTTATCTTTTTCCTAATTCTTATTTTCAGTATAGTTTATTTTGCTTCCAGGTGTTTCCACTGGTTTCTGTATGCTGTTTCATAGGGAAGAATTATCCTGTCATAAAATTATTTCTTGAGCATTCATTACATCTCTCACTTAAAATGGGTTCTTTTATGGTATTGATTCATTTGAGTTTTCTCAAAATGGGAAGAATTTTCAAAATGGTGTTTTCCTCAAGGTTCAGAGTATGTCTTAGCCTCATCTTTAAGCTTTTTGAAATTCACTTTACAAATTCTTGTCCCTCTTTTTATCTTTTTAAAATAAAATGTTTTATTTTTACTATTTTTTTATTTGAGTATAGTGATAGTCAGTGTTACATTGGTTTCAGGTTTTCAATATCTCCATACATTATTCTATGATCACTACAAATATAGCCACCATCTGTCACCATATAACACTATTATAATATCATTGATTATATTCTCTACACTGTCCCCAGATCTCTTTTTAAAATCTCTAATTTTTATGTTTTCTGTTATTCCAATTTTCAACCATCATTTTACATGGTTACTTTAATAAAATATGCCTGATTACACACTCTTTGCTGAAAACCTCTTTTTTTTAAAATTAACATATAATGTATTATTAGCCCCAGGGGTACAGGTCTGTGAATCGCCAGGTTTACACACTTCACAGCACTCACCACAGCACATACCCTCCCCAATGTTCATAACCCCACCACCCTCTCCCTACCCTCCCCACCCCCCGGCAACTCTCAGTTTGTTTTGTGAGATTAAGAGTCTCTTATGGTTTGTCTCCCTCCTGATCCCATCTTGTTTCATTTACTCTTTTCCTGTCCCCCAAGCACCCACATTGCACCTCCATTTCCTCATATCAGAGAGATCATATGATAGTGTCTTTCTCTGGTTGACTTATTTTGCTAAGCATAATACCCTCTAGTTCCATCCATGTCATCGCAAATGGCAAGATTTCATTTCTTTTGATGGCTGCATAGTATTCCATCGTATATATATATATACCATTCATTTGTTGATGGACATCTAGGTTCTTTCCATAGTTTGGCTATTGTGGATATTGCTGCTATAAATATTTGGTGCACGTGCCCCTTTGGATCATATACTAGTCTTCTTTACCTCTATCAGAAGCCCAGGAAGCTTTATTTATTTATTTACTCACATAAACACATGATCCAACACAACGTTTTTTTGTTGTTCAAATGTATTATAATGTCTTACCGCCTAACACTATGCTTACTGTTCTCTTTCACTGTCTGACAAAATCCTCATCATCACTATGCCATTTAATGACAAAGAACAATTGAACTCAGAGTTCTCTCCATATCAGGGAATGAAGACTCCACCCTTCTGTTTGTGCAGGTAAAATAAATGTTGATATTGTCTGTCCTGCACATACCCCATCCTGTTCACCGGAATATTCACCATCAAAATATATACAAAATAAAAACCATACCTCACCACTTCTATTACCACCCAGCATGCTAAAAACACCATCATATGTTCCTGAATTATTGACTTGATTGATAGCCCCACTTCCACACATACTGCACTCCTTTCTCCCTGCAAATTTATTTTGGTACAGCAACTTAACCTAAAAATCAAGTCAGATGATTTTATTCTGCTGTTGAAAGTCTTTTGGTATCTTCCCCTTCCACATTAAATAAAAACTGAAGGCGTTTCAATGTACTAGAAGGTACAATACGTTCTTCCTCTCTCCACCACTATGAACTCCTCATTGGCCTCCTTGCTTTTCCTCAAAAGTAACAGACAAGCTTTTCACACAAAGTCTATATACTTACTTGCTCTGCCTAGAGCAATCTTTTCCTTTGATATTTGTATAACACCCTTCTTCACTTCCTGGGTCTTTGTGCAAATAACATCTCCTAAATGAGATATAACCACCCGACACAAAATAAAATTAACTTTCATCCCAGCATTCTCCAATGGCTTTTACCTTTCTTGTATTTCTTTGTAACACTTATCGCCATCAACCATCAATCATTATTCTATTACTGGTTTATTTCTTTATTTGAGACAGAGAGAGAGAGAATTGGGAGGGTGCGCAGAGGAAGAAGAAAACACCCCACTGCCTAGAAAGCCTGCTGGGGAGTTACATCTCAGGACCCTGAGATCATGACCCAAGCCAGAGGCAGTCACTCAATAGACTGAGCCACCGAAGCGCCCCTCTATTATTGGTTTATTTCACTATTATATTTCAAAAGAATGTAAGCTCTTTGTGGTCAGCTATTTTATATGTTTTATTAATTGAAGTATTCTCAGAAAGGTAGCTGGAAGATTGTAAGGGATCACTAAACTGTATTTTGTTGTTATTATTGGGCTCCTTTATGGGCTTTACCTCTTACGCTAGAAGTCTATCCTTCAGATGTAAGCAATAAGAATAGAACCCTGCTGCCGGGTTCAAATGAGTAAAAGGCCTGTATTAAGTGGATATTTTAAAAGCTAAATGAATGGCTTAATAGTTGTATATAGGGATAAAGGGAACATATTTTCCACAGTTTAGAAGTGGAGTTCTTTTATAGAGTTCTTGTACAAGCCTACACTATTGAACGATAATGGGCAGTTGTACATTACAATTATACAAACACTTTGGTATTTATATCATTTTTTTGTAATTCATGACTGGATTATTTGATTCCTTAGGAGCATTACAGCATTTCAACTTTTCACGTTCAATAAACGTATTGGGGTTGCTACCTTTTTTATTCAAATGGAGAAATAGTCATGATTTAATCTAAATAAAGTGTTATTGATTGTGTTGTTTTCTAGGAATGAGTTGCACATGCTAGTTTAAAAGTTTTGTTAAATTCCCAAGTCTGTCACCGATAAAAGCCTTTTGTAGATTAGTAACTTGATCAAAACAGAAAATTTATGTAACACTCAATTGTTATACTATCTTTGTTTCCATCTTGCATTGTAATAACGCCCATCTTAACTCTAAGACAAGTCATCGACAGATGGCTTTCTGGCATTGATGGCATGATATGAAATCTAGTATAACTAAAAGTTTTTGGTTTTAGTAGCATATAAATCAATTTAGAAAAATATATGTATTTGAATATAAGATAAAGTTTTAAATTATTTGGCAATAGTAAACTAAACTTTTTTTTTGGTAAATTTTTATTTTCTAAAATTTCATTGAGCTCTTTTGCATATTGAAACAAGTTACAAAAAGTTAAGGTTTATTTACCCCAATTCAAAATTATTAGGAATATAATCATAGAGGTTGAAGTATTTAAAATATTGAGCCCAAAATATTTTATTAGGTAAATTCATGAATGCTGAGCATTCACTGTTAAAATATACTAATACTATTGATAGGCTGGTAGAAGCCTAAAATCAAATATTTATTAAATATTTATATCCATATCTTTTCATGGCTTGGTAATTCATTTCTCTAGCATTAAATAATATTCCATTGTTTGCATGTACTACACTTTATTTGACCTTTCACCTGTGGAATGATATCCTGGTTGCTTCCAAGCTTTTGTCAGTTATGAATAAAACTACTATAGACCTCTTTGTGGGTATAGATTTCATCTTCTTTGGATAAATACCAAGAACTGCTACTGCTGAATCATCTGGCAAGAATATGTTTAGTTTTGTAAGAAACTGCCAAGTTTTTTCCATTCTTTATTCTCAATAGACATGGAAGAACATTCCTGTTGCTCCACATCCTCACCAACATTTCGTGTTCTGTTTTCAGTGTTCTGAATTCTGGGTATGTACGGGTGTCTCTTTTTTGTTTTAATTTGCATTTTCCTGATGACATATAATGTGAAGCATCTTTTTATATGCTTATTTGCCATCTGTAATATTTTCTTTTGTGAGGTATCTGCTAAGGTCTTTGGCTCATTTTTAATCAGGTTTTTCCCCCCTTGTTGAGTTTGAAGGGGTCTTTGTGTATTTTTGATTAACAGTCCTTTGCCAGATGTGTATTTTGCAAATTTTTTCTCATAGTCTGTGCTTTGCCTTTTCATTCTCTTGGCATTGTGTTTCACAGAGTAGACATTTTAAAATTCAGTGCTTGTGCTTTTGTAGCTAAAATTATTGCCAAAACCAAGGTCATTTAAATTTTCTTCTATATTACCTTCTACATGTTTCATGTTTAGGTTTATAATCCAATCTGAGTTAATTTTTGTGAAGAGTGTATGATATCTGCCTGGATTTATTTTATTTTATTATTTTATTTTATTTTATTTTATATTTTTACATTTAGCTTCACCATTACTCCAGAACCATTTGTTTAAAAGATTGTATTTTGCTCTCTTGTATTGCTTTTGCTTTTATATTAAATATAAAATATAATTGATAATATATATTCTGTTCCTTTAATCTAGTCTTTCTGTGGTATTACAATATCTTGCTTACAATTATCATTATGGTCAACTTTTTTTTAAAAAAGATTTTATTTATTTATTTGACAGAGAGGGATCACAAATAGGCAGAGAGACAGACAGAGAGAGAGATGAGGAGAAGCAGGCTCCCTGCTGAGCAGAGAACCCAATGCAGGACTCGATCCCAGGCCCCTGGGATCATGACCTGAGCCGAAGGTAGAGGCTTAACCCACTGAGCCACCCAGGCGCCCCATCGTTATGGTAAACTTTGAAGTCAGTCCTCAGTCTTTGTTCTCCTTCAACACTATGTTGACTATTGTGAGTCTTTGCCTCTTCATATAAACTTTAAAGTAAGTTTGTTAATATTAAAAAACAAAGAACTTGCTGGAATGCATTAATTGTATAGATAAATTTGGAAACCAGTGACCTCTTGAGCTTAGCAGGAGATAGACCATGGTCATCAGTTGTCACAGTGGTGCCTCTGGCAGAACCTTTTGCAAATCCCTAGGTAAAATGAGACCTCAAGGATCTGAGAGATGTCTAAGAAGTACTTGATACATCCCTTGGGTATGGTTTATTGAAGTGTCCACCTGTCTGAAAGCTGGGGAATCTAGATAAGGGAGGGAAAATTAGTTATGATAAAACATATCAACAAACATGAATAAATTTTGTAAAACTAATTGTCATGGCTCATATACAGTATGACCAACAGAGGGACAATCAAAAGGAAAGCATCAGTTATGTTTATTGTGAAATTTTTTTATTCAAAATAAAGCAATGTGAGGGGAACACACAATGAGAAAATTACCATTTTTTAAATGGTAAATATCTTACCAAATGGAATAGGTTTTATATTCTAAGTAGTATATTGAACAGTAAAACATTGGGGTGCCTGGGTGGCTCAGTGGTTTGGGCTGCTGCCTTTGGCTCGGGTCATGATCTCAGGGTCCTGGGATTGAGCCCAGCATCGGGCTCCCTGCTCCGCAGGAAGCCTGCTTCCCTCTCTCTCTCTCTCTGCCTGCCTCTCTGCCTACTTGTGATCTCCGTCTTTCAAATAAATAAATAAAATCTTTTAAAAAAAAAGAAAAGAAAATTAAAACATTAAAACATAAAATTTTAATTTAAAAAATTATGTAATTTTTAAAAAAGGTTACAAATAGCAGAACCATTTTTCTTATAACTGGAAAATACATTGTATATATATCTATCAAAAATAACTTGTCATGGGGGCGCCTGGGTGGCCCAGTGGGTTAAAGCCTCTGCCTTCAGCCCAGGTCATGATCCCAGGATCCTTGGATCGAGTCCCACATTGAGCTCTCAGCTCAGCAGGGTTCCTGCTTCTTCCTCTCTCTCTGCCTGACTCTGCCTACTTGTGATCTCTGTCACATAAATAAATAAAATCTTTTATAAAAAAATTAAAAAAAAATAACTTGTCATGTCTGGAATCAGGAGCATATGGAAAAAAATAATATCTGAGGACAATACTTCTGCAGTTTTGTGCCTTGTTAATATTTTTAAACAGTCAGGCAACTTTTAGCTTTATTGAAATACCTGCTAAGATACCAGCAGTGCCTTTTGGAGACCTATGACTATAAAAATTAATTGCAAATATTCAAAATGTTTACTATGGTGTCACTATTTAGGGCCACCACCAAGTATGTTTCAGAAGTAAGCATAACTGTTACTTTTCCGTAAGGCAAAAGGCATATTTTCAGTTCCATCTGCTGTACCAGGAGGTGAATCAAGTAATGATTTTGTCTATAAAATAATTCACTTTTCAATCTAACATTCCTTATTCCACATTATAATAATAAAAACTAGGAGGAGACTAAAACAAACAAACAACTACAACTACAACAACCAGCTTTTCCTTCAGTGGAAAAGTAAATAGAACCTTATGAGTAGCCTGAAATTTATTTTTAAATATTTTTAAGATAAACGTTTTTGTTAGAAAACCATATATTTTATATTACTAAGAAATAACAGGCAAAGTTTTATTAACTTCTAAAAAGTCTAGTTACTTCTATTTATCTATTAACTCATCTCTTTTTGAAGTAGAACATGATCACACCTTTGGTTATTTTATGTTTGCTATTTCCTTGCTTAATTTTTACAATATTTGATACATAATAGTATCTTTAAGTCCATCGATGCTTTCACAGAATTTGTTTGAACTT
The DNA here is from genome assembly GCF_964662115.1 of Mustela nivalis. Lineage (NCBI taxonomy): Eukaryota > Metazoa > Chordata > Mammalia > Carnivora > Mustelidae > Mustela > Mustela nivalis. The sequence continues at coordinate 510,666 of NW_028136124.1, read as the reverse complement.
CATAAAAATGTACCATACTTTTTGCACTGCCCTTGTTTTACTTCTCTATTAACTTTCCAAGATTTATTCACTTTAGAGTGTGTAGCTATCATTTATTTTATTCCTCCATAATGCTATGTTTACAAATTTGTATTTATCTGTACTTTTAAAATTATCTTAATTATAAACCATTTCTCATCTCACGTAACACTCATGTTACTTCTACACTTATCAGATATTATGTAACTGAAAACCACAACTCAGCAACAATATAGCACCATTTTTCAAAATTAAATGGCTTACCAGAATTCTTTAATTCTATCCTTTATTTGTATTAGATGACCCTTTATTCTGGTATTTGGCATTTTTCATATGGAGGAAAGCTTATAAGTTGATATTCCATAAATAGAAGGATTTATTATGATTGATTAATTATTTTCATTTAGAATGCATAGAATATGGTTGATTTACTATTTCTTTCTTACTCTCTGCCTGGAACATAGTGCTATCTATGTAATAGCCACTAAAATATTAAGTTAATCACCTAGACTTTAAACTGCATATTAATAGGAATAACATACAGAACTCTTCTCAGATTGGGACACCTGGGTGGCTCAGTCAGTTAAACGCCTGAGCCTTTAGCTCTTTGGGTCCTGGGACTCAGTTCTGCAACAGAATCCCTGCTTAGCCGGGAGTTTGCTTCTCCCTCACCCTGCTGCTCCCCCTGCTTGTGCTCTCTCTCACTCACAAATAAATAAAATTAAAAAAACAAATTCTTCTCAGATAGCTAATATAGAATATCTTCTTTGTATTCATCAAAGGGAAAGTGCCATATAATAATGAAATTCAGACTACTTCAAATTCATTTTTTAACCAGTAAGAAAGTACTGGAAACAAGCCAAAAATGTCTTTAATGAATCAAAGAAATAGATTGATTTTCAATATCTTAATGTTTCTAAAATAATTTGCAAGATTTTTATACTAGATATCAGTGTAAATATTCATTATACAAGGATATTCTAAAAATAAACGTGAGAAAACTACTTGTCATATATGATGGCAAAAACGAGTTTGACAAAAGTCAGTTTGGGTAAAACTTACAACACCTACCACCTGAAACTCTTGTTCTATAATTTAATTATTTTAATTTACAAAAATACAAAAATAATATATCAGAGTAAGTCTATTGATAGCTTTGAAGGTATGCTCTGGTTGTGCACTGTTTACTATTGAAAGGGGAATCAAATATGTGATGCTTATGGTGTGACTATATTAAAATTCAACAAGTTCAGAAGCATGCGAGGAATAGAATAAAGACAAAAGATGACCCTTACTTATCCTAAAGATAGACAATGGTATATATGTGCTAGTTGGGGAGAGAATCCAGTCAGTAGATGGAGGATGTGGTAGTGGAAAAAAAAAAAAAAGACACAACGTTTTGGTTGAACGTTTAGCACTATATTTAACAAAGTGAAATTGTGAGTTAATAGCCTTGAATAAAATCCAAAAAATATTTTCAATTCATTGAAGATTATTTAGGAAAAACTTGAAAAATACAACTTGATAAGGATTCCAATAAAAGATTCATAAGCAATACAAGTTTCAGAATTTTTAGTATATTTTCCCTAAAAAGCCATTTGATTTAAATTAAAAAGAATTCTATTTACCTGCCACTTAAATAAGAGGAAATTATTTGGTTTTGTAATAAGTCCATAAAATAAATTAACATATCTTTAGAAAACAGATATGCACACTAATTTAAAAATAATAGTGCTTAAGCTGTTCAGCAAACATTTGTAAAATTCCTTGCCATCAGCTAGCTCTGGAGTTCTGCTAGGTGAGTAAGGCCATGTATGTTACTGCTCAGAGTACTGACGCAAAGCAATTGTCCCCTTCACATCCATTTTTTGCTATTGATAGGTCATGCTATGTTGTTTAGAGATACATAGATGGCCCTACATGAAGGCCTTTTTTTGTGTGTATACGGGTGACTGTGATTTAACTTTCAAATAAGATGGCTCCTGATTTACAATGATTCAACTTACAATATATTTGGCAATGATGTGAAAGTGAAAGTGATTCAGTAGAAACTGTACTTTGAATTTTGAATTTGGGTCTTTATAAAAAGGGCCAGTGACATGTGGTATGGTGCCGTCTTGTGATGCTGGGCAGGGGCAGTGAGCCACAGCTCCCAGTCAGCTAGAAGATTACAGGGGTGAACACCTGATATTCTTACAACCATTCTATATATAACCATTCTTCTTTTTTGTAGTGTAATATTTAATAAATTGCATGTGATATTTGATACTTTGTTATAAAATAGGCTTTGCTTAAGATGATTTTGCCCAAATGCAGGCAAATGTAAGTGTTCTGAGTATGTTTAAATAAGCTTAAGGTAAGCTATGATATTTGATAGTTTAGGGGTATTAAATGAATTTTCAGTTTTTTATGTGTTTCTCTGTACATAGCCCCCTTGTAAGCTGAGGAACATCTTTATATGTATATGTAACCTTGGTATGGCTTACATATTATTGGCATGAAACATCTAGAACAGTACGTGTGCCATATAATTGTCTACAACATCCAACAAGTTTCTTGAAAACTTGTGCCAAAGGGGTTATGTCTTTAAGGATTCTTATTTCAGAAGGGTTCTCTCAAACGTAAGATTTTTCAGAAGTTAAGTGAAAATCTGACCAAACTAAACATTTTTCCATTTTCCCTAGTGAGCAAAGATAGCTAAAATCTATCTGCCATTTTCAACACTGTACTCAACGATTGTAATTCTAATTTAAGAACAGATGATTTATATCAAAACCACATGTTGGCCTAATCTTATACAATATTCATAAATCTCACTCAGAGCTTTGGACATTTTTTTTAAAGATTTTATTTATTTATTTGATAGAGAGAGATCAGAAGTAGATGGAGAGGCAGGCAGAGAGAGAGAGAGAGAGAGAGCGAAGCAGGCTCCCTGCCGAACAGAGAGCCCGATGTGGGACTCGATCCCATGACCCTGAGATCATGACCTGAGCCGAAGGCAGCGGCTTAACCCACTGAGCCACCCTGACGCCCCGCCTTGGACATTTTTATTTGTTGAGTCTATATGGTACTATGGACATTCATCTTTTTTGACCTCATAGCTTCATGTATGTCTATACTTTTGAAAATACATGCATCATAGTTCCATTGTTAAATGTCTGGGTTATAAAATGTGCTATGCTATCAAAATGGTAATAAGAACATACAAATGACCTGATGTAATGAACTGGACCAGATTGCCAGATATCACATTTCATACCAGAAAGATTCAGTGGTAAGTTTTAAAATGGCCAGCTATACTTCGACTGAATTATAACTCATTTAACTTCTTTCTTTGTGTACAGTATTATACATTAGTCAGTATTATAGTAAATAAGTACTTTGGACAGATGTAAATATGCTGTAATAAAAAATGTTTTTCTTCTTTCTTTTAGTCCTTTTTACTTGTAAGACTAGCCACAAATACCATGCCTCCCCCCAAATAATTTGCAATCCAAATTTATCTCTAAATAAATTTATTGCACAGAAAAAAATATATATATATATACACTTACAGTAGACATGTTTAAAAATAGTTACACAACAGCAGGGCCCTAAATGTAAGCAGTATAGTTTCTTTGTTTTGTTTTGTTTTTTTCTTTTTTTTTTTTTATAAGTGACTCTTTTATTTTTTTTTTATTTAAGATTTTATTTATTTACTTGAGAGAGAGACAGTGAGAGAGAGCATGAACGAGAAGGTCAGAGAGAGAAGCAGACTCCCCATGGAGCTGGGAGCCTGATGCGGGACTCGATCCCAGGACTCCAGGATCATGACCTGAGCCGAAGGCAGTCGTCCAACCAACTGAGCCACCCAGGCGTCCCTGTTTTTTTTTTTTTCTTAAAAAAAAAAAAAAGAGGTTATGTGAAATACTGGAATTTTATTTCCAGGCCTAGTATTTCAAGACAGTTAACCACACTTACAGTGTCAACAGCCTCTTGTTGGCAGTATGATTTTATTGGCTCCATGGAATAACAGCAAGAATTTACTATTGCTTCTTTCTTTTATTACACACACAGAAAAAAAAATTGACACATTTGCTCAAGACCATCCAGAATCATTTTAACCTATCAAAATTGATGGGAGGCCTTCACTGCCAAAGTCACTGCTGGGTTTTCACAATTCATTGCAGACAATCTGCTACTCCCATTATGATAAAGGAGAGAAGAGTCATAATCAGGGAAGAAAGCTAGATTAATACTTGTAATTATCATTGAATTATTTAGCCTGCTATAGGATTATTATTATTAGTGTCATTTGATAATTTTCTCTCATTTTATTAAACACAACTGTGAGTAATTACCCTACCTAATATTTCTCTGTATTGGCTGACTAGCTAGCAAACATTCATGAAAATATCCATTAGCCACACACATAAAATGCTGCATTATGATGCTGTTGAATCAGAACTTACCACTACCTGATCCTGTAGCTCTTTGAGGATTTGCAAATCAATTAATTCTATGTTTCTTGGATTCTTCCCATACAATTAGAAAATTTATAATAGAGTCCATGAACATTATTAGTTTTACCATTTTAAACCAGCAATCACACTTTGATTTTTACAACAAAAGCAGAAATATAAACACACACATTTGGGTCAGTTTTCTGTTAGTCTGTCTGGACTTCAAAATTCTATTCCTCAAGATAATGCACACCAAAGTTCTGGATTAAACAAGAAATTAGATGGCACCTGAACACTTGGTTTCATATTCTCAAAAGGACTATGCAACCTATTTCTTACATTATGACATTGTTTTACAAAGATCCACACTTTTATAATGTACTAACATTATTTTTAATCATGATTAAAAATCAAACATAAAAATTTCTACTTTTTGCTTTTGCCCCCTCCATTTAGAACTTATTTATAGCCTGATAATTCAAAGGTCCCTATGTTTATGAAAATCTGGACAGAAATAGCTCTAAGATCCCATTCAGAACTTGATATTAATCTAAGTCTTTTGGCTCCATTTATCCTGAGAGCAAAGAGTAGGACAAAGGATTTGAGTACTGTTAGTTTATCTGGGAGATTATCCAAGGTAGAAAAGAATTGGAAAGTGATACAGTGAAGAAACAACTTTGTCAAAGAGGTACATTGTTGATATAATTGTTGTGGATAGAAAATGAAGGCTTGCATTTACTGAAAGGTCCTGAGAAACTTCTTTAAGTTGTCCTCATGAAGACCTGAAAACTGACAATTTTATCTATGGCTCTTATTTCCACTTCACTGAGAGCTGTCCTCAGAGGACATTAACTCTCCTACACTTTTGGGTTGTGTTGGAGACATTCTAAAATGAGAGAGAGAACATGAGATGCTATCAGTGTTAAGTAACTGCAATTTCCCATGGAACTATCCACCACAGGTTTGGCTATAATCAAGTGTTGGGCCTTGATATCAGAGGGATTTGAGGCAGTATCATTTTAGGTTAATCATTATATCTGAAATTTCCAAAAACTTCAACTGATGAAACTTTGATTATAAATCTATAAATATAACAATAAATCTACAGTATTCAAATTATTATCATAGAAATACACAGACAAAGCATCAATGGATTAATATTTAAATGTTACAAAATACTGAACTGAAAGGATTTGGTCATAGAACAACGTGTAAGAAGTAGAACTTAGGTTTAGGTTAGAACTCAGGATGCATTTGAGACTCAGTTAAGAAATTGAATGGAGGGACGCCTGGGTGGCTCAGTGGGTTAAGCCACTGTCTTCGGCTCAGGTCATGATCCCAGGGTCCTGGGACCGAGCCCCAAGTCGGGCTCTCTACTCAGCAGGGAGCCTGCTTCCTCCTCTCTCTCTGCCTGCCTCTCTGCCTGCTTGTCATCTCTCTCTGTCAAATAAATAAATAAAATCTTAACAAAAAAGAAATTGAATGGATGTCTGACTATCTTATAGGTTTGCTAAAAATCAGTGACTTTGTGTTCACGTGTGGCTATGCAGGAATTTTTAACTTTCTCTAAGAAGTTATTAGATTTGATTATATAATGGCAGTAAAGGATGGGGAAAAGCAAAGTACAAACCCCATAAAGACAAAGACACTGAGTATGAGAAAAGAGTAATAGATAAGAAGAATCAATGCATTTGAGGAAAATGGGAATTGAAATACACAATGATTGTTGATTTTTTTAGATGGAGAAAACAAAACTAGCTTGCAAGAAGGAAATAACAGAAGACATGTTGTGATGTGAGACAGAATCCCGGACAAGGCAGTAACGTGGAATAAAGGAGTAGGGAGAGCATATCAGGTAATTTGGATAGGAAGGAGTTAGGAGATAATTGCTTGATAAATTTTATATGGCCCACTTAAATGCACAGATTTCTCTTCTTTAATTTATATGGAGAACAGGGTGTCCTTTCTCTTCCCTTTCTGAGCACCAGAGGTGTACTCTTTCAGACTGAAAACCTGAAAAGCTCAGGACTCAGTTGCTTAAGCACAGCTGAGAGGACATATTTCAATTAAGATTTACATTTTGCTGTAGGTAGTAGACTTTCAAAAGTGGTTTAACCATATTTTTTCATTTAACAAGAAGACTACAGAGAGTGTTTTCTGGTGTTGGTTCAGCGTCTTAAGAAAGTGAAGTGAACTATCTTAGAGGTTTTCATGGCTTTTTATTCACAGTTGCAAAAATTGCTGTTGGAGTTCTCACTATTAAGCCCACATTTCTGGCAGAAAGATAGAGGTAAAGAGAATGATATATTGTACGACTGATACTTTGTCATGTGGTTACAATATAAATAGAAAAGAGACAATAAAATATTTGATGTTGTTTTAAGTTTCCTTGTTGTCAATCCCTCAGTGCTTTCTGAGATTCAAGGAAAAAGTAAATGGATATTGACCTGGCAACTATCAACACCTGTCAGTCTCTCTTGGATAACCAATATCTCTATAATCTCTTCTTCCCAGTAAAAAAAAATAAAATATATTCATAACCCACACTGTGCCATATCAAGTTACTGCACCAAGATAAAATTACAATGATTTTCAGTTGTTCCAAATGGACAGAATACCCTTCCTTATGATATCATGTCTTATAAGATAGATAATTGGCTTGCTACCAATATACCCAGATGTGACTGTGGAAGAGACAGGAAAAAAATAATATTTATTTATTCCTTGGGTTGACTCTGTTTACACAGATGCATTAGTATTAGAAAAGGTTGGTTTCGGACATTGGAATGAATTTACTTAATGGGTCTGATGTAATTGTGTTGCAGGAAATTTTTAATTTCTACAAAAATTATTAGAATTCTATCTTATTATCTTTTGTTAATTTTCACATGTTAACAAAGCCAATGTTTTTTCTAGAAGACAAGATCTTAAATCCTAACAAAACTCAATTTTTTCCTTTTTTTTTTTTAAGTTTGAGAGCCTCATGTTCTCTCATGCTGCTTTAAATACCACTCAAAAAAAAGGAGCTAAATGGGGCAGTAAGACCAGACTTTTTATTTTATTTTATTTATCTTATTTTTAATTAAAAAATTAAAGATTGTATTTATTTATTTATTTGAGAGAGAGAGAGAGCATGAGTGGGGCAGGGGGAGGTAGCTGCAGAGAGAGACTGAGAAGTATACTTCCTAATGAGCAAAAAGCCCGATATGGAGCTAGATCCCAGGATCCTGACTGAGATCATGACCAGAGACAAAGGCAGATACATGTGCAAAATCCCTTTTTTTCTGGGAAACAATACTTTACAAGAGATGTTTGAAAAAGTACAGGGGAATCCACTTTAATAGGAGATACAAAAATTTTATTGACTTTTGTAAAGCTACAGGGATCCAAATGATGGAAATCCCAGCCCGTTTAGGTTGTGGACCACAGAGTATTCCTCTCTGTAATATTTTATTTTCTTCCATGTCTACTAACTCCAGTCCAAGTTCACTGATCTCTTTTTAGATAGTGCAAAACATGGCAAAGAATACCAAACGAGTGCCCAATATTCTACATTTATTATATCATTTCTAACATATAGAAGTGTGTTATCAAGGCTGGTTCTGTGAACGAACATAGTTACGCTAAAGTGTGTTTTGTTCTCCAAGAAATTAAATGCATGATTATCACACAATTATAAAATACTTGTGTCAAGAATTTTTATTCAAAAATTAATAAGAAGCAGATATTAAAACTAGTTCACATGGTTATTTGGGATATAAGCAGAGTTGTGCAGCAGAAGTGCTCTGGGCCCATCATTTGGGTTATAGAATTTATGTTTTCTAATGAAATATCACTAACTTGCATTATTGTTAACAAGAATCTTGTGCATTACCATCAGTTTTCTACATTATAACCTCTTGCTCTACAGTTTGTAAATAACTTTGTCAATAGCAAGCTAGTAAACAGGGTGACTCCAATGGATTGAGATAATCTCCAGAGTTTCTGCTACATAATGCCCAGGACTCCATTGAAAGGACACCTAAGAATTTATTTTGCCCAAAAATTTGATCATTTTTTTCACTGTCCTTACCTATTTTCCAAACCTAGTCCTTTTGCTTCACCTTTCAGTCTACGGACAACCCTGTATCTGACTGACTTGTTAATTCTGGGAATGTCTTGCAGATTAGTTTGCTTGCCACAGGTGGTTCCTCTAATTGATGTCTAAGAACCTTAATTAGTTAAGAAAACTTTTTTTAAATTTTCATTGCTATTTATTATTATTATTATTATTATTATTATTGCTAATATCTCTATTATAAATAATTCAAAAGAGCATCTTTCTGACAAAAGACAAAGAGCTGGCTACTAGTAGAAAAAGTACTTTTGACTCTGTCAGTGAAAGTGGTAAAGGGATTTGAGAAAATAAGGCAAAGCACTGGAATTATGTGTTAAAACTTTAAATATTATAGACACATTTACTTAATTTCTAATACTGTTGTTGCTTATAATTAAATAAGATGTTTTCCATGAACCACGCATACAGCAAATATATTGTTTATACAGATTAAATTTTCATCAAAAGGGACACCTGAGAGGCTCAGTTGGTTAAGCAGCTGCCTTTGGCTCAGGTCATGATCCCAGCATCCTGAGATTGAGTCCCACATTGGGCTCCTTGCTCGGCCGGGAGCCTGCTTCTCCCTCTGCCCCTGCCTGCCATTCTGTCTGCCTGTGCTTGCTCTCTCGCCCACTCTCTCTGATAAAGAAATAAAATCTTAAAATAAATAAATAAATTTTCATCAAAAAATTGTAAGTGTATTTTATTGTAGGATCATGATCAGCATTTTGCAGATGAGAAAAGTGAAATTTAGAAAAGTATGTCTCTTCAAATCCCTCATACAATATCTGGCCTAGATAGAAGGATATACTATCACAATTGAGGAAGATAATTGAGATTACTTAAAATGATAAACTTTATAGGGTTTTTAAAAGTTTGCCACAGATTCAGATTCTTTTAAAATATATATCTATTTTGTGTAAAGAGAATGCACTGAGAAGTAAAAAGAAAGTGATATATCAGTGCTACCAACTAATGGCTATATATCATCACCTTATTTATGAACAATGAAACAGTGTGCAATATTTAAATAAATTTAAATAAATTCCTATTTATTTTATATATTTATAAATTTAAATAAATTCCTATTTATTTATTATGAAAGAAATTCCTCTAACAAACAGTATGTTTTGAAGGTTGCTAGCAGGAAAGTGTTGTACTTCATGGAAGTAATCAGAAAATATGATCTAAATTTCTGCTTTCAAGGGCGCCTGGGTGGCTCAGTGGGTTAAAATTCTGCTTTCGAGAAGCTATAACAGTAAGTACTGAGCTTTAGCTATTATATGCTATGGATGAATAACTGAAATCTACATTTGAAACTAATGGTACACTATATGATAACTAATTGAATTTTAAAAAGTTAATAAAAAACCACTATTTTATAAAACAATATTCCCAACAGGCTCTTATGCTTTAAAATACTCACTCTGTAATGAGAGTCATTACTTTTGTCCAGCAAATTCTTACATCACTGTTTATCCCTTCCCTGCTTTATCCCTTCCCAGTATCAATAAAGGCTCACTTGGATTACCTAGAAGCCATGAGAAAGCTTGTAATAGATCTGGCTGGTTTTCACCAGCAATTTGACCACCATGTGCACAGGGAAGTCTATTGATAAAGGCTTTATTGCAATAAATTGCAAATACATGGATGATTTTGAATTCTCTTTCTTGAGGTCTTGTTTCATGATAATAAATGTAGGGTGGCTTTTTGGAATGGATGTTATTAACATATCTTCATAGTTCTAAGTACATGGAATTGTAAAATAGATAAATGAATGTGGCATTACTGACAACCGTCCTCATTTTGAAATCAAATTACAGTGTACTGAGCTGAGGAGGCAAAGCAGATTTGGGATTATGAGTGAAATAATTTTAAAAAGTCTTAGGGGTATGATCAGACTATTGGGTAATTCAGTAGAAAAATATCAACTGATTGAGATTCTGTGTTCCCTGATTTCAGAGAGACGTTAAGATAAATAAGTAACACGAGGAGACTAGGAAGCCAAACATAAGTGATACTTTTGTGCCAGGGTGTGTATACATCTGTTTATCTTCTTGCTTTACCACTAAGGTTGCTCCTAGAGGAGAGTTTAAATATGTGTTGGAGCTAATCTCTGTGGATTACACAAGAAACCACATCCTACAGCTCTCCCTGGAACACCGCTTATGATTTCAATGTAATTTGGTTTTTGCATTTTTAGAAATAACAAAATACTTTGCAAACTCATCTACTTTATTACCACCACAAGTGAGTCAGCTGACTCCACATTTTAACACAGTGACAGTCACAGAGGAATGGAGGAGTGAGTAGAGTTATCAATATATGTGCTTTAAAGAAGTATGACAGGGTAGCAGCTATTTCCAGGAACCAAAACATGGGTCAGCAGCTGTGCAGGAAAAGTGATGGAATAAATGACTCATTTCAGAGGAGTTCTATAACATATTAGTTCTATAATGGATCTTCAGCACCCAATTACCCGCTTTGATCTAAAGATAAGGATTTACAGTTAAGATCCCATTTATGATTTGTCTGGTAGGGTCTGAATCATGTTTACTATTGTTTTGACTATTACTTGAAACCTATAGTAGTACTTGGGATATGTGTTGTGTATTCTGTACTATTTTTAGATTAGATAAGTTCTGTCTCGAACTCCTGTTAATTTGTTTGCTTTTGTTTATTTGATAGTGCTTTCAGTAAATGGATATATCTGAAAAATTGCAAAGCCACTATTAAAATAAGTTATTATGATATATAGCATGGAATTTCACATTCGTCCTTTGAATCCGACAGAGCTTCACCATATCCTTAACAACTTGGGAAAAACATGCTATTATTTTTCTTTATAGAATTTCTCCTGTTAGGCTGTGATGGTTGTCATCAGCAGTAACTCCTCTGAAGGCTTTGTCAAAAGAGTTGAAAAAATTGGAAAGGTGTGAATGAAGCTGTTTGCTGAATATAAAGAAAAGAGCATTGAAGTACAATTCACACTCTTACTTCTCCTTCTATGCTTTCAGATGTTTGACATTTGAAAATTTTGCTTCTAGAAGAGATGACCCATATAATTCTTACTTTAAGGAGCAAGTTGCTTTTATAATTTTTTTATTATTCTACCATTCAAGTATTTCCATTTAAATTACATTCTATACCATTTAAAAACAATCAAAAGTGCAGCCAGTATTCAATTCCTTGGCTAAATAATTTTAGAAAGCTTTGTGTTATTGAACCTACGGGGTTTTTCTGTAGTTTTAACTCTTTCTTTCTGTGATTTTTCCCATTAGTCACATAAGTGACTGCAATATAACAGATAAAGGACTGAATAGAACAATCCTTGGCCTCATGAAGTTGAGAATCTAGCAAGGGAGTCAAACAATTCAATCATTCAGAGACAATTTATTGAGTCTGGCCCAAGATGAGCACAACAAAACCCCAGCCCAGAGGAATAATTTTAATGGGAGAGATAGATAATAGGTAAGCCAACGTTAAAAAGAAAAAAATCGTACTGGTTTTTCTTTAATAGTGATGCATATTTGAACTAAATATGCACATTTTAATAAGAGCAGTGATTGAGAAGAGGTTTTGTAACTGAGTGGTCCGAAAGGGCCTCCCTGAAAAAGTCTGTTTTGAACAGATTTCTGAATAATATCAGCCAGGAAGCTGCGTAAAAATCTCAGGGATGGGTGATTTTTCCAGTCAAAAAACTGTAAAGGCTCCAAAGTCACAATAGAGCCATACATTTCTCTAATAAAGTAACTTCTGACAAAGAATGAGAAGAAATAACTAACCCAGGTTTGAAAGAAAAGGGACAGACTTTCTATGGAATTCATATTTAATTAAAGCTCTAAAGGACAAAAATACAATAGAGCAAAATTCTGGTCCCGCTGATATACCTAATGAAAGTTCATAAACAAGGTGTGGGTAGCAAAGAGTGTGTGGGAATGTTGGTAAGGACAGTGGGGAAGAGTCATCCCTGAACATGTTCTTAAATGAAGCAATTCTTGTGTTGTTTTAAAGGGTAATTTGGAGTTTGCCTAAGTGATTAGAGAAGGATGCCTCGGCTTATGGAAGTTCAAAGCCATAAAGATGTGATAAACTACTGCAGATATTTTCATGTATATTTGTTGTTGCTTCTAGTAATGGTGATCTAAAAACTCCTACTTAAGACAACTTAAAAATCCAGACAAAATAGCTTTTAAAGTTAAAAATATCAGAATGATTATAAAAATAAGTGAGGGATTACTGGGCCAATACGAAACACAATGAGAGCCTAGAGATATATGCCCTGAAGCCATTTTAGCTATGAGAGCATTAGAAACTGCTAAAACACACTGAGCTGTGTTTTTAATAGACACTTGATACTAGAGAAAAAAAATTCAAAATCCAGCAGCAATCAAATTTGAGGACTTTGGTACAACCCAAATTTAAGTTGAGATCCCCAAAGCACAAGGAGAAGCAGAAATAAGACTAGAGCCTACCTTGCCTTCTGTGTAAACTGAGAAAGTCAACCACTGAATTTGGAGTATGATTGTCTTGTAAAGTCTCAGATATAAGAGAAAATCCTGCCAAGGAGGACCATACCATTATTATAGCTCTTAATTATTCCTACTCAATAAGAGTTTCAAATATAATGTCTTGAACATACCAAAATGTAACAAAGCACACAAAGAAAAACCATTAACAAGATTTGATAGACAAAATGGGATTAAGTATGATATTAAAATGATCAATAAAGATTGTAAAATGGCTTGATTACTCTGCTCAAAGAAATGAGAGGGGAAGCAAATTGAACAAAAAACTGAAACTAAAAAATGATATTGAGAAAGATTTTATAAGTGAACCAAATGGATACTCTAGAACTTTAAAGATATGACAGCCAATTTAAGATACCACAGGGGTGCCTGGGTGGCTCACTTAATTAAACCTCCAATTCTTTTTCCTTTTTTTTAACACCTTAATTTTATTTTATTTCTTTCATTTTGGCTCAGGTCATGATGTCAGGCTTGTGAAATAGAGCCCAGAGTTGGGCTCTGTGCTGAGCCTGGAGCCTGCTTAAGATTCTTTTCCCTTCTTTTTCTATCCCTCCCTGCGCTCTCACTCGCTCGCTCTCTCTTGCTTGCAAATAAATAAATAAATAGATAGATAATAGACAAAGCAAAATAAAAGCAGATTATGAAAATAAATATAAAGTTTTTGAAATGAAAACAAGTTCAAAATAAAATAGAGGAGACCTACACAGCTAAAAGTTCATTCAGGAAATCTATTATTAAAGAAGTCAGTATGACACAATGTTAAGATATCAAAAGATTGGAGCATGTACTTTACAGAAAGGGTAATCCAAATGGCCACTCATAGGTAAAAACTGTTTATCTTTATTATGAATCTGGAATTAAATTAAATTAAATTAAAAATAAATTAAAACCTAGAATGGCATACTATTACACACTTACTATATTGGGAAACAGTAAAAATGTCTTGCAAGAATGTGAAAGAATGACAGTGCCCATAATAAAAACATTTGAGGTAGGTTGGACAATATTTAGAAAACTTAAAAATTAAAAAAAAAAATTTGGTCCATTCCTGGAAATACAACATTGAATTAAATGAATATTTTCACCAGGATATGAAAACAGATGATTATAGTTATTTCATTCATAACGGCAGATCAGCAGTGGTCTATTTGCACAATGTTACATTAAATAAGAAAGAATATTAACAAACTGGGAGAAGGGGCTAGGTTGTTATCATAAACAGATCTTCTACGGTGCTGATTATGTTCTATTTCTCAAAATCTTTAAGTTAAAAAATTTTCAAATTTATATCTAAATAGATAGATAGATAGATGATAGATTGACAGATATCCCAGAAGCTGCAATGCTAGGCTAAGACCAGGCTTTAAAGGGCTTTTCTATATTCTACTAAATACTTTAAACCATTCATTATATTATAGCTCAGAGTTCGAATCTCCATTTGTTTCCTCAGTTTTCTAATATTTATCTTAAGGTGACCTGATGCAGACTTTTGATGACCTTTGTCTAAATATTTCTATTTTAACAAAGTCCTTTTTAATACTCAGAGACTAAAACTTAGAAAAACACTCTGATTTTTATCTCACTAGAGTGGAAAATATATGGTTACCCATTAACTAATGATATCCATGTCTACATTAGCTCCATGACATTTTTCATTCTTGGGAGCTTTTGGTTAAATGAATTTTTTTAAGCTTCCTTTAAATGAAGCTTTAAGCCATCACCACATGAATAAAATTAAAGAACTAAATGAAAACAAGCCAAGTAATAGAGTAATAGAATGTGCAGTGGAAAGAGTACAATTCTGAAATCATAAAGCCTAAATTAGTGTGATGCATCTTTACTAGCCATGTAATCATAAACCAGTTATCTAAATGTGTTAGCCTCAGATTTTTCACCCATGAAATGGTGATGATAATACTTATTATGCAGAATTGTTGTGTGGATGTAATGAAGCATGGAGCATGAGAGTCTCATATTCCATGCTAAAATAATAGCTATTTTTTACTTATAATAATTCTAATAATAGTAATTAAATTGTTCAAAATGATAATATTCATTTATATTGAGGCATTGTATTGACTATTCATAGACACATTTACCAAAATAAATTTCATTTTACTTTACCCCCTCTGAGGCTATATATTCCTTAATTCAATATGAATCTTATTATGAATAATAATTATCATGATAAATATGCTGATTTTTCTTCTATTTATTTTTAGGAAGTATCCTTTACTGTTGAAGAAACTTAAGCAAGTCTGTCTTATTCAAAATTTGCATGCTGCTTTCTTATGAAACTAGATTATAGAGTTGTATGAAATAAATTCATGCAGTTAAGACATTTATGTTTGGAAAACTGGGTGGTCAGTTTAGTATTTCAAAAGAAGATTTTAAATTTAAACCTTAAAACTGAGCTCTTTCAGCCTTATTTATAGACCATCCTTCATGCTTCATAAGTATTCCTTCATTGTAAACTAACTAATAGTGTTTGTCACAGTGTGTATATAACTAAAATGGATTTTGTATTCTATTATTTCAGATTTAGTTGCAGTTTCTACTTCCTTACTTCCTCTTTTGAAAAATAGATTAATTCTACAAAAGGTTATTTCCAGCTTTATTGAAAAATAATTGACATATTATAATTTGTAAATTTAAGAAATGATTTCTTATAACACTGCAAACTTTTAACATTGTATAAATTTTGTACCATTTGATAAATTGGTATACATCTGCATTGCAATATAATCTACATAAAAATGTTAATACATCTACTATCTCATATAGTTGCCTCTGTTTTTATGCATGTATTGTAAGGAATTTTAAGATCTACTCTCTTAGCAACTTTTATGTATATAGTACAGTAGAGATAAACTTCAGAGGTCTTGTGGGTTTTGTTCCAGACCGCCTCAATAAAGTAATTATTTCAATAAACTAAGTCAAATCATTATTATTATTTTTTGGTTTCCCAGTGCAAATAAAAAATTATGTTTCCCAGTGCATATTAAAAATAAACACTATACTGTACTGTTCAAAAGCATTATGTCTTTAAAGAAAAACAATGTATATACCTTAAGTAAACTAGTTCTGAGTTTTCAGTGGGTCATAAATACTGATCACAGATCACCATAACAAATACAATAATAATGAAAAAACTTGAAATATTGCAAGAATTACCAACATGTGACAGAGAGACACAAAATGAACAAATGGTGTTAGAAAAATGGTGGCAGCAGACCTATTTTATACAAGATTGCTATAAACTTTCAACTTGTAAGAATGTGATATATGCAAAATTTAATAAAGGGAAGCACAATTAAAAAAGTATGTATATATTATTAACTATGACCATCATGCTGTACATTAGATCCCCAGAACTTTTTCCTATTATAGTTGCAAGTTTGTACCCTTTGACCACCTTATTCCACCCCAGGTTCACCCCTTGTCAACTCAACTCTAAGTTTCCATTGGTTTGCTTTTTCTTCAGGTTCTGTATGTAAGGGATATCGTAATACATAAATTAAAAAATATATAAAATCTTTGAAATATTTCACTTAGTATAATACCTTCAAGATCCATCCATGGTATTGTAAATGGCAGTATTTCTTAATTTTTCATGGTTAAGTAGTATTCCATAGTATATATTTACCATACTTATTTTATTCATTCATCCATTAATGGATACTGAAGTTATTTCCATCTCTTGCTTAGAGTTAATAATTTTATAATGAACATAAGAGTGCAGAGATGTCTTCGAATAGTGACTTCGTTTCCTTTAGCTATATCCCTAGAAGTGGGATTACTGAATCATATGGTAATTTTACTTTTAATAATATGAATAGTCTCCATACTGTTTTCCATACAAATTTATATCCCTATCACAGTGCATAAGTTCCCCATTTTCCCCAATATTTACCAAAATTTGTTAGTTTTAATTTTTTGGTAGTATTATATTCTAATAGGTAGTAATATCTTGCTGTGTTTTTCAGAGGTAAACAAAAACAACAACATAATGACTTTGCCCTGAGTTTTTTACGTTGAGCACTTTTTAATGCTCCTGTTGGTCATTTATATAACTTTTTTGAAAAAAAAGTCTATTGAGATCCTTTTGCTATTTTTTTAATTATATATTTTTTTCTTTTTGTATCTGTTAGTTATTAACCTCTTTTCAGATATAAGTTTTGTAAGTATTTTCTTCCATTCTGTGGATTGTGTTTTCATTCCCTCTTTTTTTTGGCAATGCAGAAAATTTAGTTTGATGTAATACCATTTATTTATTTTTGCTTGTGTTTTTGGTCTGGTATCCAAAAAACTATTGGCAAGACCAATGTCAAGGAGAATTTTTCCTATGTTTTCCTTTAGGAAATTTAGTTTCATGCATCACATTTAAGTCTTTAATCTATTTCAAGTTAAGATTTATGAGTGATATAAGGTTCCAGTTTCATACTGTTTATGTGACTATTCAGTTTTAAATATCATTTACTGAACAGACTATCTTTACCCATTACATATGTTGGCCCCTGTCAAATATTAGGTGACTGTATGAAAGGATTTATTTCTGGACTCTCAATTCTGTTCTACTTGTTTATTGGTCTGTTTTTATGCCAGTATACTTTATTGTTTTGAGCGTGAGGGCTTTGTAGTATAGTTTCAAATCAAGAGTGTAATTTCGCTTCTTCATTCTTTCTCAGAACTGCTTTGATTATTTGTTGTCTTTTATGGTCTCATATAAATTTTAGGATTCTTTACTTACTTCTGTAAAAACACAATATTGGATTTTTTTAAAGATTATTTATTAATTTATTTGAGAGAGAGAGATGACAAGCAGGCAGAGAGGCAGGCAGAGAGAGAAGAGGTAGCAGCTTCCTGCTGAGCAGAGAGGCTGATGCGGGGCTCGATCCCAGGACCCTGGGATCATGACCTGAGCCATAGGCAGCAGCTTAACCCACTGAGCCACCCAGGTGCCCCTAACATTGGATTTTTGATAGGAATTGAATTTACAGATGGTTTTCGGTAGTATGGACATTTTAACAATGTTAATTCTTACCATTCATAAATATGAGCTATCTTTCCATTTGTGTCTCCTTCAATTTCTTTATCAATGTCATAGATTATGGGGTACAGATCTTTCATAGTCTTAGTTAAATCTTATCCTAAGTATTATATTAGTTTTGATGCTAGTGTGAATTAGATTGTTTTCTTTATTTTTTCAGATAGTTCATCATTAGAGTGTTAAAATGCTCCTGTCTTGTGCTTACTTTGTCAGCACATATACTAAAATTGGAATGATGCAGAGAAGATTAGCGTGATCACTGAGAATGGATGACATGAAAAACTATTAAAAAAACGAAACAAAACAAAATTCTTGTCTTCTATATATTGATCTTGTATTTGGCAGTTTTACTAAATTTGTTTATTCAAAAATTTTTATGAAGTTTTTAGGAATTTTTTACATGTAAGTTCATGTTATCCAAAAAAAGAAAATTTTACTTCTTCCTTTTTTTTTTTATTTGGATTCTCTTATTTCTTTGTGTTCCTTGTTTCTCTGGCTAGGACATCCAGTACTATGTCAAATGAGAGTAGTGAAAGTGGACACACTTGTCTTTTTTCTGATCTTTAATGGGAAAACATTCAAACTTTTTTGATTGAATATGAGATTAGCTCTGGGCTTGCAATATGTGTTTTTTCTTTAATGGATTTTTTAAATTATTTTTTTAAAATTTTTTATAAACATATAATGTGTTTTTATCCCTAGGGGTATAGGTCTGTGAATCACCAGGTTTACACATTTCACAGCACTCACCATCACTCACCATAGCACCTGCCCTCCCCAATGTCCATACCCCCACCATCCTCTCCCAACACAACTCCCCCCAGCAACCCTCAGTCTGTTTTGTGAGATTCAGTCTTTTATGGTTTGTCTCCCTCCCAATCCCATCTTCTTTTATTTTTCTTTTCGTATGCCCGAAACCGCCTATGTTGAATCTCCACTTCATCATATCAGGGAGATCATAGGATAGCTGTCTTTCTCAGATTGATTTATTTCGCCAAGCATAATACCCTCTAGTTCCATCCACGTCATCACAAATAGCAGGATTTCATTTCTTTTGATGGCTGCATAGTATCCCATTGTACATATATACCACATCTTATTTATTAATTCATCTATTGAAGGACATTTAGGTTCTTTCCATAGTTTAACTATTGTGGACATTGCTGCTATAAACATTTGGGTGCATGTGCCCCTTCAGAATGCCACGTTTGTATCTTTAGGGTATATACTCAGTACTGCCATCACTGGGTCATAAACTAGTTCTATTTTCAGCTTTTTGAGGCACCTCCACGCTGTTTTCCAGAGTGGTTGCACCAGCTTGCATTCCCACGTACAGTGTAGGAGGGTTGCCCTTTCTCCACATCCTCGCCAGCATCTGTCATTGACTGTCTTGTTCATTTTAGCCATTCTGAAAGGTGTGAGGTGGTATCTCATTCTGGTTTTGATTTGTATTTCCCTGATGCCGAGTGATGTGGAGCATTTTTTCATGTGTCTGTTGGCCATTTGGATGTATTCTTTGCAGAAAGAATACATGTCCTCTGCCCATTTCCTCATTGGATTATTTGTTCTTAGGTGTTGAGTTTGATAAGCTCTTTATAGATTTTGGATAGATACTGGCCCTTTATCTGGTATGTCATTTGCAAATATCTTCTCCCAGATAACTTCTGACAGTCATCTTTTGGCTTTGTTAACTGTTTCCTTTGCTGGGCAAAAGCTTTTTGATCTGATGAAATCCCAAGAGTTCATTCTTGCCCTTGCTTCCCTTGCCTTTGGTGATGTTCCTGTGAAGAAGTTGCTGCTGGTGAGGTCAAAGAGTTTTCTGCCTGTTCTCTCCTCAAGGATTTTGATGGATTCCTTTCTCACATTATGCTTTTTCATCCATTTACAGTCTATTTTCATGTATGGTGTAAGGAAATGGTCCAACTTCATTTTTCTGCATGTGGCTGTTCAATTTTCCCAACACCATTTGTTGAAGAGGCTGTGTCTTTTCCATAGGACATTCCTTCCTGCTTTGTTGACGATTAGTTGACCATAGAGTGGAGGGTCTATTTCTGGGCTCTCTATTCTGTTCCATTGATCTATGTCTGTTTTGGGGACAGTTCCCTACCATCTTGATGATGACAACTTTGTAATAGAGCTTGAAGTCTGGAATTGTGATGCCAACAACTTTGGCTTTCTCTTTCAATATTCCTCTGTCTATTCGAGGTATTTTCTGGTTCCATATATATTTTAGGATGATTTGTCCCATTTCTTTGAAAAAAATGGACGAGATTTTGATAGGGTTTGCATTAAATGTGTAGATTGCTTTAGGTAGCATAGACATTTTCACAATATTTGTTCTTCCAATACGGGAGCATGGAACATTTTTCCATTTCTTTGTGTCTTCTTCAATTTCTTTCATGAGTACTCACTTTGGAGTTTTCTGAGTATAGATTCTTTGTCTCTTTGGTTAGGTTTATTCCTAGGTATCTTAGGGTTTTGAGTGCAATTTTAAATGGGATTCACTCCTTAATTTCTATTTCTTCAGTCTTGTTGGTTTAAAAAAAATGCAACCAATTTCTGTGCATTGATTTTATATTCTGACACTTTATAGAATTCCTATACAAGTTATAGCAGATTTGGAGTGGAGTCCTTTAAGTTTTCCACATACAGTGTCATATCCTCTGCAAGCAGGGATAGTTTGACTTCTCTTTTGCCAATTTGGCAAAATTTGGATGCCCTTAATTTCTTTTTGTTGTCTGATTGCTGAGGCTAGGACTTCTAGTACGATGTTGAATAGCAGTGGTGATAACGGACATCCCTGCCGTGTTCCTGACCTCAGCGGAAAAGTATTCCATTTTTCTCCATTGAGAATGATATTTGCAGTGGGTTTTTCATAAATGGCTTTGATAATATTGATAATATGTGCCCTCTATCCCTACACTTTGAAGAGTTTTAATCAGGAAGGGACACTGCACTTTGCCAAATGCTTTTTCAGCATCTATGGAGAGTATCATGTGGTTCTTGTTCTTTCTTTTATTAATGCGTTGTATCACATTGATTGATTTGCATATGTTGAACCAACCTTGTAGCCCTGGAATAAATCCCACTTGGTCGTGGTGAATAATCCTTTTAATGCACTGTTGAATCCTATTGGCTAGTATTTTGGTGAGAATTTTCGCATCTGTGTTCATCAAGGATATTGGTTTGCTGTTCTCTTTTTTGATGGGATCCTTGTCTGGTTTTGGGATCAAGGTGATGCTGGCCTCATAAAATGAGTTTGGAAGTTTTCCTTCCATTTCTATTTTTTGGAACAGTATCATGAGAATAAGAATTAATTCTTCTTTAAATGTTTGGTAGAATTTCCCTGGGAAGCCATCTGGCCCGGGGCTTTTGTTTGTTTGGAGATTTTTGATGACTGTATCAATCTCCGTACTGGTTATGGGTCTGTTCAGGTTTCCTATTTCTTCCTGGTTCAGTTGTGGTAGTTTATATGTCTCTAGGAATGTATCCATTTCTTCCAGATTGTTGAATTTGTTGGCGTAGAGTTGCTCATAGTATGTTCTTATAATTGTTTGTATTTCTTTGGTGTTGGTTGTGATCTCTCCTCTTTCATTCATTAATTTATTTATTTGGGTTCTTTCTCTTTTCTTTTTGATAAGTCTGGAAAGGGTTTTATCAATCTTATTAATTCTTTCAAAGAACCAGCTCCTAGTTTCGTTGATTTGTTCTATTGTTTTTTGTTGTTGTTGTTGGTTTTTTGTGGTTTTTATTTGTTTGTTTATTTGTTTCTATTTCATTGATTTCTGCTCTGATCTTTATTATTCCTCTTCTGCTGGGTTAGGCTTTCTTTGTTGTTCTTTCTCCATCTCCTTTAGGTGTAGGGTTATGTTGGGTATTTGAGATCTGAGAGAGAAGCGTGGTTGCACACGTGTGTCACTGCGCTCCCCAAGAGCACGTCTGGGGAAGGTGCAGCACGCCACCCCAGGAGAAGAGAAGGATACGTTGGCCTTGTGGTCGGGAAAGGTCGGGAAGCAGAATAGCCTGCCATGGCAGGAACAGCAGGCCGGTGGCAAGACAAGTGTCACCCGCTCCCTGTGCAGAGAGACAAAGCCTGGTTCCTAAGGAGACATGAGGGGATGACTAGGGCAGAGATGCATGCTCCACTCTGAGGAAGGAGTCTGGGCAGAAGGCAGGCCTGTCCTGTGCCTCTGGTCCCAAGGGGACAGCATCTCCTTGACCACCTGTCTGTAGGGCCGACTTGGGCTAGCTACCAGGCGCCATACCCGGAAGTCGCAGAAATAGCTCCCTCGAGAAACGGGCAGTCAGATGCCATCTTCCTCAAAGATGTGACAGCGTTTTCGGTGGCAGGGGGTTTGCCGGGGAAGGAGTGGGGACAATCTCCCAAAGTTCCCCATTCCAGTGAACGGGCGGTGTTCAGGGATCCTGTCGCCTCTCCTCTCCTGTGGGGAAGGCACTGGCCTTAACCGCGAGTCCGCCTGAGGGCCTGTGCAAAAGGCCAAGTGTTGCCTACACTGGGAGAATGTAGTGTGCATTGAGTGCCATCCTAGGCCACGCACGCTGCTGCAGCGTTGTGGCTGTGTCTGCTTAGTTCGGACTGGCAGGGTGAACCCAGGGTGCCAACATAGAGCCCGGGAAAGCAAGGCCCAAGAGGGACCAGCTCTCCCGCAGCTCTTCTTCCCTGATGCGACAGAGCGAACACCCAAAGCCTTGCTGAGGAAGCAGCAGCGAAGTGCCGTTCGTGCCAAGCTGAAAACCTCTGTGAAAGCATAGCAGTCGCTGGGAAATCAGAGATTTTGTGGGCTGCTGTTGCTGCTTGCCTTAGCCTAGTATTCGCAGCACGGCGGGAGAAACCCTCATACAGCGAAAGGGTCTTTGCCTGGGCATCTCCTCTGGGAAAGCACAGCATTCTTTGGGAAATGAGAGTCGGGTCTGTGGGATGCTGCTGCTGCTTGCCTGAGCAAGACCCAACAGCACGGTGTAATAAACCCGCATGGAGCGAAATCCTCTTTGCCTGGGCATCCCCACTGCCTGAGAGAGAACCGTGGTTGCGCCTGTGGAAAGAACCTTAAGGAAGGGGACATGTCTGTCACTGGGCTCCCCAGGAGCCTGTCTGGGGAAAGTGCAGCAAGCTGCACAGGAGAAGAGAAGGAGCCGTTGGCCTTGTGGTCGGGAAATGGTCGCGAAGCTAGAGAGCTGGCCCTGGCAGGAACAGCGGGCCGGTGGCAAGGCAAGTGTCACCCACTCCCTGTGCAGAGAGGTGAAGCCTGGCTGCTAAGGAGACTTGAGGGGGCGATTGGGCCGGGGAACGTGCTCCAATCTGAGGAAGGAGTCTGGGCAGAAGGAAGGCCTTTCCTGTGCCTCTGGTCCCAAGTGGAAAGCATCTCCTTGGCCACCTGTCCAGAGGGCAGACGTGGGCTTGCCACCAAGCTTCCGGCCGTGAACTCGCAGAAACACCTCCTGGAGGAACGGGCAATCAGATGCCGTCTTCCTCCAGGATGTGGCAGCATTGGCGGAGGCAGGGGGTGCCCCGGGGAAACAGGGACAGTTACCGATTACACCCCATTCCAGGGCATGGGTGGTGTGCAGTGATCCTCTCACGTCTCCTCAAGGATGGAGAAGGCACAGGCCTAGTCCCCTGTCCACCTGAACGCCAGAGCAAAAGGGACGGCCGTGCCTATGCTGAGAGATGGCATTGTGAGCAGAGTGCCATCCTAGGCCACACACGCTGCTCAGGGTCGAGGTTGTGTCTGCTTATTTCAGCTTGGAAGAATGAACCCAGGTTGTGAACTTGGAGCCCGGGATAGCAAGGCCCCAAGAGGCACCAGCTCTCCGGCAGCACTTCTTCCCTGATGCGACTGAAGCCTTGCTGAGGAAGCAGCGGTGAAGTGCTGTTCGCTTCAAGCCAAAGCCTCTGTGAAAGCACAGCATTGGCTGAGAAATCAGTAGTCGGTTCTGCGGGCTCTTCTGCTGCTTGCCTGTGCCCAGTCACTCGGTGGGAGAAACCCGCATACAGCGAAAGCCTCTTTGTCCGGGCACCTCCTCTGGGAAGCACAGCATTCGTTGGGAAATCAGATCGAATGTGTGGGATGCAGCAGCTGAATACCTGAGCTAGTCTCCGCAGCACAGGGGAAGATACCTGAATGGAGCAAAATACTCTTTGCCCTAGCATCCCTTCTGCCTGAGAGAGAAGTGTGGTTGCACATATCTGTCACCGCGCTCCCCAGGATCAAGTGTAGTGAAGGCGCAGCATGAAGCCCCCGGAGAAGAGAAGGAGCCCTTGGCCTTGGGGTCGGCAAACGCTCGGGAAGCAGGATAGCCTGCCATGGCACGAACAGCAGGCCGGTGGCAAGACAAGTTTCACCCGCTCCCTGTGCGGAGAGATGGAAGCCTGGATGCTAAGGAGACATGAGGGGACGACTAGGGCAGAGGCATGAGCTCCACTCTGAGGAAGGAGACTGGGCAGAAGGCAGGCCTGTCTTGTGCCTCTGGACCCAAGGGGACAGCATCTCCTTGGCACCTGTCCCAAGGGCAGACTTGGGCTTGCCACCAGGTGAGATAACCGAAACTCGCAGAAACAACCCCATGGAGAAACGGGCAGTCAGATGCCGTCTTCCACCAAGATGTGGCAGCGATGTGGGTGGCAAGGGGTGTGCCGGGGAAGGAGTGGAGACTGTCCCCCACAGTTCCCCATCCAAGTGCACAGGCCGTGTGCAGGGATCCTATCGCCTCCTCTCTCCTGTGCTGAAGGCACTGGCCTAGCCCCCGAGTCTGCCTGAGCGCCGGAGCAAAAGGCAAAGCCTTACCTACACCAGGAGATGGTAATAGGCATAGAGTGCCATGCTAGGCCACGCAAGCTGCTGCAGGGCTGTGACTGTGTCTGCTTAGTTCGGCTTAGGAGGTGAACCCCGGATGCGATCTTGGAGCTCAAGAAAGCAAGGCCCAAGAGGCACCAGCACTCCCGCAGCTCTTCATCCCTGAAGCAAACGAACCCTTGCTGAGGAAGCAGCAGTGAAGTGCGGTTCACTCCAAAACAGCGTGGAGGTGCCTCAAAAAGCTGAAAATAGAACTAGTTTATGACCCAGTGATTGCAGTACTGGGTATATACCCTAAAGATACAAACGTGGCATTCTGAAGGGGCACATGCACCCAAATGTTTATAGCAGCAATGTCCACAATAGTTAAACTATGGAAAGAACCTAAATGTCCTTCAACAGATGAATCAATAAAAAAGATGTGGTATATATGTACAATGGGATACTATGCAGCCATCAAAAGAAATGAAATCCGGCTATTTGTGATGACGTGGATGGAACTAGAGGGTATTATGCTTGGCAAAATAAATCAATCTGAGAAAGACAACTATCCTATGATCTCCCCTGATATGATGAAGTAGAGATGCAACATAGGCGGTTTCGGGAGTACGAAAAGAAAAATAAAAGAAGATGGGATTGGGAGGGAGACAAACCATAAAAGACTGAATCTCACAAAACAGACTGAGGGTTGCTGGGGGGAGGTGTGTTGGGAGAGGATGGTGGGGGTATGGACATTGGGGAGGGCAGGTGCTATGGTGAGTGATGGTGAGTGCTGTGAAATGTGTAAACCTGGTGATTCACAGACCTGTACCCCTAGGGATAAAAACTCATTATATGTTTATAAAAAATTTTAAAAAAATAATTTAAAAAATCCATTAAAGAAAAACCACATATTGCAAGCCCAGAGCTAATCTCATATTCAATCAAAAAAGTTTGAAAGTTTTCCCCTTAAAGATCAGAAAAAAGACAAGTGTGTCCACTTTCACTACTCTCATTTGACATAGTACTGGATGTCCTAGCCAGAGAAACAAGGAACACAAAGAAATAAGAGACTCCAAATAAAAAAAAAAAAGGAAGAAGTAAAATTTTCTTTTTTTGGATAACATGAACTTACATGTAAAAACATCCTAAAAACTTCATAAAAATTTTTGAATAAACAAATTTAGTAAAGCTGCCAAATACAAGATCAATATATAGAAGACAAGAATTTTGGTTTTTTTCGTTTTTTTAATAGTTTTTCATGTCATCCTTGCTCAGTGATCACGCTAGTCTTCTCTGCATCATTCCAATTTTAGTATATGTGCTGACAAAGTAAGCACAAGACAGGAGCATTTTAACACTCTAATGATGAACTATCTGAAAAAATAAAGAAAACAATCTAATTCACACTAGCATCAAAACTAATATAATACTTAGGATAAGATTTAACTAAGACTATGAAAGATCTGTACCCCATAATCTATGACATTGATAAAGAAATTGAAGGAGACACAAATGGAAAGATAGCTCATATTTATGAATGGTAAGAATTAACATTGTTAAAATGTCCATACTACCGAAAACCATCTGTAAATTCAATTCCTATCAAAAATCCAATGTTAGGGGCACCTGGGTGGCTCAGTGGGTTAAGCTGCTGCCTACGGCTCAGGTCATGATCCCAGGGTCCTGGGATCGAGCCCCGCATCAGCCTCTCTGCTCAGCAGGAAGCTGCTACCTCTTCTCTCTCTGCCTGCCTCTCTGCCTGCTTGTCATCTCTCTCTCTCAAATAAATTAATAAATAATCTTTAAAAAAATCCAATATTGTGTTTTTACAGAAGTAAGTAAAGAATCCTAAAATTTATATGAGACCATAAAAGACAACAAATAATCAAAGCAGTTCTGAGAAAGAATGAAGAAGCGAAATTACACTCTTGATTTGAAACTATACTACAAAGCCCTCACGCTCAAAACAATAAAGTATACTGGCATAAAAACAGACCAATAAACAAGTAGAACAGAATTGAGAGTCCAGAAATAAATCCTTTCATACAGTCACCTAATATTTGACAGGGGCCAACATATGTAATGGGTAAAGATAGTCTGTTCAGTAAATGATATTTAAAACTGAATAGTCACATAAACAGTATGAAACTGGAACCTTATATCACTCATAAATCTTAACTTGAAATAGATTAAAGACTTAAATGTGATGCATGAAACTAAATTTCCTAAAGGAAAACATAGGAAAAATTCTCCTTGACATTGGTCTTGCCAATAGTTTTTTGGATACCAGACCAAAAACACAAGCAAAAATAAATAAATGGTATTACATCAAACTAAATTTTCTGCATTGCCAAAAAAAAGAGGGAATGAAAACACAATCCACAGAATGGAAGAAAATACTTACAAAACTTATATCTGAAAAGAGGTTAATAACTAACAGATACAAAAAGAAAAAAATATATAATTAAAAAAAAGCAAAAGGATCTCAATAGACTTTTTTTCAAAAAAGTTATATAAATGACCAACAGGAGCATTAAAAAGTGCTCAACGTAAAAAACTCAGGGCAAAGTCATTATGTTGTTGTTTTTGTTTACCTCTGAAAAACACAGCAAGATATTACTACCTCTTAGAATATATACTACCAAAAAATTAAAACTAACAAATTTTGGTAAATATTGGGGAAAATGGGGAACTTATGCACTGTGATAGGGATATAAATTTGTATGGAAAACAGTATGGAGACTATTCATATTATTAAAAGTAAAATTACCATATGATTCAGTAATCCCACTTCTAGGGATATAGCTAAAGGAAACGAAGTCACTATTCGAAGACATCTCTGCACTCTTATGTTCATTATAAAATTATTAACTCTAAGCAAGAGATGGAAATAACTTCAGTATCCATTAATGGATGAATGAATAAAATAAGTATGGTAAATATATACTATGGAATACTACTTAACCATGAAAAATTAAGAAATACTGCCATTTACAATACCATGGATGGATCTTGAAGGTATTATACTAAGTGAAATATTTCAAAGATTTTATTTATTTTTTAATTTATGTATTACGATATCCCTTACATACAGAATCTGAAGAAAAAGCAAACTAATGGAAACTTAGAGTTGAGTTGACAAGGGGTGAACCTGGGGTGGAATAAGGTGGTCAAAGGGTACAAACTTGCAACTATAATAGGAAAAAGTTCTGGGGATCTAATGTACAGCATGATGGTCATAGTTAATAATATATACATACTTTTTTAATTGTGCTTCTCTTTATTAAATTTTGCATATATCACATTCTTACAAGTTGAAAGTTTATAGCAATCTTGTATAAAATAGGTCTGCTGCCACCATTTTTCTAACACCATTTGTTCATTTTGTGTCTCTCTGTCACATGTTGGTAATTCTTGCAATATTTCAAGTTTTTTCATTATTATTGTATTTGTTATGGTGATCTGTGATCAGTATTTATGACCCACTGAAAACTCAGAACTAGTTTACTTAAGGTATATACATTGTTTTTCTTTAAAGACATAATGCTTTTGAACAGTACAGTATAGTGTTTATTTTTTATATGCACTGGGAAACATAATTTTTTATTTGCACTGGGAAACCAAAAAAAAATAATAATGATTTGACTTAGTTTATTGAGATAATCACTTTATTGAGGCAGTCTGGAACAAAACCCACAAGACCTCTGAAGTTTATCTCTACTGTACTATATACATAAAAGTTGCTAAGAGAGTAGATCTTAAAATTCCTTACAATACATGCATAAAAACAGAGGCAACTATATGAGATAGTAGATGTATTAACATTTTTATGTAGATTATATTGCAATGCAGATGTATACCAATTTATCAAATGGTACAAAATTTACACAATGTTAAAAGTTTGCAGTGTTATAAGAAATCATTTCTTAAATTTACAAATTATAATATGTCAATTATTTTTCAATAAAGCTGGAAATAACCTTTTGTAGAATTAATCTATTTTTCAAAAGAGGAAGTAAGGAAGTAGATACTGCAACTAACTCTGAAATAATAGAATACAAAATCCAATTTAGTTATATACACTGTGACAAACACTATTAGTTAGTTTACAATGAAGGAATACTTATTAAGCATGAAGGATGGTCTATAAATAAGGCTGAAAGAGCTCAGTTTTAAGGTTTAAATTTAAAATCTTCTTTTGAAATACTAAACTGACCACCCAGTTTTCCAAACATAAATGTCTTAACTGCATGAATTTATTTCATACAACTCTATAATCTAGTTTCATAAGAAAGCAGCATGCAAATTTTGAATAAGAGAGACTTGCTTAAGTTTCTTTATGTTCAACAGTAAAGGATACTTTCCTAAAAATAAATAGAAGAAAAATCAGCATATTTATCATGATAATTATTATTCATAATAAGATTCATATTGAATTAAGGAATATATAGCCTCAGAGGGGGTAAAGTAAAATGAAATTTATTTTGGTAAATGTGTCTATGAATAGTCAATACAATGCCTCAATATAAATGAATATTACCATTTTGAACAATTTAATTACTATTATTAGAATTATTATAAGTAAAAAATAGCTATCATTTTAGCATGGAATATGAGACTCTCATGCTCCATGCTTCATCACATCCACACAACAACTCTGCATAATAAGTATTATCATCACTATTTCATGGGTGAAAAATCTGAGGCTAACACATTTAGATAACTGGTTTATGATTACATGGCTAGTAAAGATGCATCACACTAATTTAGGCTTTATGATTTCAGAATTGTACTGTTTCCACTGCACATTCTATTACTCTATTACTTGGCTTGTTTTCATTTAGTTCTTTAATTTTATTCATGTGGTGATGGCTTAAAGCTTCATTTAAAGGAAGCTTAAAAAATTCATTTAACCAAAAGCTCCCAAGAATGAAAAATGTCATGGAGCTAATGTAGACATGGATATCATTAGTTAATGGGTAACCATATATTTTCCACTCTAGTGAGATAAAAATCAGAGTGTTTTTCTAAGTTTTAGTCTCTGAGTATTAAAAAGGACTTTGTTAAAATAGAAATATTTAGACAAAGGTCATCAAAAGTCTGCATCAGGTCACCTTAAGATAAATATTAGAAAACAGAGGAAACAAATGGAGATTCGAACTCTGAGCTATAATATAATGAATGGTTTAAAGTATTTAGTAGAATATACAAAAGCCCTTTAAAGCCTGGTCTTAGCCTAGCATTGCAGCTTCTGGGATATCTGTCAATCTATCATCTATCTATCTATCTATCTATCTATTTAGATATAAATTTGAAAATTTTTTAACTTAAAGATTTTGAGAAATAGAACATAATCAGCACCATAGAAGATCTGTTTATGATAACAACCTAGCCCCTTCTCCCAGTTTGTTAATATTCTCTCTTATTTAATGTAACATCGTGCAAATAGACCACTGCT
The DNA here is from genome assembly GCF_964662115.1 of Mustela nivalis. Taxonomy (NCBI): domain Eukaryota; kingdom Metazoa; phylum Chordata; class Mammalia; order Carnivora; family Mustelidae; genus Mustela; species Mustela nivalis. The sequence continues at coordinate 480,276 of NW_028136124.1, read as the reverse complement.
GATCTGCCGTTATGAATGAAATAACTATAATCATCTGTTTTCATATCCTGGTGAAAATATTCATTTAATTCAATGTTGTATTTCCAGGAATGGACCAAATTTTTTTTTAATTTTTAAGTTTTCTAAATATTGTCCAACCTACCTCAAATGTTTTTATTATGGGCACTGTCATTCTTTCACATTCTTGCAAGACATTTTTACTGTTTCCCAATATGGTAAGTGTGTAATAGTATGCCATTCTAGGTTTTAATTTATTTTTAATTTAATTTAATTTAATTCCAGATTCATAATAAAGATAAACAGTTTTTACCTATGAGTGGCCATTTGGATTACCCTTTCTGTAAAGTACATGCTCCAGTCTTTTGATATCTTAACATTGTGTCATACTGACTTCTTTAATAATAGATTTCCTGAATGAACTTTTAGCTGTGTAGGTCTTCTCTATTTTATTTTGAACTTGTTTTCATTTCAAAAACTTTATATTTATTTTCATAATCTGCTTTTATTTGCTTTGTCTATTATCTGTCTATTTATTTATTTATTTGCAAGCAAGAGAGAGTGAGTGAGTGAGAGTGCAGGGAGGGATAGAAAAAGAAGGGAAAAGAATCTTAAGCAGGCTCCAGGCTCAGCACAGAGCCCAACTCTGGGCTCTATTTCACAAGCCTGACATCATGACCTGAGCCAAAATGAAAGAAATAAAATAAAATTAAGGTGTTAAAAAAAGGAAAAAGAATTGGAGGTTTAATTAAGTGAGCCACCCAGGCACCCCTGTGGTATCTTAAATTGGCTGTCATATCTTTAAAGTTCTAGAGTATCCATTTGGTTCACTTATAAAATCTTTCTCAATATCATTTTTTAGTTTCAGTTTTTTGTTCAATTTGCTTCCCCTCTCATTTCTTTTAGCAGAGTAATCAAGCCATTTTACAATCTTTATTGATCATTTTAATATCATACTTAATCCCATTTTGTCTATCAAATCTTGTTAATGGTTTTTCTTTGTGTGCTTTGTTACATTTTGGTATGTTCAAGACATTATATTTGAAACTCTTATTGAGTAGGAATAATTAAGAGCTATAATAATGGTATGGTCCTCCTTGGCAGGATTTTCTCTTATATCTGAGACTTTACAAGACAATCATACTCCAAATTCAGTGGTTGACGTTCTCAGTTTACACAGAAGGCAAGGTAGGCTCTAGTCTTATTTCTGCTTCTCCTTGTGCTTTGGGGATCTCAACTTAAATTTGGGTTGTACCAAAGTCCTCAAATTTGATTGCTGCTGGATTTTGAATTTTTTTTCTCTAGTATCAAGTGTCTATTAAAAACACAGCTCAGTGTGTTTTAGCAGTTTCTAATGCTCTCATAGCTAAAATGGCTTCAGGGCATATATCTCTAGGCTCTCATTGTGTTTCGTATTTTGGTCCAGTAATCCCACACTTAATTTTTATAATCATTCTGATATTTTTAACTTTTAAAGCTATTTTGTCTGGATTTTTAAGTTGTCTTAAATAGGAGTTTTTAGATCACCATTACTAGAAGCAACAACAAATATACATGAAAATATCTGCAGTAGTTTATCACATCTTTATGGCTTTGAACTTCCATAAGCCGAGGCATCCTTCTCTAATCACTTAGGCAAACTCCAAGTTACCCTTTAAAACAACACAAGAATTGCTTCATTAAAGAACATGTTCAGGGATGACTCTTCCCCACTGTCCTTACCAACATTCCCACACACTCTTTGCTACCCACACCTTGTTTATGAACTTTCATTAGGTATATCAGCGGGACCAGAATTTTGCTCTATTGTATTTTTGTCCTTTAGAGCTTTAATTAAATATGAATTCCATAGAAAGTCTGTCCCTTTTCTTTCAAACCTGGGTTAGTTATTTCTTCTCATTCTTTGTCAGAAGTTACTTTATTAGAGAAACTTACAGCTGTATTGTGACTTTGGAGCCTTTACAGTTTTTTGACTGGAAAAATCACCCATCCCTGAGATTTTTACGCAGCTTCCTGGCTGATATTATTCAGAAATCTGTTCATAACAGACTTTTTCAGGGAGGCCCTTTCGGACCACTCAATTACAAAACCTCTTCTCAATCACTGCTCTTATTAAAATGTGCTTATTTAGTTCAAATATGCATCACTATTAAAGAAAAACCAGTACGATTTTTTTCTTTTTAAAGTTGGTTTACCTATTATCTATCTCTCCCATTAAAATGATTCCTCTAGGGCGCCTGGGTGGCTCAGTGGGTTAAGCCGCTGCCTTCGGCTTAGGTCATGATCTCAGGGTCCTGGGATCGAGCCCCACATCAGGCTCTCTGCTCAGCGGGGAGCCTGCTTCCTCCTCTCTCTCTGCCTGCTTCTCTGCCTACTTGTGATCTCTGTCTGTCAAATAAATTAATAAAATCTTAAAAAAAAAGATTCCTCTGGGCTGGGGTTTTGTTGTGCTCATCTTAGGCCAGACACTCAATAAATTGTCTCTGAATGATTGAATTGTTTGACTCCCTTGCTAGATTCTCAACTTCATGAGGCCAAGGATTGTTCTATTCAGTCCTTTATCCTCAATGTCTGTTATATTACGGGACTAATGGGAAAAATCACAGAAAGAAAGAGTTAAAACTACAGAAAAACCCCGTAGGTTCAATAACACAAAGCTTTCTAAAATTATTTAGCCCAGGAATTGAATACTGGCAGCACTTTTGATTTTTTTTAAATGGTATTGAATTTAATTTAAATGGAAATATTTGAATGGTAGAATAATAAAAAAAATTATTAAAGCAACTTGCTCCTTTAAGTAAGAATTATATAGGGCATCTCTTCTAGAAGCAAAATTTTCAAATGTCAAACATCTGAAAGCATAGAAGGAGAAGTAAGAGTGTGAATTGTACTTCAATGCTCTTTTCTTTATATTCAGCAAACAGCTTCATTCACACCTTTCCAATTTTTTCAACTCTTTTGACAAAGCCTTCAGAGGAGTTACTGCTGATGACAACCATCACAGCCTAACAGGAGAAATTTTATGAAGAAAAATAATAGCATGTTTTTCCCAAATTGTCAAGGATATGGTGAAGCTCTGTCGGATTCAAAGGAGGAATGTGCAATTCCATGCTATATATCATAATAACTTATTTTAATAGTGGCTTTGCAATTTTTCAGATATATCCATTTACTGAAAGCACTATCAAATAAACAAAAGCAAACAAATTAACAGGGGTTCGAGACAGGAATTATCTAATCTAAAAATAGCACATGTTCACAGAATACACAACACATATCCCAAGTACTACTATAGGTTTCAAGTAATAGTCAAAACAATAGTAAACATGATTCAGACCCTACCAGACAAATCATAAATGGGATCTTAACTGTAAATCCTTATCTTTAGATCAAAGCGGGTAATTGGGTGCTGAAGATCCATTATAGAACTAATATGTTATAGAACTCCTCTGAAATGAGTCATTTATTCCATCACTTTTCCTGCACAGCTGCTGACCCATGTTTTGGTTCCTGGAAATAGCTGCTACCCTGTCATACTTCTTTAAAGCACATATATTGATAACTCTACTCACTCCTCCATTCCTCTGTGACTGTCACTGTGTTAAAATGTGGAGTCAGCTGACTCACTTGTGGTGGTAATAAAGTAGATGAGTTTGCAAAGTATTTTGTTATTTCTAAAAATGCAAAAACCAAATTACATTGAAATCATAAGCGGTGTTTCAGGGAGAGCTGTAGGATGTGGTTTCTTGTGTAATCCACAGAGATTAGCTCCAACACATATTTAAACTCTCCTCTAGGAGCAACCTTAGTGGTAAAGCAAGAAGATAAACAGATGTATACACACCCTGGCAAAAAGTATCACTTATGTTTGGCTTCCTAGTCTCCTCGTGTTACTTATTTATCTTAACGTCTCTCTGAAATTAGCAAACACAGAATCTCAATCAGTTGATATTTTTCTACTGAATTACCCAATAGTCTGATCATACCCCTAAGACTTTTTAAAATTATTTCACTCATAATCCCAAATCTGCTTTGCCTCCTCAGCTCAGTACACTGTAATTTGATTTCAAAATGAGGACGGTTGTCAGTAATGCCACATTCATTTATCTATTTTACAATTCCATGTACTTAGAACTATGAAGATATGTTAATAACATCCATTCCAAAAAGCCACCCTACATTTATTATCATGAAACAAGACCTCAAGAAAGAGAATTCAAAATCATCCATGTATTTGCAATTTATTGCAATAAAGCCTTTATCAATAGACTTCCCTGTGCACATGGTGGTCAAATTGCTGGTGAAAACCAGCCAGATCTATTACAAGCTTTCTCATGGCTTCTAGGTAATCCAAGTGAGCCTTTATTGATACTGGGAAGGGATAAAGCAGGGAAGGGATAAACAGTGATGTAAGAATTTGCTGGACAAAAGTAATGACTCTCATTACAGAGTGAGTATTTTAAAGCAAAAGAGCCTGTTGGGAATATTGTTTTATAAAATAGTGTTTTTTTATTAACTTTTTAAAATTCAATTAGTTATCATATAGTGTACCATTAGTTTCAAATGTAGATTTCAGTTATTCATCCATAGCATATAATAGCTAAAGCTCAGTACTTACTGTTATAGCTTCTTGAAAGCAGAATTTTAACCCACTGAGCCACCCAGGCGTTCTTGAAAGCAGAAATTTAGATCATATTTTCTGATTACTGCCATGAAGTACAACACTTTCCTGCTAGCAACCTTCAAAACATACTGTTTGTAAGAGGAATTTCTTTAATAATAAATAAATAGGAATTTATTTAAATTTATTTAAGTATTGCACACTGTTTCATTGTTCATAAATAAGGTGATGATATTATAGCCATTAGTTGGTAGCACTGATATATCACTTTCTTTTTACTTCTCAGTGCATTCTCTTTACACAAAATAGATATATATTTTAAAAGAATCTAAATCTGTGGCAAACTTTTAAAAACCCTATAAAGTTTATCATTTTAAGTAATCTCAATTATCTTCCTCAATTGTGATAGTATATCCTTCTATCTAGGCCAGATATTGTATGAGGGATTTGAAGAGACATACTTTTCTAAATTTCACTTTTCTCATCTGCAAAATGCTGATCATGATCCTACAATAAAATACACTTACAATTTTTTGATGAAAATTTATTTATTTATTTTAAGATTTTATTTCTTTATCAGAGAGAGTGGGCGAGAGAGCAAGCACAGGCAGACAGAATGGCAGGCAGAGGCAGAGGGAGAAGCAGGCTCCCGGCCGAGCAAGGAGCCCAATGTGGGACTCGATCCCAGGATGCTGGGATCATGACCTGAGCCAAAGGCAGCTGCTTAACCAACTGAGCCGCCCAGGCGTCCCTTTTGATGAAAATTTAATCTGTATAAACAATATATTTGCTGTAATGCGTGGTTCATGGAAAACATCTTATTTAATTATAAGCAACAACAGTATTAGAAATTAAGTAAATGTGTCTATAATATTTAAAGTTTTAACACATAATTCCAGTGCTTTGCCTTATTTTCTCAAATCCCTTTACCACTTTCACTGACAGAGTCAAAAGTACTTTTTCTACTAGTAGCCAGCATTTGTCTTTTGTCAGAAAGATGCCCTTGTGAATTATTTATAATAGAGATATTAGCAATAATAATAATAATAATAAATAGCAATGAAAATGTTAAAAAGTTTTCTTAACTAATTAGGGTTCTTAGACATCAATTAGAGGAACCACCTCTGGCAAGCAAATTAATCTGCAAGACATTCCCAGAATTAACAAGTCAGTCAGATACAGGGTTGTTGCCTACACTGGGAGAATGTAGTGTGCATTGAGTGCCATCCTAGGCCACGCACGCTGCTGCAGCGTTGTAGCTGTGTCTGCTTAGTTTGGACTTGCAGGGTGAACCCAGGGTGCCAACATAGAGCCCGGGAAAGCAAGGCCCAAGAGGGACCAGCTCTCCCGCAGCTCTTCTTCCCTGATGCGACAGAGCGAACACCCAAAGCCTGGCTGAGGAAGCAGCAGCGAAGTGCCGTTCGCGCCAATCTGAAAACCTCTGTGAAAGCATAGCAGTCTCTGGGAAATCAGAGTCGTTTTTGTGGGCTGCTGTTGCTGCTTGCCTTAGCCTAGTATTCGCAGCACGGCGGGAGAAACCCTCATACAGCGAAAGGGTCTTTGCCTGGGCATCTCCTCTGGGAAAGCACAGCATTCTTTGGGAAATGAGAGTCGGGTCTGTGGGATGCTGCTGCTGCTTGCTTGAGCAAGACCCAACAGCACGGTGTAATAAACCCGCATGGGGCGAAATCCTCTTTGCCTGGGCATCCCCACTGCCTGAGAGAGAACCTTGGTTGCGCCTGTGGAAAGAGCCTTAAGGAAGGGGACATGTCTGTCACTGGGCTCCCCAGGAGCCTGTCTGGGGAAAGTGCAGCAAGCTGCCCAGGAGAAGAGAAGGAGCCGTTGGCCTTGTGGGCGGGAAATGGTCGCGAAGCTAGAGAGCTGGCCCTGGCAGGAACAGCGGGCTGGTGGCAAGACAAGTGTCACCCACTCCCTGTGCAGAGAGACGAAGCCTGGCTGCTAAGGAGACTTGAGGGGACGATTGGGCCGGGGAACGTGCTCCAATCTGAGGAAGGAGTCTGGGCAGAAGGAAGGCCTTTTCTGTGCCTCTGGTCCCAAGTGGAAAGCATCTCCTTGGCCACCTGTCCAGAGGGCAGACGTGGGCTTGCCACCAAGCTTCCGGCCGTGAACTCGCAGAAACACCTCCTGGAGGAACGGGCAATCAGATGCCGTCTTCCTCCAGGATGTGGCAGCATTGGTGGAGGCAGGGGGTGTCCCGGGGAAACAGGGACAGTTACCGATTACGTCTCTCACGTCTCCTTAAGGATGGAGAAGGCACAGGCCTAGTCCCCTGTCCACCTGAACGCCAGAGCAAAAGGGCCAGTCGTGCGTATGCTGAGAGATGGCATTGTGAGCAGAGTGCCATCCTAGGCCACGCACGCTGCTGCAGGGTCGAGGCTGTGTCTGCTTATTTCAGCTTGGCAGAATGAACCCAGGATGTGAACTTGGAGCCCGGGATAGCAAGGCCCCAAGAGGCACCAGCTCTCCGGCAGCACTTCTTCCCTGACATGACTGAAGCCTTGCTGAGGAAGCAGCGGCGAAGTGCTGTTCGCTTCAATCCAAAGCCTCAGCGAAAGAACAACATTTGCTGAGAAATCAGTATTCGGTTCTGCGGGCTCTTCTGCTGCTTGCCTGTGCCCAATCTCTCGGTGGGAGAAACCCGCATACAGCGAAAGCCTCGTTGCCCGGGCATCTCCTCTGGGAAAGCACAGCATTCGTTGGGAAATCAGAATCGGATGTGTGGGATGCAGCAGCTGAATGGCTGAGCTAGTCTCCGCAGCACGGTGGAAGATACCTGCATGGAGCGAAATACTCTTTGCCCTAGCATCCCTTCTGCCTGAGAAGCGTGGTTGCACACGTGTGTCCCTGCACTCCCCAGGAGCAAGTGTGGGGAAGGCACAGCATGGCGCCCCAGGAGAAGAGAAGGAGCCCTTGGACATGGGGTCGGGAAACGCTCGGGAAGCAAGATAGCCTGCCATGGCACGAACAGCAGGCCGGTAGCAAGACTAGTGTCACCCGCTCCCTGTGCGGAGAGATGGAGGCTGGCTGCTAAGGAGACATGAGGGGATGACTAGGGCAGGGGCGTGAGCTCCACTCTGAGGAAGGATTCTTGGCAGAAGGCAGGCCTGTGTTGTGCCTCCGGTCCAAGGGGACAGCATCTCCTTGTCCACCTGTCCCAAGGGAGTCGTGGGCTTGCCACCAGGTGCCATACACGCAACTCGCAGAAACAACCCCATGGAGAAACGGGCAGTCAGATGCCCTCTTCCACCAAGATGTGGCAGCGATGTGGGTGGCAGGGGGTGTGCCGGGGAAGGAGTGGAGACTGTCCCCCACAGTTCCCCATCCAAGTGCACGGGCCGTGTGCAGGGATCCACGCAAGCTGCTGCAGGGCTGTGACTGTGTCTGCTTAGGTCGGCTTAGCAAGGTGAACCCAGGGTGCGATCTTGGAGCTCGGGAAAGCAAGGCCCACAAGGCACCAGCTCTCCCGCTGTTCTTCCCTGCCGAGAAGAGCGAAAGACCAAGCCTTGCTGAGGACAGCAGCGTAGTGCGGTTCGCGCCAAGTTGAAAACCTCTGGGAAAGCATAGCAGTCCCTGGGAAATCAGAGTCGGTTCTGCCGTCTCTTCTGCTCCTTGCCTGAGCCCAGACTCGAGGTGGGAGAAACCCGCATACAGCGAAACCCCTTTGCCCGGGCATCCCCCTCTAGGAAAGCACAGCATTCGTTGGGAAATCCGAATCACATGTGTGTGATGCTGCAGCTTAATGCCTGAGCTAGTCTCCGCAGCATGGTGGAAGATACCCGCATGGAGCGAAATCCTTTGCCCTAGCACCCCTCTGCCTGAGAGAGAAGCGCGGTTGCGCCTGTGGAAAGAGACTTAAGGAAAGGCACACGTCTATCACTGCACTCCCCAGAAGCATGTCTGTGGAAGGTGCAGCACGCTGCTCAGGGAGAAGAGCAGGAGCCGTTGACTTTCTGGTCTGGAAACGGTTGCGAAACAGGAGAGCCGGCCCTGGCAGGCACAGCGGCCGGTGGCAATACAAGTGTCACCAGCTCCCTGTGCAGAGAGACGGAAGCCTGTCTGCTATGGAGAGAGGAGGGGATGTGTAGGGCAGGGCGCATGCTCCACTCTTAAGAAGGAGTCTGGGCAGAAAGCATGCCTGTCCTGAGCCTCTGGGCCCAAGGAGACAGCAGCTCCTTGGCCACCTGTCCCTGGGGCAGACATGCGCTAGCCACCAGGAGCCTACGCTGAACTCACAGAAGCAGCTCCCTGAAATAACAGGGAGTCAGATGCCGTCTTCCGTCAGGATGTGGCAGCTTGGAGGTGGCATGGGGTTTAAGGGGATGGGGTGAGGACAGTCCCCGAAAGCTCCCAATTCAGTGCACGGGCGGTGTGCAGGGATCCTGTCACGTCTCCTTTCCTGTGGGGAAAGCACTGGGCTAGTCCGCGAGAACGCCTGAGCGCCAGAGTAAAAAGCCAAGCGATGCCTACACCGGGAGATGATAGTGTGCACAGGGTGCCATCCTAGGCTCCGCACGCTACTACAGTGTTGTGGCTGTGTCTGCTTAATACAGCCTGGCACAGTGAGCCCGGGAAGCGAACATGGAGCCCGGGAAAGCAAGGCCCAAAAGGCACCAGCTCTCCCGCAGCTCTGCTTCCCTGACGCGACTGAAGCCTTGCTGAGGAAGCAGCGGTGAAGTGCTGTTCGCTCCAAGCCAAAGCCTCTGAGAAAGCACAGCATTCGCTGAGAAATGTTCTGCGGGCTACTGCTGCTTGCCTGAGCCCAGTCTCACGGCTGGAGAAACCCGCATACAGAGAAAACCTCTTTGCCTTGTCATCTACCCTGGGAAATCACAGCATTCGTTGGGAAATGTGATTTGGGTTTGGGCTGCTGCTGCTGCTTGCCTGAGCTAGTCTCCGCAGCACGGTGGAAGATACCCGCATGGAGCAAAATCCTCTTTGCCCTAGCACCCCTCGGCCTCAGAGAGAAGCGCGGTTGCGCCTCTGGAAAGAACCTTAAGGAAAGGGACACGTCTATCACTGAGCTCCCCAGGAGCATGTCTGTAGAAGTTGCAGCACGCTGCCCAAGGAGAAGAGCAGGAGTCGTTGGCTTTCTGGTCTGGAAACGGTTGCGAAACAGGAGAGCCGGACCTGGCAGGCATAGCGGCCGGTGGTAATACAAGTGCCACCTGCTCCCTGTGCAGAGAGACGGAGGCCTGTCTGCTACAGAGAAAGGTGGGGATGTGTAAGGCAGGGCGCATGCTCCACTCTTAGGAAAGAGTCTGGGCAGAAAGTATGCCTGTCCTGAGCCTCTGGGCCCAAGGAGACAGCAGCTCCTTGGCCACCTGTCCCTGGGGCAGACATGCGCTAGCCACCTGGAGCCTATGCTAAACTCGCAGAAACAGCTCCCTGAAATAACAAGGAGTCAGATGCCGTTTTCCTTCAGGATGTGGAAGCTTGGAGGTGGCATGGAGTTTAGGGTGATGGGGTGAGGACTTCCCCAAAAGCTCCCTATTCAGTGCACGGGCGGTGTGCAGGGATACTGTCACGTCTCCTTTCCTGTGGGGAAAGCACTGGGCTAGTCCGCGAGAACGCCTGAGCGCCAGAGTAAAAGGCCAAGCGATGCCTACACCGGGAGATGGTAGTGTGCATAGGGTGCCATCCTAGGCTCCGCACGCTACTGCAGGGTTGTGGCTGTGTCTGCTTAATTCGGCCTGGCAGGGTGAACCCAGGAGGCGAACATGGAGCCCGTTAAAGCACGGCCCAAAAGGCACCAGCTCTCCTGCAGCTCTGCTTCCCTGACGCGACTGAAGCCTTGCTGAGGAAGAGCGGCGAAGTGCTGTTCGCTCCAAGCCAAAGCCTCTGAGAAAGCACAGCATTTGCTGGAAATGTTCTGCGGGCTACTGCTGCTTGCCTGAGCCCAGTCTCGTGGCTGTAGTAACCCGCATATAGCGTAGGCCTCTCTGCCTTGTCATCTACCCTGGGAAATCACAGCATCCGTTGGGAAATGTGATTTGGGTTTGGGGATGCTGCTGCTGCTTGCCTGAGCTAGTCTCCGCAGTACGGTGGAAAAAACCCGCATGGAGCGAAATACTCTTTGCCCTAGCATCCCTTCTGCCTGAGAGAGACGCGTGGTTGCACACGTCGGTCACCGCGCTCCCCAGGAGCAAGTGTGTGGAAGGCGCATCACGCCGCCTCCGGAGAAGAGAAGGAGCCCTAGGCCTTGGGGTCGGGAAACGCTCGGGAAGCAGGATAGCCTGCCATGGCACGAACAGCAGGCCGGTAGCAAAACAAGTGTCACCCGCTCCCTGTGCGGAGAGATGGAAGCCTGGCTGCTAAGGAGACATGAGGGGACGACTAGGGCAGGGGCACGTGCTATCCTCTGAGGAAGGAGTCTGGGCAGAAGGCAGGCCTGTCTTGTGCCTCTGGTCCCAAGGGGACAGCATCTCCTTGGCCACCTGTCCCAAGGGCAGACTTGGGCTTGCCCCCAGGTGCCATACCCACAACTCGCAGAAACAACCCCATGGAGAAACGGGCAGTCAGATGCCGTCTTCCACCAAGATGTGGCAGCGATGTGGGTGGCAAAGGGTGTTACTGGGAAGGAGTGGAGACTGTCCCCCACAGTTCCCCATCCAAGTGCACGGGCCATTTGCAGGGATCCTATCGCCACCTCTCTCCTGTGCTGAAGGCACTGGCCTACACCCCGAGTCTCCCTGAGCGCCAGAGCAAAAGGCAAAGCCTTACCTACCCCAGGAGATGGTAATAGGCATAGAGTGCCATGCTAGGCCACGCAAGCTGCTGCAGGGCTGTGACTGTGTCTGCTTAGTTTGGCTTAGCAAGGTGAACCCTGGGTGCGACCTTGGAGCTCAGGAAAGCAAGACCCAAGAGGCACCAGCTCCCCCGCAGCTCTTCTTCCCTGAAGCGAACGAAGCCTTGCTGAGGAAGCAGCAATGAAGTGCGGTTCGCTCCAAGCCCAAAACCTCTGTGAAAGCACAACATTCGCTGAAAATCAGAGTCGGTACTGTGGGCTGCTGCTGCTGGTTGCCTGAGCCAATCTCACAGTGGGAGAAACCCGCATACAGCGAAAGGCTCTTTGCCAGGGCATCTCCTCTGGGAAAGCACAGCATTGGTTGGGATATCTGAGTTGGGTTTGGGGATACTGCTGCTGCTTGCCTGAGCTACTCCCCGCAGCACGGTGGAAGATACCCGCATGGAGCGAAATCCTCTTTGCCCTAGCACCTCTCTGCATGAGAGAGAAGTGTGGTTGCACACGTCTGTCAGCGCGCTCCACAGGACCAAGTGTGGGGAAGGCGCAGCACGCCGCCCCCGGAGAAGAGAAGGAGCCCTTGGCCTTGGGGACGAGAAACGCTCGGGAAGCAGGATAGCCTGCTGGGGCACGAATAGCGGGCCGGTGGCAAGACAAGTGTCACCCGCTCCCTGTGCGGAGAGATGGAAGCCTGGATGCTAAGGAGACATGAGGGGATGACTAAAGCAGGGGCGTGAGCTCCACTCTGAGGAAGGAGTCTGGGCAGAAGGCAGGCCTGTCCTGTGCCTCTAGTCCCAAGGGGACAGCATCTCCTTGGCCACCTGTCCCAACGGCAAACTTGGTCTTGCCACCAGGTGCCATACACGCAACTCGCAGAAACAACCCCATGGAGTAACGGGCAGTCAGATGCCGTCATCCACCAAGATGTGGAGGCGATGTGAATGGCACGGTGTGTGCCGGGGAAGGAGTGGAGACTATCTCCCACAGTTCCCCATCCAAGTGCACGGGGCGTGTGCAGGGATCCTGTCGCCTCCTCTCTCCTGTGCTGAAGGCACTGGCCTAGTCCCCAAGTCTGCCTGAGCGCCGGAGTGAAAGGCAAAGCCTTACCTACCCCAGGAGATGGTAATAGGCATAGAGTGCCATGCTAGGCCACGCAAGCTGCTGCAGGGCTGTGACTGTGTCTGCTTAGTTCGGCTTAGCAAGTTGAAACCCGGGTGTGTACTTGGAGCCCGGGAAAGCAAGCCCCACGAGGCACCAGCTCTCCCGCTGTTCTTCTTCCCTGCCGCGACAGAACGAACGACGAAAGCCTTGCTGAGGAGAGCAGCGTAGTGCGGTTCACGCCAAGTTGAAAACCTCTGGGAAAGCATAGCAGTCGCTGGGAGATCAGAGTCGGTTCTACGGTCTCTTCTGCTGCTTGCCTAAGCCCAGTCTTGCGGTGGGAGAAACCCGCATACAGCGAAACCCCTTTGCCCGGGCATCCCCTCTAGGAAAGCACAGCATTCGTTGGGAAATCCGAATCACATGTGTGTGATGCTGCAGCTTAATGCCTGAGCTAGTCTCCGCAGCATGGTGGAAGATACCCGCATGGAGCGAAATCCTTTGCCCTAGAACCCCTCTGCCTGAGAGAGAAGCGCGGTTGCGCCTGTGGAAAGAGTCTTAAGGAAAGGGACACATCTATCACTGCACTCCCCAGGAGCATGTCTGTGGAAGGTGCATCACGCTGCCCAGGGAGAAGAGCAGGAGCCGTTGGCTTTCTGATCTGGAAACGGTTGCGAAACAGGAGAGCCGGCCCTGGCAGGCACAGCGGCCTGTGGCAATACAAGTGTCACCCGCTCCCTGTGCGGAGAAATGGAAGCCTGGCTCCTAAGGAGACATGAGGGGACGACTAGGGCAGGGGCGCGTGCTATCCTCTGAGGAAGGAGTCGGGGCAGAAGGCAGGCCTGTCTTGTGCCTCTGGTCCCAAGGGGACAGCATCTCGTTTGCCACCTGTGGAAGGGAAGACGGGCTTGCCCCCAGGTGCCATAAGCGCAACCCGCAGAAACAACCCCATGGAGAAACGGGCAGTCAGATGCCGTCTTCCACCAAGATGTGGCAGCGTTGTGGCTGGCAGGGGGTGTGCCGGGGAAGGAGTGGTGACAGTCCCCCACAGTTCCCCATCCCGGTGCACGGGCCGTGTGCATGCATCCTGTTGCCTCCTCTCTCCTGTGGTGAAGGCACTGGCCTAGTCCCCGAGTCTGCCTGATCTCCTGAGCAAAAGGCAAAGCTTTACCGTCACCAGGAGGTGGTAATAGGCATAGAGTGCCATGCTAGGCCAGGATCGCTGCTGCAGGGCTGTGACTGTGTCTGCTTAGTTCGGCTTAGCAAGGTGAACCCCGGGCGCGAACTTGGAGCCCGGGAAAGCAAGGCCCAAGTGGCACCAGCTCTCCCGCGGCTCTTCTTCCCTGCTTCGATAGAGCGAACGACTAAAGCCTTGCTGAGGAAGCAGCAGCGAAGTGCGATTCGCGCCAAGCTGAAAACCTCTACAAAAGCAGAGCAGTCGCGGGGAAATCAAAGTCGATTCTGTGGGCTGCTTTTGTTGCTTGCCTTAGCCTAGTATTCGCTGCACGATGGGAGAAACCCGCATAGAGCGAAAGCCTCTTTGCCGGGGCATCCCTTCTGGGAAAGCACAGCATCCTCCGGAGAAGAGAAGGAGCACTTGGCCTTGGATTCGGAAAACGCTCGGGAAGCAGGATAGCATGCCATGGCACGAACAGCAGGCCGGTAGCAAGACAATTGTCACCCGCTCCCTGTGGGGAGAGATGGAAGCCTCGCTGCTAAGGAGACATGTGGGGACAACTAGGGCAGGGGCGCGTGCTATCCTCTGAGGAAGGAGTCTGGGCAGAAGGCGGGCCTGTCCTGTGCCTCTAGTCCCAAGGGGACAGCATCTCCTTGGCCACCTGTCCCAAGGGCAGACTTGGGCTTGCCCCCAGGTGCCATACCCGCAACTCGCAGAAACAACCCCATGGAGAAACGGGCAGTCAGATGCCGTGTTCCACCAAGATGTGGCAGCGTTGTGGCTGGCAGGGGGTGTGCCGGGGAAGGAGTGGTGACAGTCCCCCACAGTTCCCCATCCCGGTGCACGGGTCGTGTGCATGCATCCTGTCGCCTCCTCTCTCCTGTGGTGAAGGCACTGGCCTAGTCCCCGAGTCTCCCTGAGCGCCTGAGCAAAAAGCAAAGCTTTACCGTCACCAGGAGGTGGTAATAGGCATAGAGTGCCATGCTAGGCCAGGATCGCTGCTGCAGGGCTGTGACTGTGTCTGCTTAGTTCGGCTTAGCAAGGTGAACCCCGGGCGCGAACTTGGAGCCCGGGAAAGCAAGGCCCAAGAGGCACCAGCTCTCCCGCGGCTCTTCTTCCCTGCTGCGATAGAGCGAACGACCAAAGCCTTGCTGAGGAAGCAGCAGCGAAGTGCGATTCGCGCCAAGCTGAAAACCTCTACAAAAGCAGAGCAGTCGCTGGGAAATCAAAGTCGATTCTGTGGGCTGCTTTTGTTGCTTGCCTTAGCCTAGTATTCGCTGCACGATGGGAGAAACCCGCATAGAGCGAAAGCCTCTTTGCCAGGGCATCCCTTCTGGGAAAGCACAGCATTCTTTGGGAAATCAGAGTCGGGTCTGTGGGATGCTGCCTGCTGCTTGCCTCCGCTAGTCTCCACAGCACGGTGGACTAAACCCGCATGGAGCGAAATCCTCTTTGCCTGGGCATCCCCTCTGCCTGAGAGAGAAGCTCGGTGGCACCTGTGGAAAGAGCCTTAAGGAAAGGGACACGTCTGTCACTGCAGAGCGAAGGAAGCCTGGCTGCTAAGAGACAGGACGGGTAGATTAGGGCAGGGGAAAGGGCTCCACTCTGAGGAAGGAGTCTGGGAAGAAAGCATGCCGGTCCTGACCTTTGGGCTCAAGGAGACAGCAGCTCCTTGGCCACCTGTCCCTGGGGCAGACATGGGCTTGCTACCTGAACTCGAGAAACAACTCCCAGAAAGAACTTGCCATCAGATGCCTTCTTCCTCCACGATGTGGAAGCTTGGAGGAGGCATGGGGTTTAAGGGGAAGGAGTGGGGACAGTCCCCCAAAGCTCCCTATTCAGTGCACACAGCGGTGTGCAGGGATCCTGTCACCTCTCCTTTCTGGTGGGGAAAGCACTGGCCTAGTCCCCGAGTCCGCCTGAGCGCTAGAGTAAAAGGCCTAGCGATGCCTAAACCGGGAGATGGTAGTGTGCATAGAGTGCCACCCTAGGCTATGCACGCTACTTCACGGTTGTGGCTGTGTCTGCTTAGTTCGGCCTGGCAGGGTGAACCCAGGACGCGAACATGGAGCCCGGGAAAGCAAGGCCCAAGAGGCACCAGCTCTCCTGCAGCTCTTCTTCCCTAACGCGACTGAAGCCTTGCTGAGGAAGCAGCGGCGAAGTGCTGTTCGCTCCAAGCCAAAGCCTCTGCGAAAGCACAGCATTCGCTGAGAAATGATCTGCGGGCTGCTGCTGCTTGCCTGAGCCCAGTCTTGCGGTGGGAGAAACCCGCATACAGCGAAAGCCTCTTTGCCTGGGCATCTCCCCTGGGAAAGCACAGCATTCGTTGGGAAATCAGAATTGGGTTTGTGGATGCTGCTGCTGCTTGCCTGAGCTAGTCTCCGCAGCACGGTGGAAGATACCCGCATGGAGCGAAATACTTTTTCCCTAGCATCCCCTCTGTCTGAGAGAGAAGCATGGTCGCACACGTCTGTCACCGCGCTCCTCAGGAGCACATGGGGGAAGGCACAGCATGCCGCCCCCAGAGTAGAGAAGGAGCCTCTGGCCTTAGGGTCGGGAAAATTGAACAGCCACATGCAGAAAAATGAAATTGGACCATTTCCTTACACCATACATGAAAATAGACTGGAAATGGATGAAGAAGCATAATGTGAGAAAGTAATCCATCAAAATCTTTGAGGAGAGAACAGGTAGCAACCTCTTTGACCTCAGCAGCAGCAACTTCTTCCGAGGAACATCGCCAAAGGCAAGGGAAGCAAGGGCAAGAATGAACTCTTGGGATTTCATCAGATCAAAAAGCTTTTGCCCAGCAAAGGAAACAGTTAACAAAGCCAAAAGATGACTGTCAGAAGTTATCTGGGAGAAGATATTTGCAAATGACATACCAGGTAAAGAACCAGTATCCAAAATCTATAAAGAGCTTATCAAACTCAACACCCTAAGAACAAATAATCGAATGAAGAAATGGGCAGAGGACATGAACAGACATTTCTGCAAAGAATACATCCAAATGGCCAACAGACACATGAAAAAATGCTCCACATCACTCGGCATCAGGGAAATACAAATCAAAACCAGAATGAGATACCACCTCACACCTTTCAGAATGGCTAAAATGAACAAGTCAGTCAATGACAGATGCTGGCGAGGATGTGGAGAAAGGGCAACCCTCCTACATTGTACGTGGGAATGCAAGCTGGTGCAACCACTCGGGAAAACAGCGTGGAGGTGCCTCAAAAAGCTGAAAATAGAACTAGCTTATGACCCAGTGATTGCAGTACTGGGTATATACCCTAAAGATACAAACGTGGCATTCTGAAGGGGCACATGCACCCAAATGTTTATAGCAGCAATGTCCACAATAGTTAAACTATGGAAAGAACCTAAATGTCCTTCAACAGATGAATCAATAAATAAGATGTGGTATATATGTACAATGGGATACTATGCAGCCATCAAAAGAAATGAAATCCTGCTATTTGTGATGACGTGGATGGAACTAGAGGTATTATGCTTGGCGAAATAAATCAATCTGAGAAAGACAACTATCCTATGATCTCCCTGATATGATGAAGTAGAGATGCAACATAGGCGGTTTCGGGAGTACAAAAAGAAAAATAAAAGAAGATGGGATTGGGAGGGAGACAAACCATAAAAGACTAAATCTCAGAAAACAGACTGAGGGTTGCTAGGGGGATGTGTGTTGGGAGAGGATGGTGGGGGTATGGACATTGGGGAGGGCAGGTGCTGTGGTGAGTGCTGTGAAATGTGTAAACCTGGTGATTCACAGACCTGTACTCCTAGGGATAAAAACACATTATATGTTTATAAAAAATTTTAAAAAAATAATTTAAAAAATCCATTAAAGAAAAACCACATATTGCAAGCCCAGAGCTAATCTCATATTCAATCAAAAAAGTTTGAAAGTTTTCCCCTTAAAGATCAGAAAAAAGACAAGTGTGTCCACTTTCACTAATCTCATTTGACATAGTACTGGATATCCTAGCCAGAGAAACAAGGAACACAAAGAAATGAGACTCCAAAAAAAAAAGGAAGAAGTAAAATTTTCTTTTTTTGGATAACATGAACTTACATGTTAAAAAATCCTAAAAACTTCACAAAAAATTTTGAATAAACAAATTTAGTAAAGCCGCCAAATACTAGATCAATATATAAAAGACAAGAATTTTGTTTTGTTTCATTTTTTTAAATATGGAATGCTTCCCTGTTTTTCATATCATCCAAAGTAAGCCAAAGTAAGCAAAAGACAGGAGCATTTTAACACTCTAATGATGAACTACCTGAAAAAATAAAGAAAACAATCTAATTCACAATAGCATCAAAAATAATAAAATAGGAATAGATTTAACTAAGAAGATGAAAGATCTGTACTCCATAAACTAGGACATTGATAAAGAAATTGAAGGAGACACAAATGGAAAGATAGCTCATATTTATGAATGGTAAGAATTAACATTGTTAAAATGTCCATACTACCGAAAACCATCTGTAAATCCAATTCCTATCAAAAATCCAATGTTAGGGGCGCCTGGGTGGCTCAGTGGGTTAAGCCGCTGCCTTTGACTCAGGTCATGATTCCAGGGTTCTGGGATCGAGCCCCGCATCAGGCTCTCTGCTCAGCAGGAAGCCTGCTTCCTCTTCTCTGTCTGCCTGCCTCTCTGCCTGCTTGTCATCTCTCTCTGTCAAATAAATAAATTAAAAATCTTTAAAAAATCCAATATTATTTTTTTACAGAAGTAAGTAAAAAATCCTAAAATTTATATGAGACCATAAAAGACAACAAATAATCAAAGCAGTTCTGAGAAAGAATGAAGAAGAGAAATTACACTTCTTGATTTGAAACTATACTACAAAGCCCTCATGCTCAAAACAATAAAGTATACTGGCATAAAAACAGACCAATAAACAAGTAGAACAGAAATAAATCCTTTCATACAGTCACCTAATATTTGACAGGGGCCAACATATGTAATGGGTTAAGATAGTCTGTTAAATAAATGATATTTAAAACTGAATAGTCACATAAACAGTATGAAACTGGAACCTTATATCACTCATAAGGCTTAACTTGAAATAGATTAAAGACTTAAAGGTGATGCATGAAACTACATTTCCTAAAGGAAAACATAGGAAAAATTCTCCTTGACATTGGTCTTGCCAATAGTTTTTGCATACCAGACCAAGAACACAAGCAAAAAGAGCAAAAATAAATAAATCGTATTACATCAAACTAAAGTTTTTGCATTGCCAAAAAAAAAGAGAGAGAGAGAATGAAAACACAATCCACAGAATGTAAAAAAATACTTACAAATCTTATATCTGAAAAGAGGTTAATAACCAACAGATACAAATAGAAAAAATATATAATTAAAAAAATATCAAAAGGATCTCAATAGACTTTTTTTTCAAAAAAGTTATATAAATGACCAACAGGAGCATTAAAAAGTGCTCAACGTAAAAAACTCAGGGCAAAGTCATTATGATGTTGTTGTTGTTGTTTACCTCTGAAAAACACAGCAAGATATTACTACCTATTAGCATATATACTACCAGAAATTGAAACTAATACATTTTGGTAAATATTGGGGAAAATGGGGAACTTATGCACTGTGATAGGGATATAAATTTGTATGGAAAACAGTATGGAGACTATTCATATTATTAAAAGTAAAATTACCATATGATTCAGTAATCCCACTTCTAGGGATATATCTAACGGAAACGAAGTCACTGTTCAAAGACATATCTGCACTCTTATGTTTATTATAAAATTATTAACTCTAAGCAAGAGATGGAAATAACTTCAGTATCCATTAGTGGATGAATGAATAAAATAAGTATGGTAAATATATACTATGGAATACTACTTACCCATGAAAAATTAAGAAATACTTAATTTTACAATAGCATGGATGGATCTTGAAGGTGTTATACTAAGTGAAATATTTCAAAGATTTTATATATTTTTTAATTTATGTATTATGATATCCCTTACATACAGAATCTGAGGAAAAGGCAAACTAATGGAAACTTAGAGTTGAGTTGACAAGGGGTGAACCTGGGGTGGAGTAAGGTGGTCAAAGGGTGCAAACTTGCAACTATAATACCAAAAAGTTATGGGGATCTAATGTACAGCATGATGATCATAGTTAATAAAATATACATACTTTTTTTTTATTGTGCTTCCCTTTATTAAACTTTGCATATATCACATTCTTACAAGTTGAAAGTTTATAGCAATCTTGTATAAAAGAGGTCTGCTGCCACCATTTTTCTAACAACATTTGTTCATTTTGTGTCTCTCTGTCACATGTTGGTAATTCTTGCAATATTTCAAGTTTTTTCATTATTATTGTATTTGTTATGGTGATCTGTGATCAGTAATTATGACCCACTGAAAACTCAGAACTAGTTTACTTAAGGTATATACATTGTTTTTCTTTAAAAACATAATGCTTTTGAACAGTACAGTATAGTGTTTATTTTTTATATGCACTGGGAAACATAATTTTTTATATGCACTGGGAAACCAAAAAAAAAAATAATAATAATTTGACTTAGTTTATTGAGATAATCACTTTATTGAGGCAGTCTGGAACAAAACCCACAAGACCTCTGAAGTTTATCTCTACTATACTATATACATAGAAGTTGCTAAGAGAGTAGATCTTAAAATTCCTTACGATACATGCATAAAAAACAGTGGCAACTATACGAGATAGTAGATGTATTAACATTTTTATGTAGATTATATTGCAATAAAGATGTATACCGATTTATCAAATTGTACAAAATTTACACAATGTTAAAAGTTTGCAGTGTTATAAGAAATCATTTCTTAAATTTACAAATTATAATATGTCGATTTTTTTTCAATAAAGTTGGCAAAAACTTTTTGTAGAATTAATCTATTTTTCAAAAAAGGAAGTAAGGAAGTAGAAACTTCAACTAACTCTGAAATAATAGAATATAAAATCCATTTTCGTTATATACACTGTGACAAAAACTATTACTTAGTTTACAATGAAGGAGTACTTATGAAGCATAAAGTATGGTCTATAAATAAGGCTGAAAGAGCTCAGTTTTAAGGTTTAAATTTAAAATCTTCTTTTGAAATACTAAACTGCCCACCCAGTTTTCCAAATGTCTTAACTGCATGAATTTATTTCATACAACTCTATAATCTAGTTTCATAAGAAAGCAGCATGCAAATTTTGAATAAGACAGACTCGCTTAAGTTTCTTTATGTTCAACAGTAAAGGATACTTCCCTAAAAATAAATAGAAGAAAAATCAGCATATTTATTATGATAATTATTATTCATAATGAGATTCATATTGAATTAGGGAATACATATCCTCAGAGGGGGTAACGTAAAATGAAATTTATTTTGGTAAATGTGCCTATGAATAGTCAATACAATGCCTCTATATAAATGAATATTACCATTTTGAACAATTTAATTACTATTATTAGAATTATTATAAGTATAAAAATAGCTATCATTTTAGCATGGAATATGAGACTCTCATGCTCCATGCTTCATCACATCCACACAACAACTCTGCATAATAAGTATTATCATCACCATTTTATGGGTGAAAAAACTGAGGCTAACACATTTAGATAACTGGTTTATGATTACATGGCTAGTAAAGATGCATCACACTAATTTAGGCTTTATGATTTCAGAATTGTACTCTTTCCACTGCACATTCTATTACTCTGTAAATACTTGGCCTGTTTTCATTTAGTTCTTTAATTTTATTCATGTGGTGATGGCTTAAAGCTTCATTTAAAGGAAGCTTAAAAAAATTCATTTAACCAAAAGCTCCCAAGAATTAAAAATGTCATGGATCTAATGTAGACATGGATATCATTAGTTAATGGGTAACTATATATTTTCCACCCTAGTGAGTTAACAATCAGAGTATTTTTCTAAGTTTTAGTCTCTCAGTCTTAAAGAGGACTTTGTTAAAATAGAAATATTTAGACAAAGGTCATCAAAAGTCTGCATCAGGTCACCTTAAGATAAATATTAGGAAACTGAGGAAACAAATGGAGATTTGAACACTGAGCGATGATATAATGAATGGTTTCAAGTATTTAGTAGAGTATAGAAAAGCCCTTTAAAGCCTGGTCTTAGACTAGCATTGCAGCTTCTGGGATATGTCCATCTATCATCTATCTATCTAGATATAAATTTGAAAACTTTTTTAACTTAAAGATTTTGAGAAATAGAACATAATCAGCACCATAGAAGATCTGTTTATAATAACAACCTAGCCCCTCCTCCTAGTTTGTTAATATTCTCTCTTATTTAATGTAACATTGTGCAAATAGACCACTACTGATCAGCCGTTATGAATGAAATAGCTATAATCATCTGTTTGCATATCCTGGTGAAAATATTCATTTAGTTCCATGTTGTATTTCTAGGAATGGACCAAATCTTTATTTTTATTTTTAAGTTTTCTAAATATTGTCCAACTTACCTCAAATGTTTTTATTATGGGCACTTTCATTCTTTCACATTCTTGCAAGACAATTTTACTGTTGCCCAATATGGTAAGTGTGTAATAGTATGTCATTTTAGGTTTTAATTCATTTTCAATTTAATTTTATTCCAGATTCATAATAAAGATAAACAGTTTTATATATGAGTGGCCATTTGGATTACACTTTCTGTAAAGTACATGCTCCAATCTTTTGATATCTTAACATTGTGTCATACTGACTTCTTTAATAGTAGATTTTCTGAATGAACTTTTAGCTGTGTAGGTCTTCTCTATTTTATTTTGAACTTGTTTTCATTTCAAAATCTTTATATTTATTTTCATAATCTGCTTTTATTTTGCTTTGTCTATTATCTATCTATTTATTTATTTATTTGCAAGCAAGAGAGAGTAAGCAAGTGAGAGCTCAGGGAGGGATAAAAAAAGAAGGGAAAAGAATCTTAAGCAGGGTCCAGGCTCAGCACAGAGCCCAACTCTGGGCTCTATTTCACAACCCTGACATCATGACCTGAGCCAAAATGAAAGAAATAAAATAAAATTAAGGTGTTAAAAAAAAAGGAAAAAGAATTGGAGGTTTAATTAAGTGAGCCACCTAGGCACCCCTGTGGTATCTTAAATTGGCTGTCATATCTTTAAAGTTCTAGAGTATCTATTTGGTTCACTTATAAAATCTTTCTCAATATCATTTTTTAGTTTCAGTGTTTTGTTCAATTTGCTTCCCCTCTCATTTCTTTGAGCAGAGTACTCAAGCCATTTTACAATCTTTATTGATCATTTTAATATCATACTTAATCCCATTTTGTCTATCAAATCTTGTTAATGGTTTTTCTTTGTGTGCTTTGTTACATTTTGGTATGTTCAAGACATTATATTTGAAACTCTTATTGAGTAGGGATAATTAAGAGCTATAATAATGGTATGGTCCTCCTTGGCAGGATTTTCTCTTATATCTGAGACTCTACAAGACAATCATACTCCAAATTCAGTGGTTGAATTTCTCAGTTTACACAGAAGGCAAGGTAGGCTCTAGTCTTATTTCTGCTTCTCCTTGTGCTTTGGGGATCTCAACTTAAATTTGGGTTGTACCAAGGTCCTCAAATTTGATTGCTGCTGGATTATGAAAATTGTTTCTCTAGTATCAAGAGTCTATTAACAACACAGCTCAGTGTGTTTTAGCAGTTTCAAATGCTCTCATAGCTAAAATGGATTCAGGGCATATATCTCTAGGCTCTCATTGTATTTCGTATTTTGGCCCAGTAATCCCTCACTTATTTTTATAATCATTCTGATATTTTTAATTTTAAAAGCTATTTTGTCTGGATTTTTAGTTGTCTTAAGTAGGAGTTTTTAGATCACCATTACTAGAAGCAACAACAAATATACATGAAAATATCTGCAGTAGTTTATCACATCTTTATGGCTTTGAACTTCCATAAGCTGAGGCATCCTTCTCTAATCACTTAGGCAAACTCCAATTTACCCTTTAAAACAACACAAGAATTGCTTTATTTAAGAACATGTTCAGGGATGACTCTTCCCCACTGTTCTTACCAACATTCCCACACACTCTTTGCTACCCACACCTTGTTTAGGAACTTTCATTAGGTATATCAGCGGGACCAGAATTTTGCTCTATTGTATTTTTGTCCTTTAGAGCTTTAATTAAATATGAATTCCATAGAAATTCTGTCCCTTTTCTTTCAAACCTGGGTTAGTTATTTCTTCTCATTCTTTGTCAGAAGTTACTTTATTAGAGAAATGTATGGCTCTATTGTGACTTTGGAGCCTTTACAGTTTTTTGACTGGAAAAATCACCCATCCCTGAGATTTTTACACAGCTTCCTAGCTGATATTATTCAGAAATCTGTTCAAAACAGACTTTTTCAGGGAGGCCCTTTCGGACCACTCAGTTAAAAAGCCTCTTCTCAATCACTGCTCTTTTTAAAATGTGATTATTTAGTTCAAATATGCATCACTATTAAAGAAAAACCAGTACAATTTTTTTTTAAGTTGGTTTACCTATTATCTATCTCTCCCATTAAAATGATTCCTCTGTGCTGGGGTTTTGTTGTGCTCATCTTAGGCCAGACATTCAATAAATTGTCTCTGAATGATTGAATTGTTTGTCACCCTTCCTAGATTCTCAACTTCATGAGGCCAAGGATTGTTCTATTCAGTCCTTCTTTATCCTCAATGTCTGTTATATTACGGGACTAATGGGAAAAATCACCTAAAGAAAGAGTTAAAACTACAGAAAAACCCTGTAGGTTCAATAACACAAAGCTTTCTAAAATTATTTAGCCCAGGAATTGAATACTGGCTGCACTTTTGATTTTTTTTAAATGGTATTGAATTTAATTTAAATGGAAATACTGGAATGGTAGAATAATAAAAAAATTATAAAAGCAACTTGCTCCTTAAAGTAAGAATTATATAGGGCATCTCTTCTAGAAGCAAAATTTTCAAATGTCAAACATCTGAAAGCATAGAAGGGGAAGTAAGAGTGTGAATTGTACTTCAATGCTCTTTTCTTTATATTCAGCAAACAGCTTCATTCACACCTTTCCAATTTTTTCAACTCTTTTGACAAAGCCTTCAGAGGAGTTACTGCTGATGACAACCATCACAGCCTAACAGAAATTTTATAAAGAAAAATAATAGCATGTTTTTCCCAAGTTGTTAAGGATATGGTGAAGCTCTGTCAGATTCAAAGGAGGAATGTGCAATTCCATGCTATATATCATAATAACTTCTTTTAATAGTGGCTTTGCAATTTTTCAGATATATCTATTTACTGAAACCACTATCAAATAAACAAAACAAACAAATTAACAGGAGTTTGAGACAGAAGTTATCTAATCTCAAAATAGCACAGAATACACAACACATATCCCAAGTACTTCTATAGGTTTCAAGTAATAGTCAAAACAATAGTAAAAATGATTCAGACCCTACCAGTCAAATCATAAATGGGATATTAACTGTAAATCCTTATCTTTAGATCAAAGCGGGTAATTGGGTGCTGAAGATCCATTATAGAACTAATATGTTATAGAACTCCTCTGAAATGAGTCATTTATTCCATCACTTTTCCTGCACAGCTGCTGACCCATGTTTTGGTTCCTGGAAATAGCTGGTACCCTGTCATACTTCTTAAAAGCACATATATTGATAACTCTACTCATTCCTCCATTCCTCTGTGACTGTCACTGTGTTAAAATGTGGAGTCAGCTGACTCACTTGTGGTGGTAATAAAGTAGATGAGTTTGCAAAGTATTTTGTTATTTCTAAAAATGCAAAAACCAAATTATATTGAAATCATAAGTGGTGTTTCAGGGAGAGCTGTAGGATGTGGTTTCTTGTGTAATCCACAGAGATTAGCTCCAACACATATTTAAACTCTCCTCTAGGAGCAACCTTAGTGGTAAAGCAAGAAGATAAACAGATGTATACACACCCTGGTACAAAAGTATCACTTATGTTTGGCTTCCTAGTCTCCTCGTGTTACTTATTTATCTTAACTTCTCTCTGAAATCAGGGAACACAGAATCTCAATCAGTTGACATTTTTCTACTGAATTACCCAATAGTCTGATCATACCCCTAAGACTTTTTAAAATTATTTCACTCATAATCCCAAATCTGCTTTGCTTCCTCATCTTAGTACACTGTAATTTGATTTCAAAATGAGGACGGTAGTCAGTAATGCCACATTCATTAATGTATTTTACAATTCCATGTACTTATAACTATGAAGATATGTTAATAACATCCATTCCAATAAGCCACCCTAAATTTATTATCATGAAACAAGACCTCAAGAAAGAGAATTTAAAATCATCCATGTATTTGCAACTTATTGCAATAAAGCTTTTATCAATAGACTTCCCTGTGCACATGGTGGTCAAATTGCTGGTGAAAACCAGCCAGGTCTATTACAAGCTTTCTCATGGCTTCTAGGTAAACCAAGTGAGCCTTTATTGATACTGGGAAGGGATAAAGCAGGGAAGGGATAAACAGTGGTGTAAGAATTGGCTAGACTAAAGTAATGACTCTCATTACAAAGTGAGTATTTTAAAGCAAAAGAGCCTGTTGGGAATATTGTTTTATAAAATAGTGGGTTTTTTTTAATTAACTTGTTAAAATTCAATTAGTTATCATATAGTGTACCATTAGTTTCAAATGTAGATTTCAGTTATTCATCCATAGCATATAATAGCTAATGCTCAGTACTTACTGTTATAGCTTCTTGAAAGCAGAATTTTAACCCACTGAGCCACCCAGGCGCCCTTGAAAGCAGACTTTTAGATCACATTTTCTGATTACTTCCATGTAGTACAACACTTTCCTGCTAGCAACCTTCAAAACATACTGGTTGTAAGAGGAATTTCTTTAATAATAAATAAATAGGAATTTATTTAAATTTATAAATGTATAAAATAAATAGGAATTTATTTAAATTTATTTAAATATTGCACACTGAATATAACAGACATTGAGTATAAAGGACTGAATAGAACAATCCTTGGCCTCATGAAGTTGAGAATCTAGCAAGGGAGTCAAACAATTCAATCATTCAGAGACAATTTATTGAGTGCCTGGCCTAAGATGAGCACAACAAAACCCCAGCCCAGAGGAATCATTTTAATGGGAGAGATAGATAATAGGTAAGCCAACTTTAAAAAGAAAAAAAATCGTACTGGTTTTTCTTTAATAGTGATGCATATTTGAACTAAATAAGCACATTTTAATAAGAGCAGTGATTGAGAAGAGGTTTTGTAACTGAGTGGTCTGAAAGGGCCTCCCTGAAAAAGTCTGTTTTGAACAGATTTCTGAATAATATCAGCCAGGAAGCTGCGTAAAAATCTCAGGGATGGGTGATTTTTCCAGTCAAAAAAATGTAAAGGCTCTAAAGTCACAATACAGCTGTAAGTTTCTCTAATAAAGTAACTTCTGACAAAGAATGAGAAGAAATAACTAACCCAGGTTTGAAAGAAAAGGGACAGACTTTCTATGGAATTCATATTTAATTAAAGCTCTAAAGGACAAAAATACAATAGAGCAAAATTCTGGTCCCGCTGATATACCTAATGAAAGTTCCTAAACAAGGTGTGGGTAGCAAAGAGTGTGTGGGAATGTTGGTAAGGACAGTGGGGAAGAGTCATCCCTGAACATGTTCTTAAATGAAGCAATTCTTGTGTTGTTTTAAAGGGTAACTTGGAGTTTGCCTAAGTGATTAGAGAAGGATGCCTCGGCTTATGGAAGTTCAAAGCCATAAAGATGTGATAAACTACTGCAGATATTTTCATGTATATTTGTTGTTGCTTCTAGTAATGGTGATCTAAAAACTCCTACTTAAGACAACTTAAAAATCCAGACAAAATAGCTTTTAAAGTTAAAAATATCAGAATGATTATAAAAATAAGTGAGGGATTACTGGGCCAATACGAAACACAATGAGAGCCTAGAGATATATGCCCTGAAGCCATTTTAGCTATGAGAGCATTAGAAACTGCTAAAACACACTGAGCTGTGTTTTTAATAGACACTTGATACTAGAGAAAAAAATTCAAAATCCAGCAGCAATCAAATTTGAGGACTTTGGTACAACCCAAATTTAAGTTGAGATCCCCAAAGCACAAGGAGAAGCAGAAATAAGACTAGAGCCTACCTTGCCTTCTGTGTAAACTGAGAACGTCAACCACTGAATTTGGAGTATGATTGTCTTGTAAAGTCTCAGATATAAGAGAAAATCCTGCCAAGGAGGACCATACCATTATTATAGCTCTTAATTATTCCTACTCAATAAGAGTTTCAAATATAATGTCTTGAACATAACAAAATGTAACAAAGCACACAAAGAAAAACCATTAACAAGATTTGATAGACAAAATGGGATTAAGTATGATATTAAAATGATCAATAAAGATTGTAAAATGGCTTGATTACTCTGCTAAAAGAAATGAGAGGGGAAGCAAATTGAACAAAAAACTGAAACTAAAAAATGATATTGAGAAAGATTTTATAAATGAACCAAATGGATACTCTAGAACTTTAAAGATATGACAGCCAATTTAAGATACCCCAGGGGTGCCTGGGTGGCTCACTTAATTAAACCTCCAATTCTTTTTCCTTTTTTTTTTTTAACACCTTAATTTTATTTTATTTCTTTCTTTTTGGCTCAGGTCATGATGTCAGGGTTGTGAAATAGAGCCCAGAGTTGGGCTTTGTGCTGAGCCTGGAGCCTGCTTAAGATTCTTTTCCTTTCTTTTTCTATCCCTCCCCTGCACTCTCACTCGCTCGCTCTCTCTTGCTTGCAAATAAATAGACAATAGACAAAGCAAAATAAAAGCAGATTATGAAAATAAATATAAAGTTTTTGAAATGAAAGCAAGTTCAAAATAAAATAGAGAAGACCTACACAGCTAAAAGTTCATTCAGGAAATCTATTCTTAAAGAAGTCAGTATGACACAATGTTAAGATATCAAAAGATTGAAGCATGTACTTTACAGAAAGGGAAATCCAAATGGCCACTCATAGGTAAAAACTGTTTATCTTTATTATGAATCTGGAATTAAATTAAATTAAAAATATATTAAAACCTAGAATGGCATACTATTACACACTTACCATATTGGGAAACAGTAAAAATGTCTTGCAAGAATGTGAAAGAATGACAGTGCCCATAATAAAAACATTTGAGGTAGGTTGGACAATATTTAGAAAAATTAAAAATTAAAAAAAAATTTTGTCCATTCCTGGAAATACAACATGGAACTAAATGAATATTTACACCAGGATATGAAAACAGATGATTATAGTTATTTCATTCATAACGGCATATCAGCAGTGGTATATTTGCACAATGTTACATTAAATAAGAGAGAATATTAACAAACTGGGAGAAGGGGCTAGGTTGTTATCATAAACAGATCTTCTATGGTGCTGATTATGTTCTATTTCTCAAAATCTTTAAGTTAAAAAATCTTCAAATTTATATCTAAATAGATAGATAGATAGATGATAGATAGACAGATATCCCAGGAGCTGCAGTGCTAGGTTAAGACCAGGCTTTAAAGGGCTTTTCTATATTCTACTAAATACTTTAAACCATTCATTATATCATAGCTCAGTGTTCGAATCTCCATTTGTTTCCTCAGTTTTCTAATATTTATCTTAAGGTGACCTGATCCAGACTTTTGATCACCTTTGTCTAAATATTTCTATTTTAACAAAGTCCTTTTTAATACTAAAAGACTAAAACTTAGAAAAATACTCTGATTGTTATGTCATTAGAGTGGAAAATATATGGTTACCCATTAACTAATGATATCCATGTCTACATTAGCTCCATGACATTTTTCATTCTTGGGAGCTTTTGGTTAAATGAATTTTTTAAGCTTCCTTTAAATGAAGCTTTAAGCCATCACCACATGAATAAAATTAAAGAACTAAATGAAAACAAGCCAAGTAATAGAGTAATAGAATGTGCAGTGGAAAGAGTACAATTCTGAAATCATAAAGCCTAAATTAGTGTGATGCATCTTTACTAGCCATGTAATCATAAACCAGTTATCTAAATGTGTTAGCCTCAGATTTTTCACCCATGAAATGGTGATGATAATACTTATTATGCAGAATTGTTGTGTGGATGTAATGAAGCATGGAGCATGAGAGTCTCATATTCCATGCTAAAATGATAGCTATTTTTATACTTATAATAATTCTAATAATAGTAATTAAATTGTTCAAAATGGTAATATTCATTTATATTGAGGCATTGTATTGACTATTCATAGACACATTTACCAAAATAAATTTCATTTTACTTTACCCCCTCTGAGGCTATATATTCCTTAATTCAATATCAATCTTATTATGAAAAATAATTATCATGATAAATATGCTGATTTTTCTTCTATTTATTTTTAGGGAAGTATCCTTTACTGTTGAACATAAAGAAACTTAAGCGAGTCTGTCTTATTCAAAATTTGCATGCTGCTTTTTTATGAAACTAGATTATAGAGTTGTATGAAATAAATTCATGCAGTTAAGACATTTATGTTTGGAAAACTGGGTGGTCAGTTTAGTATTTCAAAAGAAGATTTTAAATTTAAACCTTAAAACTGAGCTCTTTCAGCCTTATTTATAGACCATCCTTCATGCTTCATAAGTATTCCTTCATTGTAAACTAACTAATAGTGTTTGTCACAGTGTGTATATAACTAAAATGGATTTTGTATTCTATTATTTCAGATTTAGTTGCAGTTTCTACTTCCTTACTTCCTCTTTTGAAAAATAGATTAATTCTACAAAAGGTTATTTCCAGCTTTATTGAAAAATAATTGACATATTATAATTTGTAAATTTAAGAAATGATTTCTTATAACACTGCAAACTTTTAACATTGTGTAAATTTTGTACCATTTGATAAATTGGTATACATCTGCATTGCAATATAATCTACATAAAAATGTTAATACATCTACTATCTCATATAGTTGCCTCTGTTTTTTATGCATGTATTGTAAGGAATTTTAAGATCTACTCTCTTAGCAACTTTTATGTATATAGTACAGTAGAGATAAACTTCAGAGGTCTTGTGGGTTTTGTTCCAGACCGCCTCAATAAAGTGATTATTTCGATAAACTAAGTCAAATCATTATTATTTCTTGGTTTCCCAGTGCAAATAAAAAATTATGTTTCCCAGTGCATATAAAATATAAACACTATACTGTACTGTTCAAAAGCATTATGTCTTTAAAGAAAAACAATGTATATACCTTAAGTAAACTAGTTCTGAGTTTTCAGTGGGTCATAAATACTGATCACAGATCACCATAACAAATACAATAATAATGAAAAAACTTGAAATATTGCAAGAATTACCAACATGTGACAAAGAGACACAAAATGAACAAATGGTGTTAGAAAAATGGTGGCAGCAGACCTATTTTATACAAGATTGCTATAAACTTTCAACTTGTAAGAATGTAATATATGCAAAATTTAATAAAGGGAAGCACAATTAAAAAAGTATGTATATATTATTAACTATGACCATCATGCTGTACATTAGATCCCCAGAACTTTTTCCTATTATAGTTGCAAGTTTGTACCCTTTGACCACCTTATTCCACCCCAGGTTCACCCCTTGTCAACTCAACTCTAAGTTTCCATTAGTTTGCTTTTTCTTCAGGTTCTGTATGTAAGGGATATCGTAATACATAAATTAAAAAATATATAAAATCTTTGAAATATTTCACTTAGTATAATACCTTCAAGATCCATTCATGGTATTGTAAATGGCAGTATTTCTTAATTTTTCATGGTTAAGTAGTATTCCATAGTATATATTTACCATACTTATTTTATTCATTCATCCATTAATGGATACTGAAGTTATTTCCATCTCTTGCTTAGAGTTAATAATTTTATAATGAACATAAGAGTGCAGAGATGTCTTTGAATAGTGACTTCGTTTCCTTTAGCTATATCCCTAGAAGTGGGATTACTGAATCATATGGTAATTTTACTTTTAATAATATGAATAGTCTCTATACTGTTTTCCATACAAATTTATATCCCTATCACAGTGCATAAGTTCCCCATTTTCCCCAATATTTACCAAAATTTGTTAGTTTTAATTTTTTGGTAGTATATATTCTAAGAGGTAGTAATATCTTGCTGTGTTTTTCAGAGGTAAACAAAAACAACAACATAATGACTTTGCCCTGAGTTTTTTACGTTGAGCACTTTTTAATGCTCCTGTTGGTCATTTATATAACTTTTTTGAAAAAAAAAGTCTATTGAGATCCTTTTGCTTTTTTTTAATTATATATTTTTTTCTTTTTGTATCTGTTAGTTATTAACCTCTTTTCAGATATAAGTTTTGTATTTTCTTCCATTCTGTGGATTGTGTTTTCATTCCCCCCTTTTTTTTTTTTTTGGCAATGCAGAAAATTTAGTTTGATGTAATACCATTTATTTATTTTTGCTTGTGTTTTTGGTCTGGTATCCAAAAAACTATTGGCAAGACCAATGTCAAGAAGAATTTTTCCTATGTTTTCCTTTAGGAAATTTAGTTTCATGCATCACATTTAAGTCTTTAATCTATTTCAAGTTAAGATTTATGAGTGATATAAGGTTCCAGTTTCATACTGTTTATGTGACTCTTCAGTTTTAAATATCATTTACTGAACAGACAATCTTTACCCATTACATATGTTGGCCCCTGTCAAATATTAGGTGACTGTATGAAAGGATTTATTTCTGGACTCTCAATTCTGTTCTACTTGTTTATTGGTCTGTTTTTATGCCAGTATGCTTTATTGTTTTGAGCATGAGGGCTTTGTAGTATAGTTTCAAATCAAGAGTGTAATTTCGCTTCTTCATTCTTTCTCAGAACTGCTTTGATTATTTGTTGTCTTTTATGGTCTCATATAAATTTTAGGATTCTTTACTTACTTCTGTAAAAACACAATATTGGATTTTTTAAAAGATTATTTATTTATTTATTTGAGAGAGAGAGATGACAAGCAGGCAGAGAGGCAGGCAGAGAAAGAAGAGGTAGCAGCTTCCTGCTGAGCAGAGAGGCTGATGCAGGGCTCGATCCCAGGACCCTGGGATCATGACCTGAGCCGTAGGCAGCAGCTTAACCCACTGAGCCACCAAGGTGCCCCTAACATTGGATTTTTGATAGGAATTGAATTTACAGATGGTTTTCGGTAGTATGGACATTTTAACAATGTTAATTCTTACCATTCATAAATATGAGCTATCTTTTTATTTGTGTCTCCTTCAATTTCTTTATCAATGTCATAGATTATGGGGTACAGATCTTTCATAGTCTTAGTTAAATCTTATCCTAAGTATTATATTAGTTTTGATGCTAGTGTGAATTAGATTGTTTTCTTTATTTTTTCAGATAGTTCATCATTAGAGTGTTAAAATGCTCCTGTCTTGTGCTTACTTTGTCAGCACATATACTAAAATTGGAATGATGCAGAGAAGATTAGCGTGATCACTGAGCAAGGATGACATGAAAAACTATTAAAAAAACGAAAAAAAACAAAATTCTTGTCTTCTATATATTGATCTTGTATTTGGCAGCTTTACTAAATTTGTTTATTCAAAAATTTTTATGAAGTTTTTAGGATTTTTTTACATGTAAGTTCATGTTATCCAAAAAAAGAAAATTTTACTTCTTCCTTTTTTTTTTATTTGGAGTCTCTTATTTCTTTGTGTTCCTTGTTTCTCTGGCTAGGACATCCAGTACTATGTCAAATGAGAGTAGTGAAAGTGGACACACTTGTCTTTTTTCTGATCTTTAAGGGGAAAACTTTCAAACTTTTTTGATTGAATATGAGATGAGCTCTGGGCTTGCAATATGTGGTTTTTCTTTAATGGATTTTTTAAATTATTTTTTTAAAATTTTTTATAAACATATAATGTGTTTTTATCCCTAGGGGTACAGGTCTGTGAATCACCAGGTTTACACATTTCACAGCACTCACCATCACTCACCATAGCACCTGCCCTCCCCAATGTCCATACCCCCACCATCCTCTCCCAACACACCTCCCCCCAGCAACCCTCAGTCTGTTTTGTGAGATTCAGTCTTTTATGGTTTGTCTCCCTCCCAATCCCATCTTTTATTTTTCTTTTCGTACGCCCGAAACCGCCTATGTTGCATCTCCACTTCATCATATCAGGGAGATCATAGGATAGTTGTCTTTCTCAGATTGATTTATTTCGCCAAGCATATTACCCTCTAGTTCCATCCACGTCATCACAAATAGCAGGATTTCATTTCTTTTGATGGCTGCATAGTATCCCATTGTACATATATACCACATCTTTTTTATTGATTCATCTATTGAAGGACATTTAGGTTCTTTCCATAGTTTAACTATTGTGGACATTGCTGCTATAAACATTTGGGTGCATGTGCCCCTTCAGAATGCCACGTTTGTATCTTTAGGGTATATACCCAGTACTGCAATCACTGGGTCATAAGCTAGTTCTATTTTCAGCTTTTTGAGGCACCTCCACGCTGTTTTCCCGAGTGGTTGCACCAGCTTGCATTCCCACGTACAATGTAGGAGGGTTGCCCTTTCTCCACATCCTCGCCAGCATCTGTCATTGACTGACTTGTTCATTTTAGCCATTCTGAAAGGTGTGAGGTGGTATCTCATTCTGGTTTTGATTTGTATTTCCCTGATGCCGAGTGATGTGGAGCATTTTTTCATGTGTCTGTTGGCCATTTGGATGTATTCTTTGCAGAAATGTCTGTTCATGTCCTCTGCCCATTTCTTCATTGGATTATTTGTTCTTAGGGTGTTGAGTTTGATAAGCTCTTTATAGATTTTGGATAGATACTGGCCCTTTATCTGGTATGTCATTTGCAAATATCTTCTCCCAGATAACTTCTGACAGTCATCTTTTGGCTTTGTTAACTGTTTCCTTTGCTGGGCAAAAGCTTTTTGATCTGATGAAATCGCAAGAGTTCATTCTTGCCCTTGCTTCCCTTGCCTTTGGCGATGTTCCTACGAAGAAGTTGCTGCTGGTGAGGTCAAAGAGTTTGCTGCCTGTTCTCTCCTCAAGGATTTTGATGGATTCCTTTCTCACATTATGCTTCTTCATCCATTTCCAGTCTATTTTCATGTATGGTGTAAGGAAATGGTCCAACTTCATTTTTCTGCATGTGGCTGTTCAATTTTCCCAACACCATTTGTTGAAGAGGCTGTCTCTTTTCCATAGGACATTCCTTCCTGCTTTGTTGACGATTAGTTGACCATAGAGTGGAGGGTCTATTTCTGGGCTCTCTATTCTGTTCCATTGATCTATGTCTGTTTTGGGGACAGTTCCCTACCATCTTGATGATGACAACTTTGTAATAGTGCTTGAAGTCTGGAATTGTGATGCCAACAACTTTGGCTTTCTCTTTCAATATTCCTCTGGCTATTCGAGGTATTTTCTGGTTCCATATATATTTTAGGATGATTTTTCCCATTTCTTTGAAAAAAATGGACGAGATTTTGATAGGGATTGCATTAAATGTGTAGATTGCTTTAGGTAGCATAGACATTTTCACAATATTTGTTCTTCCAATACAGGAGCATGGAACATTTTTCCATTTCTTTGTGTCTTTTTCAATTTCTTTCATGAGTACTCACTTTGGAGTTTTCTGAGTATAGATTCTTTGTCTCTTTGGTTAGGTTTATTCCTAGGTATCTTAGGGTTTTGAGTGCAATTGTAAATGGGATTCACTTCTTAATTTCTATTTCTTCAGTCTTGTTGGTTTAAAAAAATGCAACCAATTTCTGTGCATTGATTTTATATTCTGACACTTTACAGAATTCCTATACAAGTTATAGCAGATTTGGAGTGGAGTCCTTTAAGTTTTCCACATACAGTGTCATATCCTCTGCAAGCAGGGATAGTTTGACTTCTCTTTTGCCAATTTGGCAAAATTTGGATGCCCTTAATTTCTTTTTGTTGTCTGATTGCTGAGGCTAGGACTTCTAGTACGATGTTGAATAGCAGTGGTGATAACGGACATCCCTGCCGTGTTCCTGACCTCAGCGGAAAAGTATTCAGTTTTTCTCCATTGAGAATGATATTTGCAGTGGGTTTTTCATAGATGGCTTTGATAACATTGATAATATGTGCCCTCTATCCCTACACTTTGAAGAGTTTTAATCAGGAAGGGACACTGCACTTTGCCAAATGCTTTTTCAGCATCTATGGAGAGTATCATGTGGTTCTTGTTCTTTCTTTTATTAATGTGTTGTATCACATTGATTGATTTGCATATGTTGAACCAACCTTGTAGCCCTGGAATAAATCCCACTTGGTCGTGGTGAGTAATCCTTTTAATGTACTGTTGAATCCTATTGGCTAGTATTTTGGTGAGAATTTTCGCATCTGTGTTCATCAAGGATATTGGTTTGCTGTTCTCTTTTTTGATGGGATCCTTGTCTGGTTTTGGGATCAAGGTGATGCTGGCCTCATAAAATGAGTTTGGAAGTTTTCCTTCCATTTCTATTTTTTTGGAACAGTATCATGAGAATAGGAATTAATTCTTCTTTAAATGTTTGGTAGAATTTCCCTGGGAAGCCATCTGGCCCGGGGCTTTTGTTTGTTTGGAGATTTTTGATGACTGTTTCAATCTCCGTACTGGTTATGGGTCTGTTCAGGTTTCCTATTTCTTCCTGGTTCAGTTGTGGTAGTTTATATGTCTCTAGGAATGTATCCATTTCTTCCAGATTGTTGAATTTGTTGGCGTAGAGTTGCTCATAGTATGTTCTTATAATTGTTAGTATTTCTTTGGTGTTGGTTGTGATCTCTCCTCTTTCATTCATTACTTTATTTATTTGGTTTCTTTCTCTTTTCTTTTTGATAAGTCTGGAAAGGGTTTTATCAATCTTATTAATTCTTTAAAGGACCAGCTCCTAGTTTCGTTGATTTGTTCTATTGTTTTTTGTTGTTGTTGTTGGTTTTTTGTGGTTTTTATTTGTTTGTTTATTTGTTTATATTTCATTGATTTCTGCTCTGATCTTTATTATTTCTCTTCTGCTGGGTTTAGGCTTTCTTTGTTGTTCTTTCTCCATCTCCTTTAGGTGTAGGGTTATGTTGGGTATTTGAGATCTGAGAGAGAAGCGTGGTTGCACACGTGTGTCACTGCGCTCCCCAAGAGCACGTCTGGGGAAGGTGCAGCACGCCACCCCAGGAGAAGAGAAGAATACGTTGGCCTTGTGGTTGGGAAAGGTCGCAAGCAGAATAGCCTGCCGTGGCAGGAACAGCAGGCCGGTGGCAAGACAAGTGTCACCCGCTCCCTGTGCAGAGAGACAAAGCCTGGTTCCTAAGGAGACATGAGGGGATGACTAGGGCAGGGATGTATGCTCCACTCTGAGGAAGGAGTCTGGGCAGAAGGCAGGCCTGTCCTGTGCCTCTGGTCCCAAGGGGACAGCATCTCCTTGACCACCTGTCCGTAGGGCCGACTTGGGCTAGCTACCAGGCCCCATACCCGGAACTCGCAGAAATAGCTCCCTCGAGAAACGGGCAGTCAGATGCCATCTTCCTCCAAGATGTGACAGCGTTTTCGGTGGCAGGGGGTTTGCCGGGGAAGGAGTGGGGACAATCTCCCAAAGCTCCCCATTCCAGTGAACGGGCGGTGTTCAGGGATCCTGTCGCCTCTCCTCTCCTGTGGGGAAGGCACTGGCCTTGTCCGCGAGTCCGCCTGAGGGCCTGTGCAAAAGGCCAAGCGTTGCCTACACTGGGAGAATGTAGTGTGCATTGAGTGCCATCCTAGGCCACGCACGCTGCTGCAGCGTTGTGGCTGTGTCTGCTTAGTTCGGACTGGCAGGTGAACCCAGGGTGCCAACATAGAGCCCGGGAAAGCAAGGCCCAAGAGGGACCAGCTCTCCCGCAGCTCTTCTTCCCTGATGCGACAGAGCGAACACCCAAAGCCTTGCTGAGGAAGCAGCAGCGAAGTGCCGTTCGCGCCAAGCTGAAAAGCTCTGTGAAAGCATAGCAGTCGCTGGGAAATCAGAGTCGTTTTTGTGGGCTGCTGTTGCTGCTTGCCTTAGCCTAGTATTCGCAGCATGGCGGGAGAAACCCTCATACAGTGAAAGGGTCTTTGCCTGGGCATCTCCTCTGAAAAAGCACAGCATTCTTTGGGAAATCAGAGTCGGGTCTGTGGGATGCTGCTGCTGCTTGCCTGAGCAAGACCCAACAGCACAGTGTAATAAACCCGCATGGAGCGAAATCCTCTTTGCCTGGGCATCCCCACTGCCTGAGAGAGAACCGTGGTTGCGCCTGTGGAAAGAACCTTAAGGAAGGGGACATGTCTGTCACTGGGCTCCCCAGGAGCCTGTCTGGGGAAAGTGCACCAAACTGCCCAGGAGAAGAGAAGGAGCCATTGGCCTTGTGGTCGGGAAATGGTCGCGAAGCTGGAGAGCTGGCCCTGGCAGGAACAGTGGGCCGGTGGCAAGACAAGTGTCACCCACTCCCTGTGCAGAGAGACGAAGCCTGGCTGCTAAGGAGACATGAGGGGGCGATTGGGCCGGGGAACGTGCTCCAATCTGAGGAAGGAGTCTGGGCAGAAGGCAGGCCTGTCTTGTGCCTCTGGACCCAAGGGGACAACATCTCCTTGGCCACCTGTCCAGAGGTCAGACGTGGGCTTGCCACCAAGCTTCCGGCCCTGAACTCGCAGAAACACCTCCTGGAGGAATGGGCAATCAGATGCCGTCTTCCTCCAGGATGTGGCAGCATTGGCGGAGGCAGGGGGTGTCCCGGGGAAACAGGGACAGTTACCGATTACTCCCCATTCCAGGGCACGGGCGGTGTGCAGTGATCCTCTCATGTCTCCTCAAGGATGGAGACGGCACTGGCCTAGTCCCCTGTCCACCTGAACGCCAGAGCAAAAGGGCCGGTTGTGCCTATGCTGAGAGATGGCATTGTGAGCAGAGTGCCATCCTAGGCCACGCACGCTGCTGCAGGGTCGAGGTTGTGTCTGCTTATTTCAGCTTGGAAGAATGAACCCAGGTTGTGAACTTGGAGCCCGGGATAGCAAGGCCCCAAAAGGCACCAGCTCTCCGGCAGCACTTCTTCCCTGACGCGACTGAAGCCTTGCTGAGGAAGCAGCGGTGAAGTGCTGTTCGCTTCAACCCAAAGCCTTTGCGAAAGCACAGCATTTTCTGAGAAATCAGAAGTCGGTTCTGCGGGCTCTTCTGCTGCTTGCCTGTGCCCAGTCTCTCGGTGGGAGAAACCCGCATACAGCAAAAGCCTCTTTGCCCGGGCATCTCCTCTGGGAAAGCACAGCATTCGTTGGGAAATCAGAATCGGATGTGTGTGATGCTGCGGCGTAATGCCTGAGCTAGTCTCCGCAGCACGGTGGAAGATACCCGCTTGGAGCGAAATCCTCTTTGCCCTATCACCCCTCTGCCTGAGAGAAGCGCGGTTGCGCCTGTGGAAAGAGCCTTAAGGAAAGGGACATGTCTATCTCTGCGCTGAATGCCTGAGCTAGTCCCCGCAGCACGGTGGAAAATACCCGCATGGAGCGAAATACTCTTTGCCCTAGCATCCCTTCAGCCTGAGAGAGAAGCGTGGTTGCACATGTCTGTCACCGCGCTCCCCAGGAGCAAGTGTGGGGAAGGCGCAGCACGCCGCCCCCGGAGAAGAGAAGGAGCCCTTGGCCTTGGGGTCGGGAAACGCTCGAGAAGCAGGATAGCCTGCCGTGGCACGAGCAGCAGGCCGGTGGCAAGACAAGTGTCACCCGCTCCCTGTGCGGAGAGATGGAAGCCTGGCTGCTAAGGAGACATGAGGGGACGACTAGGGCAGGGGCGTGAGCTCCACTCTGAGGAAGGAGTCTGGGCAGAAGGCAGACCTTTCCTGTGCCTCTGGTCCCAAGGGGACAGCATCTCCTAGGCCACCTGTCCCAATGGCAGACTTGAGCTTGCCACCAGGTGCGATAACCGAAACTCGTTGAAACAACCCCATGGAGAAACGGACAGTCAGATGCCGTCTTCCACCAAGATGTGGCAGCGATATGGGTGGCAGCGGGTGTGCAGGGGAAGGAGTGGAGACTGTCCCCCACAGTTCCCGATCCAATTTCACGAGCCGTGTGCAGGGATTCTGTCGCCTCCTCCCTCCTGTGCTGAAGGCACAGGCCTAGACCCCGAGTCTGCCTGATCGCCGGAGCAAAGGGCAAAGTCTTACCTACCACTGGAGATGGTAATAGGCATAGAGTGCCATGCTAGGCCACGCAAGCTGCTGCAGGGCTGTGACTGTGTCTGCTTAGTTCGGCATAGCAAGTTGAAACCCGGGTGTGAACTTGGAGACCGGGAAAGCAAGGCCCAAGAGGCACCAGCTCTCCCGCGGTTCTTCTTCCCTGCCGCGACAGAGCGAACGATCAAAGCCTTGCTGAGGAAGCCGCAGCATAGTGCGGTTCGCGCCAAGTTGAAAACCTCTGGGAAAGCAGAGCAGTCGCTGGGAAATCAGAGTCATTTCTGCGGTCACTTCTGCTGCTTGCCTGAGCCCAGTCTCACGGAGGGAGAAACCCGCATACAGCGAAAACCCGTTGCCCGGGCATCCCCTCTGGGAAAGCACAGCTTTTGTTGGGAAATCAGAATCGGATGTGTGCGATGCTGTGGCGTAATGCCTGAGCTAGTCTCCGCAGCACGGTGGAAGATACCCGCTTGGAGCGAAATCCTCTTTGCCCTATCACCCCTCTGCCTGAGAGAAGCGCGGTTGCGCCTGTGGAAAGAGCCTTAAGGAAAGGGACACGTCTATCACTGTGCTCCCCAGGAACATGTCTGTGGAAGGTGCAGCACGGTGCCCAGGGAGAAGAGCAGGAGCCGTTGGCTTTCTGGTCTGGAATCAGTTGTAAAACAGGAGAGCCGGCCCAGGCAGGCACAGCGGCCGGTGGCAATACAAGTGTCACCCGCTCCCTGTGCAGAGAGACGGAAGCCTGTCTGCTACAGAAGAGTGGATGAGTAGGGCAGGGCGCGTGCTCCACTCTTAGAAAGGAGTCTGGGCAGAAAGCATGCCTGTCCTGAGCCTCTGGGCCCAAGGAGACAGCAGCTCCTTGGCCACCTGTCCCTGGGGCAGACATGCGCAAGCCACCAGGAGCCTACGCTGAACTCGCAGAAACAGCTCCCTGAAATAACAGGGAGTCAGATGCTGTCTTCCTTCAGGATGTGGATGCTTGGAGGTGGCATGAGGTTTAGGTGATGGTGTGAGGACAGTCCCCAAAAGCTCCCTATTCAGTGCACGGGGGTGTGCAGGGATCCTGTCACGTCTCTTTTCCTGTGGGGAAAGCACTGGGCTAGTCCGCGAGAACGCCTGAGCGCCAGAGTAAAAGGCCAAGCGATGCCTACACCGGGAGATGGTAGTGTGCATAGGGTGCCATCCTAGGCTCCACACGCTACTGCAGGGTTGTGGCTGTGTCTGCTTGATTCGGCCTGGCGGGGCGAATCCAGGAGGCGAACATGGAGCCCGGGAAAGCAAGGCCCAAAAGGCACCAGCTCTCCCGCAGCTCTGCTTCCCTGACACGACTGAAGCCTTGCTGAGGAAGCAGCGGCGAAGTGCTGTTCGCTCCAAGCCAAAGCCTCTGAGAAAGCACAGCATTCGCTGAGAAATGTTCTGCGGTCTACTGCTGCTTGCCTGAGCCCAGTCTCGCGGCTGGAGATACCCGCATACAGCGAAAGCCTCTTTGCCTTGTCATCTACCCTGGGAAATGACAGCATTTGTTGGGAAATCTGAGTTGGGTTTGGGGATGCTGCTGCTGCATGCCTGAGCTAGTCCCCGCAGCACGGTGGAAAATACCCGCATGGAGCGAAATACTCTTTGCCCTAGCATCCCTTCAGCCTGAGAGAGAAGCGTGGTTGCACATGTCTGTCACCGCGCTCCCCAGGAGCAAGTGTGGGGAAGGCGCAGCAAGCCGCCCCCGGAGAAGAGAAGGAGCCCTTGGCCTTGGGGTCGGCAAACGCTCGGGAAGCAGGATAGCCTGCCGTGGCACGAACAGCAGGCCGGTGGCAAGACAAGTGTCACCCGCTCCCTGTGCGGAGAGATGGAAGCCTGGCTGATAAGGAGACATGAGGGGACGACTAGGGCAGGGGCACATGCTATCCTCTGAAGTAGGAGACTTGGCAGAAGGCAGGCCAGTCTTGTACCTCTAGTTCCAAGGGGACAGCATCTCCTTGGCCACCTGTCCCAAGGGCAGATTTGGGCTTGACACCAGGTGCCATACCCACAACTCGCAGAAACAACCCCAGGGAGAAATGGGCAGTCAGATGCCGTCTTCCACCAAGATGTGGCAGCGATGTGGGTGGCAGGGGGTGTGCCGGGGAAGGAGTGGAGACTGTCCCCCACAGTTCCCCATCCAAGGCACGGGCCGTTTGCAGGGATCCTGTCGCAACCTCTCTCCTGTTCTGAAGGCACTGGCCTAGACCCCGCGTCTTCCTGAGCGCCGGAGTAAAATGCAAAGCCTTACCTACCCCAAAAGGTGGTAATAGGCATAGAGTGCCATGCTAGGCCACGCAAGCTGCTGCAGGGCTGTGACTGTGTCTGCTTAGTTCGGCTTAGCAAGATGAACCCCGGGTTCGATCTTGGAGCTCGGGAAAGCAAGGCCCAAGAGGCACCAGCTCTCCCGCAGCTCTTCTTCCCTGACGCGACTGAAGCCTTGCTGAGGAAGCAGCGGCGAAGTGCTGTTAGCTCCAAGGCAAATCCTCTGCAAAAGCACAGCATTCGCTGAGAAATGATCTGCGGGCTGCTGCTGCTTGCCTGAGCCCAGTCTCGTGGTGGGAGAAACCCACATACAGCGAAAGCCTCTTTGCCTGGGCATCTCCCCTGGGAAAGCACAGCATTCGTTGGGAAATCAGAATTGGGTTTGTGGATGCTGCTGCTGCTTGCCTGAGCTAGTCTCCGCAGCACGGTGGAAGATACCCGCATGGAACAAAATACACTTTTCCCTAGCATCCCCTCTGTCTGAGAGAGAAGCATGGTCGCACACGACTGTCACCGCGTTCCCCAGGAGTACATGGGAGAAGGCACAGTAGTAGAGAAGGAGCCTCTGGCCTTAGGGTCGGGAAAACTGAACAGCCACATGCAGAAAAATGAAATTGAACCATTTCCTTACACCATACATGAAAATAGACTGGAAATGGATGAAGAAGCATAATGTGAGAAAGGAATCCATCAAAATCTTTGAGGAGAGAACAGGCAGCAACCTCTTTGACCTCAGCAGCAGCAACTTCTTCCTAGGAACATCGCCAAAGGCAAGGGAAGCAAGGGCAAGAATGAACTCTTGGGATTACATCAGATCAAAAAGCTTTTGCCCAGCAAAGGAAACAGTTAACAAAGCCAAAAGATGACTGTCAGAAGTTATCTGGGAGAAGATATTTGCAAATGACATACCAGATAAAGGGCCAGTATCTATCCAAAATCTATAAAGAGCTTATCAAACTCAACACCCTAAGAACAAATAATCCAATGAAGAAATGGGCAGAGGACATGAACAGACATTTCTGCAAAGAATACATCCAAATGGCCAACAGACACATGAAAAAATGCTCCACATCACTCGGCATCAGGGAAATACAAATCAAAACCAGAATGAGATACCACCTCACACCTTTCAGAATGGCTAAAATGAACAAGTCAGTCAATGACAGATGCTGGCGAGGATGTGGAGAAAGGGCAACCCTCCTACACTGTACGTGGGAATGCAAGCTGGTGCAACCACTCTGGAAAACAGCGTGGAGGTGCCTCAAAAAGCTGAAAATAGAACTAGCCTATGACCCAGTGATTGTAGTACTGGGTATATACCGTACAGATACAAACGTGGCATTCTGAAGGGGTACATGCACCTAAATGTTTATAGCAGCAATGTCCACAATAGTTAAACTATGGAAAGAACCTAAATGTCCTTCAATAGATGAATCAATAAAAAAGATGTGGTATATATGTACAATGGGATACTATGCAGCCATCAAAAGAAATGAAATCCTGCTATTTGTGATGACGTGGATGGAACTAGAGGGTAATATGCTTGGCGATATAAATCAATCTGAGAAAGACAACTATCTTATGATCTCCCTGATATGATGAAGTAGAATTGCAACATAGGCGGTTTCGGGAGTACAAAAAGAAAAATAAAAGAAGATGGGATTGGGAGGGAGACAAACCATAAAAGACTGAATCTCACAAAACAGACTGAGGGTTGCTGGGGGGAGGTGTGTTGGGATAGGATGGTGGGGGTATAGACATTGGGGAGGGCAGGTGCTATGGTGAGTGATGGTGAGTGCTGTGAAATGTGTAAACCTGGTGATTCACAGACCTGTACCCCTAGGGATAAAAACACATTATATGTTTATAAAAAATTTTAAAAAAATAATTTAAAAAATCCATTAAAGAAAAACCACATATTGCAAGCCCAGAGCTCATCTCATATTCAATCAAAAAAGTTTGAAAGTTTTCCCCTTAAAGATCAGAAAAAAGACAAGTGTGTCCACTTTCACTACTCTCATTTGACATAGTATGGGATGTCCTAGCCAGAGAAACAAGGAACACAAAGAAATAAGAGACTCCAAAAAAAAAAGGAAGAAGTAAAATTTTCTTTTTTTTTTGGATAACATGAACTTACATGTTAAAAAATCCTAAAAACGTCACAAAAAAATTTGAATAAACAAATTTAGTAAAGCCGCCAAATACAAGAACAATATATAAAAGACAAGAACTTTGTTTCGTTTCATTTTTTTAAATATGGAATGCTTCCCTGTTTTTCATGTCAT
This sequence comes from Mustela nivalis, assembly GCF_964662115.1. Taxonomy (NCBI): domain Eukaryota; kingdom Metazoa; phylum Chordata; class Mammalia; order Carnivora; family Mustelidae; genus Mustela; species Mustela nivalis. Next base: position 435,785 of record NW_028136124.1, on the reverse strand, counting down.
CCAAAGTAAGCCAAAGTAAGCACAAGACAGGAGCATTTTAACACTCTAATGATGAACTATCTGAAAAAATAAAGAAAACAATCTAATTCACAATAGCATCAAAAATAATAAAATACTTAGGAATAGATTTAACTAAGAAGATGAAACTATGACATTGATAAAGAAATTGAAGGAGACACAAATGGAAAGATAGCTCATATTTATGAATGGTAAGAATTAACATTGTTAAAATATCCATACTACCGAAAACCATCTGTAAATCCAATTCTTATCAAAAATCCAATGTTAGGGGCGCCTGGGTGGCTCAGTGGGTTAAGCCGCTGCCTTCGGCTCAGGTCATGATTCCAGGGTCCTGGGATCGAGCCCCGCATCAGGCTCTCTGCTCAGCAGGAAGCCTGCTTCCTCTTCTCTGTCTGCCTGCCTCTCTGCCTGCTTGTCATCTCTCTCTGTCAAATAAATAAATTAAAAATCTTTAAAAAATCCAATATTATTTTTTTACAGAAGTAAGTAAAAAATCCTAAAATTTATATGAGACCATAAAAGACAACAAATAATCAAAGCAGTTCTGAGAAAGAATGAAGAAGAGAAATTACACTTCTTGATTTGAAACTATACTACAAAGCCCTCATGCTCAAAACAATAAAGTATACTGGCATAAAAACAGACCAATAAACAAGTAGAACAGAAATAAATCCTTTTATACAGTCACCTAATATTTGACAGGGGCCAACATATGTAATGGGTAAAGATAGTCTGTTCAATAAACGATATTTAAAACTGAACAGTCACATAAACAGTATGAAACTGGAACCTTATATCACTCATAAGTCTTAACTTGAAATAGATTAAAGACTTAAAGGTGATGCATGAAACTACATTTCCTAAAGGAAAACATAGGAAAAATTCTCCTTGACATTGGTCTTGCCAATAGTTTTTTGGATACCAGACCAAAAACACAAGCAAAAAAAGCAAAAATAAATAAATCGTATTACATCAAACTAAAGTTTCTGCATTGCCAAAAAAAGAGAGAGAGAGAGAATGAAAACACAATCCACAGAATGGAAGAAAATACTTACAAATCTTATATCTGAAAAGAGGTTAATAACCAACAGATACAAATAGAAAAAATATATAATTAAAAAAATAGCAAAAGGATCTCAATAGACTTTTTTTTTTTCAAAAAAGTTATATAAATGACCAACAGGAGCATTAAAAAGTGCTCAACGTAAAAAACTCAGGGCAAAGTCATTATGATGTTGTTGTTGTTGTTTACCTCTGAAAAACATAGCAAGATATTACTACCTATTAGAATATATAGTACCAGAAATGGAAACTAACAAATTTTGGTAAATATTGGGGAAAATGGGGAACTTGTGCACTGTGATAGGGATATAAATTTGTATGGAAAACAGTATGGAGATTATTCATATTATTAAAAGTAAAATTACCATATGATTCAGTAATCCCACTTCTAGGGATATATCTAAAGGAAACGAAGTCACTGTTCAAAGACATATCTGCACTCTTATGTTTATTATAAAATTATTAACTCTAAGCAAGAGATGGAAATAACTTCAGTATCCATTAATGGATGAATGAATAAAATAAGTATGGTAAATATATACTATGGAATACTACTTACCCATGAAAAATTAAGAAATACTGCCATTTACAACAGCATGGATGGATCTTGAAGGTGTTATACTAAGTGAAATATTTCAAAGATTTTATATATTTTTTAAATTTATGTATTATGATATCCCTTACATACAGAATCTGAGGAAAAGGCAAACTAATGGAAACTTAGAGTTGAGTTGACAAGGGGTGAACCTGGGGTGGAGTAAGGTGGTCAAAGGGTGCAAACTTGCAACTATAATACCAAAAAGTTATGGGGATCATGATGATCATAGTTAATAAAATATACATACTTTTTTTTATTGTGCTTCCCTTTATTAAACTTTGCATATATCACATTCTTACAAGTTGAAAGTTTATATCAATTTGTATAAAAGAGGTCTGCTGCCACCATTTTTCTAACAACATTTGTTCATTTTGTGTCTCTCTGTCACATGTTGGTAATTCTTGCAATATTTCAAGTTTTTTCATTATTATTGTATTTGTTATGGTGATCTGTGATCAGTAATTATGACCCACTGAAAACTCAGAACAAGTTTACTTAAGGTATATACACTGTTTTTCTTTAAAAACATAATGCTTTTGAACAGTACAGTATAGTGTTTATTTTTTATATGCACTGGGAAACATAATTTTTTATATGCACTGGGAAACCAAAAAAAAATAATAATTTGACTTAGTATATTGAGATAATCACTTTATTGAGGCGGTCTGGAACAAAACCCACAAGACCTCTGAAGTTTATCTCTACTATACTATATACATAGAAGTTGCTAAGAGAGTAGATCTTAAAATTCCTTACGATACATGCATAAAAAACAGTGGCAACTATACGAGATAGTAGATGTATTAACATTTTTATGTAGATTATATTGCAATAAAGATGTATACCGATTTATCAAATTGTACAAAGTTTCCACAATGTTAAAAGTTTGCAGTGTTATAAGAAATCATTTCTTAAATTTACAAATTATAATATGTCGATTTTTTTTCAATAAAGCTGGCAAAAACTTTTTGTAGAATTAATCTATTTTTCAAAAAAGGAAGTAAGGAAGAAGAAACTGCAACTAACTCTGAAATAATAGAATATAAAATCCATTTTCGTTATATACACAGTGACAAAAACTATTACTTAGTTTACAATAAAGGAGTACTTATGAAGCATGAAGGATGGTCTATAAATAAGGCTGAAAGAGCTCAGTTTTAAGGTTTAAATTTAAAATCTTTTTTTGAAATACTAAACTGACCACCCAGTTTTCCAAACATAAATGTCTTAACTGCATGAATTTATTTCATACAACTCTATAATCTAGTTTCATAAGAAAGCAGCAAGCAAATTTTGAATAAGACAGACTTGCTTAAGTTTCTTTATGTTCAACAGTAAAGGATACTTCCCTAAAAATAAATAGAAGAAAAATCAGCATATTTATTATGATAATTATTATTCATAACGAGATTCATATTGAATTAGGGAATACATATCCTCAGAGGGGGTAACGTAAAATGAAATTTATTTTGGTAAATGTGTCTATGAATAGTCAATACAATGCCTCAATATCAATGAATATTACCATTTTGAACAATTTAATTACTATTATTAGAATTATTATAAGTATAAAAATAGCTATCATTTTAGCATGGAATATGAGACTCTCATGCTCCATGCTTCATCACATCCACACAACAACTCTGCATAATAAGTATTATCATCACCATTTCATGGGTGAAAAAACTGAGGCTAACACATTTAGATAACTGGTTTATGATTACATGACTAGTAAAGATGCATCACACTAATTTAGGCTTTATGATTTCAGAATTGTACTGTTTCCACTGCACATTCTATTACTCTGTAAATACTTGGCTTGTTTTCATTTAGTTCTTTAATTTTATTCATGTGGTGATGGCTTAAAGCTTCATTTAAAGAAGCTTAAAAAATTCATTGAACCAAAAGCTCCCAAGAATTAAAAATGTCATGGATCTAATGTAGACATGGATATCATTAGTTAATGGGTAACCATATATTTTCCACTCTAGTGAGATAACAATCAGAGTATTTTTCTAAGTTTTAGTCTCTGAGTATTAAAAAGGACTTTGTTAAAATAGAAATATTTAGACAAAGGTGATCAAAAGTCTGGATCAGGTCACCTTAAAATAAATATTAGGAAACTGAGGAAACAAATGGAGATTTGAACACTGAGCTATGATATAATGAATGGTTTAAAGTATTTAGTAGAGTATAGAAAAGCCCTTTAAAGCCTGGTCTTAGACTAGCATTGCAGCTTCTGGGATATCTGTCCATCTATCATCTATCTATCTAGATATAAATTTGAAAACTTTTTTAACTTAAAGATTTTGAGAAATAGAACATAATCAGCACCATAGAAGATCTTTTTATGATAACAACCTAGCCCCTCCTCCTAGTTTGTTAATATTCTCTCTTATTTAATGTAACATTGTGCAAATATACCACTGCTGATATGCCGTTATGAATGAAATAGCTATAATCATCTGTTTGCATATCCTGATGAAAATATTCATTAAGTTCCATGTTGTATTTCTAGGAATGGACCAAATCTTTATTTTTATTTTTAAGTTTTCTAAATATTGTCCAACTTACCTCAAATGTTTTTATTATGGGCACTTTCATTCTTTCACATTCTTGCAAGACAATTTTACTGTTGCCCAATATGGTAAGTGTGTAATAGTATGTCATTTTAGGTTTTAATTCATTTTTAATTTAATTTAATTCCAGATTCATAATAAAGATAAACAGTTTTTATATATGAGTGGCCATTTGGATTACCCTTTCTGTAAAGTACATGCTCCAATCTTTTGATATCTTAACATGTGTCATACTGACTTCTTTAATAGTAGATTTTCTGAATGAACTTTTAGCTGTGTAGGTCTTCTCTATTTTATTTAGGACTTGTTTTCATTTCAAAATCTTTATATTTATTTTCATAATCTGCTTTTATTTTGCTTTGTCTATTATCTATCTATCTATTTATTTGCAAGCAAGAGAGAGCGAGCAAGTGAAAGCGCAGGGAGGGATAGAAAAAGAAGGGAAAAGAATCTTAAGCAGGCTCCAGGCTCAGCACAGAGCCCAACTCTGGGCTCTATTTCACAACCCTGACATCATGACCTGAGCCAAAATGAAAGAAATAAAATAAAATTATGGTGTAAAAAAAAAAAAGGAAAAAGAATTGGAGGTTTAATTAAGTGAGCCACCCAGGCACCCCTGTGGTATCTTAAATTAGCTGTCATATCTTTAAAGTTCTAGAGTATCCATTTGGTTCATTTATAAAACCTTTCTCAATATCATTTTTAGTTTCAGTTTTTTGTTCAATTTGCATCCCCTCTCATTTCTTTGAGCAGAGTACTCAAGCCATTTTACAATCTTTATTGATCATTTTAACATCATACTTAATCCCATTTTGTCTATCAAATTTTGTTAATGGTTTTTCTTTGTGCGCTTTGTTACATTTTGCTATGTTCAAGACATTATATTTGAAACTCTTATTGAGTAGGGATAATTAAGAGCTATAATAATGGTATGGTCCTCCTTGGCAGGATTTTCTGTTATATATGAGACTCTACAAGACAATCATACTCCAAATTCAGTGACTGACTTTCTCAGTTTACACAGAAGGCAAGGTAGGCTATAGTCTTATATCTGCTTCTCCTTGTGCTTTGGGGATCTCAACTTAAATTTGGGTTGTACCAAAGTCCTCAAATTTGATTGCTCCTGGATTATGAATTTTGTTTCTCTAGTATCTAGTATCTAGTACAAAACCTCTTCTCAACACAGCTCAGTGTGTTTTAGCAGTTTCAAATGCTCTCATAGCTAAAATGGATTCAGGGCATATATCTCTAGGCTCTCATTGTATTTCGTATTTTGGCCCAGTAATCCCTCACTTATTTTTATAATCATTCTGATATTTTTAATTTTAAAAGCTATTTTGTCTGGATTTTTAGTTGTCTTAAGTAGGAGTTTTTAGATCACCATTACTAGAAGCAACAACAAATATACATGAAAATATCTGCAGTAGTTTATCACATTTTTATGGCTTTGAACTTCCATAAGCTGAGGCATCCTTCTCTAATCACTTAGGCAAACTCCAATTTACCCTTTAAAACAACACAAGAATTGCTTTATTTAAGAACATGTTCAGGGATGACTCTTCCCCACTGTTCTTACCAACATTCCCACACACTCTTTGCTACCCACACCTTGTTTATGAACTTTCATTAGGTATATCAGCGGGACCAGAATTTTGCTCTATTGTATTTTTGACCTTTAGAGCTTAAATTAAATATGAATTCCATAGAAAGTCTGTCCCTTTTCTTTCAAACCTGGGTTAGTTATTTCTTCTCATTCTTTGTCAGAAGTTACTTTAATAGAGAAACATACAGCTGTATTGTGACTTTGGACCCTTTACAGTTTTTTGACTGGAAAAATCACCCATCCCTGAGATTTTTACGCAGCTTCCTGGCTGATATTATTCAGAAATGTGTTCAAAACAGACTTTTTCAGGGAGGCCCTTTCGGACCACTCAGTTACAAAACCTCTTCTCAATCACTGCTCTTATTAAAATGTGCTTATTTAGTTCAAATATGCATCACTATTAAAGAAAAACCAGTATGATTTTTTTCTTTTTAAAGTTGGCTTACCTATTATCTATCTCTCCCATTAAAATGATTCCTCTGGGCTGGGGTTTTGTTGTGCTCATCTTAGGCGAGGCACTCAATAAATTGTCTCTGAATGATTGAATTGTTTGACTCCCTTGCTAGATTCTCAACTTCATGAGGCCAAGGATTGTTCTATTCAGTCCTTCTTTATCCTCAATGTCTGTTATATTGCAGACATTTAGCTCCTTTTTTTTTGAGTTGTATTTAAAGCAGCATGAGAGAACATGTGGCTCTCAAACTTAAAAAAAAAAAGGAAAAAATTGAGTTTTGTTAGGATTTAAGATCTTGTCTGCTAGAAAAAACGTTGGCTTTGTTAACATGTGAAAATTAACAAAAGAGAATAAGATAGAATTCTAATAATTTTTGTAGAAATTAAAAATTTCCTCCAACAGAATTACATACAGACCCATTAAGTAAATTCATTCCAATGTCCGAAACCAACCTTTTCTAATACTAATGCATCTGTGTAAACAGAGTCAACCCAAGGAATAAATAAATATTATTATTTTTTTCCTGTCTCTTCCACAGTCACATCTGGGTATATTGGTAGCAAGCCAATTATCTATCTTATAAGACATGATATCATAAGGAAGGGTATTCTGTCCATTTGGAACAACTGAAAATCATTGTAATTTTATCTTGGTGCAGTAACTTGATATGGCACAGTGTGGGTTATGAATATATTTTATTTTTTTTTACTGGGAAGAAGAGATTATAGAGATATTGGTTATCCAAGAGAGACTGACAGGTGTTGATAGTTGCCAGGTCAATATCCATTTACTTTTTCCTTGAATCTCAGAAAGCACTGAGGGATTGACAACAAGGAAACTTAAAACAACATCAAATATTTTATTGTCTCTTTTCTATTTATATTGTAACCACATGACAAAGTATCAGTCGTACAATATATCATTCTCTTTACCTCTATCTTTCTGCCAGAAATGTGGGCTTAATAGTGAGAACTCCAACAGCAATTTTTGCAACTGTGAATAAAAAGCCATGAAAACCTCTAAGATAGTTCACTTCACTTTCTTAAGACGCTGAACCAACACCAGAAAACACTCTCTGTAGTCTTCTTGTTAAATGAAAAAATATGGTTAAACCACTTTTGAAAGTCTACTACCTACAGCAAAATGTAAATCTTAATTGAAATATGTCCTCTCAGCTGTGCTTAAGCAACTGAGTCCTGAGCTTTTCAGGTTTTCAGTCTGAAAGAGTACACCTCTGGTGCTCAGAAAGGGAAGAGAAAGGACACCCTGTTCTCCATATAAATTAAAGAAGAGAAATCTGTGCATTTAAGTGGGCCATATAAAATTTATCAAGCAATTATCTCCTAACTCCTTCCTATCCAAATTACCTGATATGCTCTCCCTACTCCTTTATTCCACGTTACTGCCTTGTCCGGGATTCTGTCTCACATCACAACATGTCTTCTGTTATTTCCTTCTTGCAAGCTAGTTTTGTTTTCTCCATCTAAAAAAATCAACAATCATTGTGTATTTCAATTCCCATTTTCCTCAAATGCATTGATTCTTCTTATCTATTACTCTTTTCTCATACTCAGTGTCTTTGTCTTTATGGGGTTTGTACTTTGCTTTTCCCCATCATTTACTGCCATTATATAATCAAATCTAATAACTTCTTAGAGAAAGTTAAAAATTCCTGCATAGCCACACGTGAACACAAAGTCACTGATTTTTAGCAAACCTATAAGATAGTCAGACATCCATTCAATTTCTTTTTTGTTAAGATTTTATTTATTTATTTGACAGAGAGAGATGACAAGCAGGCAGAGAGGCAGGCAGAGAGAGAGGAGGAAGCAGGCTCCCTGCTGAGTAGAGAGCCCGACTTGGGGCTCGGTCCCAGGACCCTGGGATCATGACCTGAGCCGAAGACAGTGGCTTAACCCACTGAGCCACCCAGGCGTCCCTCCATTCAATTTCTTAACTGAGTCTCAAATGCATCCTGAGTTCTAACCTAAACCTAAGTTCTACTTCTTACACGTTGTTCTATGACCAAATCCTTTCAGTTCAGTATTTTGTAACATTTAAATATTAATCCATTGATGCTTTGTCTGTGTATTTCTATGATAATAATTTGAATACTGTAGATTTATTGTTATATTTATAGATTTATAATCAAAGTTTCATCAGTTGAAGTTTTTGGAAATTTCAGATATAATGATTAACCTAAAATGATACTGCCTCAAATCCCTCTGATATCAAGGCCCAACACTTGATTATAGCCAAACCTGTGGTGGATAGTTCCATGGGAAATTGCAGTTACTTAACACTGATAGCATCTCATGTTCTCTCTCTCATTTTAGAATGTCTCCAACACAACCCAAAAGTGTAGGAGAGTTAATGTCCTCTGAGGACAGCTCTCAGTGAAGTGGAAATAAGAGCCATAGATAAAATTGTCAGTTTTCAGGTCTTCATGAGGACAACTTAAAGAAGTTTCTCAGGACCTTTCAGTAAAAGCAAGTCTTCATTTTCTATCCACAACAATTATATCAACAATGTACCTCTTTGACAAAGTTGTTTCTTCACTGTATCACTTTCCCATTCTTTTCTACCTTGGATAATCTCCCAGATAAACTAACAGTACTCAAATCCTTTGTCCTACTCTTTGCTCTCAGGATAAATGGAGCCAAAAGACTTAGATTAATATCAAGTTCTGAATGGGATCTTAGAGCTATTTCTGTCCAGATTTTCATAAACATAGGGACCTTTGAATTATCAGGCTATAAATAAGTTCTAAATGGAGGGGGCAAAAGCAAAAAGTAGAAATTTTTATGTTTGATTTTTAATCATGATTAAAAATAATGTTAGTACATTATAAAAGTGTGGATCTTTGTAAAACAATGTCATAATGTAAGAAATAGGTTGCATAGTCCTTTTGAGAATATGAAACCAAGTGTTCAGGTGCCATCTAATTTCTTGTTTAATCCAGAACTTTGGTGTGCATTATCTTGAGGAATAGAATTTTGAAGTCCAGACAGACTAACAGAAAACTGACCCAAATGTGTGTGTTTATATTTCTGCTTTTGTTGTAAAAATCAAAGTGTGATTGCTGGTTTAAAATGGTAAAACTAATAATGTTCATGGACTCTATTATAAATTTTCTAATTGTATGGGAAGAATCCAAGAAACATAGAATTAATTGATTTGCAAATCCTCAAAGAGCTACAGGATCAGGTAGTGGTATGTTCTGATTCAACAGCATCATAATGCAGCATTTTATGTGTGTGGCTAATGGATATTTTCATGAATGTTTGCTAGCTAGTCAGCCAATACAGAGAAATATTAGGTAGGGTAATTACTCACAGTTGTATTTAATAAAATGAGAGAAAATTATCAAATGACACTAATAATAATAATCCTATAGCAGGCTAAATAATTCAATGATAATTACAAGTATTAATCTAGCTTTCTTCCCTGATTATGACTCTTCTCTCCTTTATCATAATGGGAGTAGCAGATTGTCTGCAATGAATTGTGAAAACCCAGCAGTGACTTTGGCAGTGAAGGCCTCCCATCAATTTTGATAGGTTAAAATGATTCTGGATGGTCTTGAGCAAATGTGTCAATTTTTTTTTCTGTGTGTGTAATAAAAGAAAGAAGCAATAGTAAATTCTTGCTGTTATTCCATGGAGCCAATAAAATCATACTGCCAACAAGAGGCTGTTGACACTGTAAGTGTGGTTAACTGTCTTGAAATACTAGGCCTGGAAATAAAATTCCAGTATTTCACATAACCTCTTTTTTTTTTTTTTTAAGAAAAAAACAAAACAGGGACGCCTGGGTGGCTCAGTTGGTTGGACGACTGCCTTCGGCTCAGGTCATGATCCTGGAGTCCTGGGATCGAGTCCCGCATCAGGCTCCCAGCTCCATGGGGAGTCTGCTTCTCTCTCTGACCTTCTCGTTCATGCTCTCTCTCACTGTCTCTCTCTCAAGTAAATAAATAAAATCTTAAATAAAAAAAAATAAAAGAGTCACTTATAAAAAAAAAAAAAGAAAAAAACAAAACAAAACAAAGAAACTATACTGCTTACATTTAGGGCCCTGCTGTTGTGTAACTATTTTTAAACATGTCTACTGTAAGTGTATATATATATATTTTTTTTTTCTGTGCAATAAATTTATTTAGAGATAAATTTGGATTGCAAATTATTTGGGGGGAGGCATGGTATTTGTGGCTAGTCTTACAAGTAAAAAGGACTAAAAGAAAGAAGAAAAACATTTTTATTACAGCATATTTACATCTGTCCAAAGTACTTATTTACTATAATACTGACTAATGTATAATACTGTACACAAAGAAAGAAGTTAAATGAGTTATAATTCAGTCGAAGTATAGCTGGCCATTTTAAAACTTACCACTGAATCTTTCTGGTATGAAATGTGATATCTGGCAATCTGGTCCAGTTCATTACATCAGGTCATTTGTATGTTCTTATTACCATTTTGATAGCATAGCACATTTTATAACCCAGACATTTAACAATGGAACTATGATGCATGTATTTTCAAAAGTATAGACATACATGAAGCTATGAGGTCAAAAAAGATGAATGTCCATAGTACCATATAGACTCAACAAATAAAAATGTCCAAGGCGGGGCGTCAGGGTGGCTCAGTGGGTTAAGCCGCTGCCTTCGGCTCAGGTCATGATCTCAGGGTCATGGGATCGAGTCCCACATCGGGCTCTCTGTTCGGCAGGGAGCCTGCTTCGCTCTCTCTCTCTCTCTCTGCCTGCCTCTCCATCTACTTCTGATCTCTCTCTATCAAATAAATAAATAAAATCTTTAAAAAAAATGTCCAAGGCTCTGAGTGAGATTTATGAATATTGTATAAGATTAGGCCAACGTGTGGTTTTGATATAAATCATCTGTTCTTAAATTAGAATTACAATCGTTGAGTACAGTGTTGAAAATGGCAGATAGATTTTAGCTATCTTTGCTCACTAGGGAAAATGGAAAAATGTTTAGTTTGGTCAGATTTTCACTTAACTTCTGAAAAATCTTACGTTTGAGAGAACCCTTCTGAAATAAGAATCCTTAAAGACATAACCCCTTTGGCACAAGTTTTCAAGAAACTTGTTGGATGTTGTAGACAATTATATGGCACACATACTGTTCTAGATGTTTCATGCCAATAATATGTAAGCCATACCAAGGTTACATATACATATAGAGATGTTCCTCAGCTTACAAGGGGGCTATGTACAGAGAAACACATAAAAAACTGAAAATTCATTTAATACCCCTAAACTATCAAATATCATAGCTTACCTTAAGCTTATTTAAACATACTCAGAACACTTACATTTGCCTGCATTTGGGCAAAATCATCTTAAGCAAAGCCTATTTTATAACAAAGTATCAAATATCACATGCAATTTATTAAATATTACACTACAAAAAAGAAGAATGGTTATATATAGAATGGTTGTAAGAATATCAGGTGTTCACCCCTGTAATCTTCTAGCTGACTGGGAGCTGTGGCTCACTGCCCCTGCCCAGCATCACAAGACGGCACCATACCACATGTCACTGGCCCTTTTTATAAAGACCCAAATTCAAAATTCAAAGTACAGTTTCTACTGAATCACTTTCACTTTCACATCATTGCCAAATATATTGTAAGTTGAATCATTGTAAATCAGGAGCCATCTTATTTGAAAGTTAAATCACAGTCACCCGTATACACACAAAAAAAGGCCTTCATGTAGGGCCATCTATGTATCTCTAAACAACATAGCATGACTTATCAACAGCAAAAAATGGATGTGAAGGGGACAATTGCTTTGCGTCAGTACTCTGAGCAGTAACATACATGGCCTTACTCACCTAGCAGAACTCCAGAGCTAGCTGATGGCAAGGAATTTTACAAATGTTTGCTGAACAGCTTAAGCACTATTATTTTTAAATTAGTGTGCATATCTGTTTTCTAAAGATATGTTAATTTATTTTATTGACGTATTACAAAACCAAATAATTTCCTCTTATTTAAGTGGCAGGTAAATAGAATTCTTTTTAATTTAAATCAAATGGCTTTTTAGGGAAAATATACTAAAAATTCTGAAACTTGTATTGCTTATGAATCTTTTATTGGAATCCTTATCAAGTTGTATTTTTCAAGTTTTTCCTAAATAATCTTCAATGAATTGAAAATATTTTTTGGATTTTATTCAAGGCTATTAACTCACAATTTCACTTTGTTAAATATAGTGCTAAACGTTCAACCAAAACGTTGTGTCTTTTTTTTTTTTCCACTACCACATCCTCCATCTACTGACTGGATTCTCTCCCCAACTAGCACATATATACCATTGTCTATCTTTAGGATAAGTAAGGGTCATCTTTTGTCTTTATTCTATTCCTCGCATGCTTCTGAACTTGTTGAATTTTAATATAGTCACACCATAAGCATCACATATTTGATTCCCCTTTCAATAGTAAACAGTGCACAACCAGAGCATACCTTCAAAGCTATCAATAGACTTACTCTGATATATTATTTTTGTATTTTTGTAAATTAAAATAATTAAATTATAGAACAAGAGTTTCAGGTGGTAGGTGTTGTAAGTTTTACCCAAACTGACTTTTGTCAAACTCGTTTTTGTCATCATATATGACAAGTAGTTTTCTCACGTTTATTTTTAGAATATCCTTGTATAATGAATATTTACAGTGATATCTAGTATAAAAATCTTGCAATTTATTTTAGAAACATTAAGATATTGAAAATCAATCTATTTCTTTGATTCATTAAAGACATTTTTGGCTTGTTTCCAGTACTTTCTTACTGGTTAAAAAATGAATTTGAAGTAGTCTGAATTTCATTATTATATGGCACTTTCCCTTTGATGAATACAAAGAAGATATTCTATATTAGCTATCTGAGAAGAATTTGTTTTTTTAATTTTATTTATTTGTGAGTGAGAGAGAGCACAAGCAGGGGGAGCAGCAGGGTGAGGGAGAAGCAAACTCCCGGCTAAGCAGGGATTCTGTTGCAGAACTGAGTCCCAGGACCCAAAGAGCTAAAGGCTCAGGCGTTTAACTGACTGAGCCACCCAGGTGTCCCAATCTGAGAAGAGTTCTGTATGTTATTCCTATTAATATGCAGTTTAAAGTCTAGGTGATTAACTTAATATTTTAGTGGCTATTACATAGATAGCACTATGTTCCAGGCAGAGAGTAAGAAAGAAATAGTAAATCAACCATATTCTATGCATTCTAAATGAAAATAATTAATCAATCATAATAAATCCTTCTATTTATGGAATATCAACTTATAAGCTTTCCTCCATATGAACAATGCCAAATACCAGAATAAAGGGTCATCTAATACAAATAAAGGATAGAATTAAAGAATTCTGGTAAGCCATTTAATTTTGAAAAATGGTGCTATATTGTTGCTGAGTTGTGGTTTTCAGTTACATAATATCTGATAAGTGTAGAAGTAACATGAGTGTTACGTGAGATGAGAAATGGTTTATAATTAAGATAATTTTAAAAGTACAGATAAATACAAATTTGTAAACATAGCATTATGGAGGAATAAAAATAAATGATAGCTACACACTCTAAAGTGAATAAATCTTGGAAAGTTAATAGAGAAGTAAAACAAGGGCAGTGCAAAAAGTATGGTACATTTTTATGAAGTTCAAACAAATTCTGTGAAAGCATCGATGGACTTAAAGATACTATTATGTATCAAATATTGTAAAAATTAAGCAAGGAAATAGCAAACATAAAATAACCAAAGGTGTGATCATGTTCTACTTCAAAAAGAGATGAGTTAATAGATAAATAGAAGTAACTAGACTTTTTAGAAGTTAATAAAACTTTGCCTGTTATTTCTTAGTAATATAAAATATATGGTTTTCTAACAAAAACGTTTATCTTAAAAATATTTAAAAATAAATTTCAGGCTACTCATAAGGTTCTATTTACTTTTCCACTGAAGGAAAAGCTGGTTGTTGTAGTTGTAGTTGTTTGTTTGTTTTAGTCTCCTCCTAGTTTTTATTATTATAATGTGGAATAAGGAATGTTAGATTGAAAAGTGAATTATTTTATAGACAAAATCATTACTTGATTCACCTCCTGGTACAGCAGATGGAACTCCTGAAAATATGCCTTTTGCCTTACGGAAAAGTAACAGTTATGCTTACTTCTGAAACATACTTGGTGGTGGCCCTAAATAGTGACACCATAGTAAACATTTTGAATATTTGCAATTAATTTTTATAGTCATAGGGCTCCAAAAGGCACTGCTGGTATCTTAGCAGGTATTTCAATAAAGCTAAAAGTTGCCTGACTGTTTAAAAATATTAACAAGGCACAAAACGGCAGAAGTATTGTCCTCAGATATTATTTTTTTCCATATGCTCCTGATTCCAGACATGACAAGTTATTTTTTTTTTAATTTTTTTATAAAAGATTTTATTTATTTATTTGACAGAGATCACAAGTAGGCAGAATCAGGCAGAGAGAGAGGAAGAAGCAGGAACCCTGCTGAGCTGAGAGCTCAATGTGGGACTTCATCCAAGGATCCTGGGATCATGACCTGGGCTGAAGGCAGAGGCTTTAACCCACTGGGCCACCCAGGCGCCCCCATGACAAGTTATTTTTGATAGATATATATACAATGTATTTTCCAGTTATAAGAAAAATGGTTCTGCTATTTGTAACCTTTTTTAAAAATTACATAATTTTTTAAATTAAAATTTTATGTTTTGATGTTTTAATTTTCTTTTCTTTTTTTTTAAAAGATTTTATTTATTTATTTGAAAGACGGAGATCACAAGTAGGCAGAGAGGCAGGCAGAGAGAGAGAGAGAGGGAAGCAGGCTTCTTGCGGAGCAGGGAGCCCGATGCGGAGCTCGATCCCAGGACCCTGAGATCATGACCCGAGCCAAAGGCAGCAGCCCAAACCACTGAGCAACCCAGGCGCCCCAATGTTTTACTGTTCAATATACTACTTAGAATATAAAACCTATTCCATTTGGTAAGATATTTACCATTTAAAAAATGGTAATTTTCTCATAGTGTGTTCCCCTCACATTGCTTTATTTTGAATAAAAAAATTTCACAATAAACATAACTGATGCTTTCCTTTTGATTGTCCCTCTGTTGGTCATACTGTATATGAGCCATGACAATTAGTTTTACAAAATTTATTCATGTTTGTTGATATGTTTTATCATAACTAATTTTCCCTCCCTTATCTAGATTCCCCAGCTTTCAGACAGGTGGACACTTCAATAAACCATACCCAAGGGATGTATCAAGTACTTCTTAGACATCTCTCAGATCCTTGAGGTCTCATTTTACCTAGGGATTTGCAAAAGGTTCTGCCAGAGGCACCACTGTGACAACTGATGACCATGGTCTATCTCCTGCTAAGCTCAAGAGGTCACTGGTTTCCAAATTTATCTATACAATTAATGCATTCCAGCAAGTTCTTTGTTTTTTAATATTAACAAACTTACTTTAAAGTTTATATGAAGAGGCAAAGACTCACAATAGTCAACATAGTGTTGAAGGAGAACAAAGACTGAGGACTGACTTCAAAGTTTACCATAACGATGGGGCGCCTGGGTGGCTCAGTGGGTTAAGCCTCTACCTTCGGCTCAGGTCATGATCCCAGGGGCCTGGGATCGAGTCCTGCATTGGGCTCTCTGCCCAGCAGGGAGCCTGCGTCTCCTCATCTCTCTCTCTGTCTGTCTCTCTGCCTATTTGTGATCCCTCTCTGTCAAATAAATAAATAAAATCTTTTTTAAAAAAAAGTTGACCATAATGATAATTGTAAGCAAGATATTGTAATACCACAGAAAGACTAGATTAAAGGAACAGAATATATATTATCAATTATATTTTATATTTAATATAAAAGCAAAAGCAATACAAGAGAGCAAAATACAATCTTTTAAACAAATGGTTCTGGAGTAATGGTGAAGCTAAATGTAAAAATATAAAATAAAATAGGAGGAGTCAAGATGGCGGAGAAGTAGCAAGCTGAGACTGCTTCAGCTAGCCGGAGATCAGCTAGATAGCTTATCTAAAGATTGCAAACACCTGAAAATCCATCGGCAGACCGAAGAGAAGAAGAACAGCAATTCTGGAAACAGAAAAACAACCACTTTCTGAAAGGTAGGACCGGCGGAGAAGTGAATCCAAAGCGACGGGAAGATAGACCCCGGGGGGAGGGGCCGGCTCCCGGCAAGCGGCGGAGCAACCGCGCACAAAATCAGGACTTTTAAAAGTCTGTTCCGCTGAGGGACATCAGTCCAGAGGCTAAACCGGGGCGAAGCCCACGCGGGGTCAGCGTGGCCTCAGGTCCCGCAGGGTCACAGAAGGATCGGGGGTGTCTGAGTGTCGCAGAGCTTGCGGGTATTGGAACGGGAAAGCCGGCTACAGAGACAGAGCCGACAGTAAGCTCACAGCTCGGTGTTACCTTGAACCGGTCGCAGGCTCGGTGAGCTCGGAGCGCGGCCGGAGGTCAGGCAGACGGGAATAACTGGGCGCTGTTCTCTGAGAGCGCACTGAGGAGTGGGGCCCTGGGCTCTCCGCTCCTCCGGGCCGGAGACCAGGAGGCCGCCATTTGTGTTCCCGTCCTCCGGAACTCTACGGAAAGCGCTCAGGGAACAAAAGCTCCTGAAAGCAAACCCGAGCGGATTACTCACCCCGGCCCCGGGTAAGGGCGGTGTAATTCCGCCTGGGGCAAAGACACTTGAGAATCACTACAACAGGCCCCTCCCCCAGAAGATCAACAAGAAATCCAGCCGAGACCAAGTTCACCTACCAAGGAGTGCGGTTTCAATACCAAGGAGAGCAGCAGAATTCCAGAGGAGGAGAAAGCAAAGCACGGAACTCATGGCTTTTTTCCTGTGATTTTTTTTTTTGTCTTGCAGTTAATTTAATTTTTTCTTTTTCATTTTTTTTTTTTCTCTTTTTTTCTTTTTCTTCTCGCCTTCGGGTAAAATTTTTTTTTTTTTTTTAACTGTTACCTTTTTCTTTTTTAACGATTTTTTACTAGTTTATCTAATATATATATTTTTTCTTTTTTACATTTTTCTCAGGTGTTTTCTTTTTTTAAAAAAAATTTTTTTCTTTTCTTTTTTTTTCTTTCTTCCTTTTTGAACCTCTTTTTAATCCCCTTTCTCCCCACTCACGATTTTGGATCTCTTCTAATTTAGCTAAAGCATATTTTTCTGGGGTTGTTGCCACCCTTTTAGTATTTTACTTGCCCCTTCATTTACTCTTATCTGGCCAAAATGACAAGACGTAAAAATTCAACGCAAAAAAAAGAACAAGAGGCAGTACCAAAGGCTAGGGACCTAATCAATACAGACATCGGTAATATGTCAGATCTAGAGTTCAGAATGACAATTCTCAAGGTTCTAGCCGGGCTCGAAAAAGGCATGGAAGATATTAGAGAAACCCTCTCGAGAGATATAAAAGCCCTTTCTGGAGAAATAAAAGAACTAAAATCTAACCAAGTTGAAATCAAAAAAGCTATTAATGAGGTGCAATCAAAAATGGAGGCTCTAACTGCTAGGATAAATGAGGCAGAAGAAAGAATTAGTGATATAGAAGACCAAATGACAGAGAATAAAGAAGCTGAGCAAAAGAGGGACAAACAGCTACTGGACCACGAGGGGAGAATTCGAGAATTAAGTGACACCATAAGACGAAACAACATTAGAATAATTGGGATTCCAGAAGAAGAAGAAAGAGAGAGGGGAGCAGAAGGTATACTGGAGAGAATTATTGGGGAGAATTTCCCCAATATGGCAAAGGGAACGAGCATCAAAATTCAGGAGGTTCAGAGAACGCCCCTCAAAATCAATAAGAATAGGCCCACACCCCGTCACCTAATAGTAAAATTTACAAGTCTCAGTGACAAAGAGAAAATCCTGAAAGCAGCCCGGGAAAAGAAGTCTGTAACATACAATGGTAAAAATATTAGATTGGCAGCTGACTTATCCACAGAGACCTGGCAGGCCAGAAAGAGCTGGCATGATATTTTTAGAGCACTAAACGAGAAAAACATGCAGCCCAGAATACTATATCCAGCTAGGCTATCATTGAAAATAGAAGGAGAGATTAAAAGCTTCCAGGACAAACAACAACTGAAAGAATTTGCAAATACCAAACCAGCTCTACAGGAAATATTGAAAGGGGTCCTCTAAGCAAAGAGAGAGCCTACAAGTGGTAGATCAGAAAGGAACAGAGACCATATACAATAACAGTCACCTTACAGGCAATACAATGGCACTAAATTCATATCTCTCAATAGTTACCCTAAATGTGAATGGGCTAAATGCCCCTGTCAAAAGACACAGGGTATCAGAATGGATAAAAAACCAAAACCCATCTATATGTTGCCTCCAAGAAACTCATTTTAAGCCCGAAGACACCTCCAGATTTAAAGTGAGGGGGTGGAAAAGAATTTACCATGCTAATGGACATCAGAAGAAAGCAGGAGTGGCAATCCTTATATCAGATCAATTAGATTTTAAGCCAAAGACTATAATAAGAGATGAGGAAGGACACTATATCATACTCAAAGGGTCTGTCCAACAAGAAGATTTAACAATTTTAAATATCTATGCCCCCAACGTGGGAGCAGCCAACTATATAAACCAATTAATAACAAAATCAAAGAAACACATCAACAACAATACAATAATAGTAGGGGACTTTAACACTCCCCTCACTGAAATGGACAGATCATCCAAGCAAAAGATCAGCAAGGAAATAAAGGCCTTAAACGACACACTGGACCAGATGGACATCACAGATATATTCAGAACATTTCATCCCAAAGCAACAGAATACACATTCTTCTCTAGTGCACATGGAACATTCTCTAGAATAGATCACATCCTCGGTCCTAAATCAGGACTCAACCGGTATCAAAAGATTGGGATCATTCCCTGCATATTTTCAGACCACAATGCTCTAAAGCTAGAACTCAACCACAAAAGGAAGTTTGGAAAGAACCCAAATACATGGAGACTAAACAGTATCCTTCTAAAGAAGGAATGGGTCAACCGGGAAATTAAAGAAGAATTGAAAAAAATCATGGAAACAAATGATAATGAAAATACAACGGTTCAAAATCTGTGGGACACAATAAAGGCAGTCCTGAGAGGAAAATATATAGCGGTACAAGCCTTTCTCAAGAAACAAGAAAGGTCTCAGGTACACAACCTAACCCTACACCTAAAGGAGCTGGAGAAAGAACAAGAAAGAAACCCTAAGCCCAGCAGGAGAAGAGAAATCATAAAGATCAGAGCAGAAATCAATGAAATAGAAACCAAAAAAACAATAGAAAAAATCAACGAAAGTAGGAGCTGGTTCTTTGAAAGAATTAATAAAATTGATAAACCCCTGGCCCGACTTATCAAAAAGAAAAGAGAAAGGACCCAAATAAATAAAATCATGAATGAAAGAGGAGAGATCACAACTAACACCAAAGAAATACAAACTATTATAAGAACATACTATGAGCAACTCTACGGCAATAAATTTGACAATCTGGAAGAAATGGATGCATTCCTAGAAACATATAAACTACCACAACTGAACCGGGAAGAAATAGAAAGCCTGAACAGACCCATAACCAGTAAGGAGATTGAAACAGTCATTAAAAATCTCCAAACAAACAAAAGCCCAGGGCCAGATGGCTTCCCGGGGGAATTCTACCAAACATTTAAAGAAGAACTAATTCCTATTCTCCTGAAACTGTTCCAAAAAATAGAAATGGAAGGAAAACTTCCAAACTCATTTTATGAGGCCAGCATCACCTTGATCCCAAAACCAGACAAGGATCCCACCAAAAAAGAGAGCTATAGACCGATATCCTTGATGAACACAGATGCGAAAATACTCAACAAAATACTCGCCAATAGGATTCAACAGTACATTAAAAAGATTATTCACCACGACCAAGTGGGATTTATTCCAGGGCTGCAAGGTTGGTTCAACATCCGCAAATCAGTCAATGTGATACAACACATCAATAAAAGAAAGAACAAGAACCATATGATACTCTCAATAGATGCTGAAAAAGCATTTGACAAAGTACAGCATCCCTTCCTGATCAAAACTCTTCAAAGTGTAGGGATAGAGGGCACATACCTCAATATCATCAAAGCCATCTATGAAAAACCCACCGCAAATATCATTCTCAATGGAGAAAAACTGAAAGCTTTTCCACTAAGGTCAGGAACACGGCAGGGATGTCCATTATCACCACTGCTATTCAACATAGTACTAGAGGTCCTAGCCTCAGCAATCAGACAACAAAAGGAAATTAAAGGCATCCAAATTGGCAAAGAAGAAGTCAAATTATCACTCTTCGCAGATGATATGATAGTATATGTGGAAAACCCAAAAGACTCCACTCCAAAACTGCTAGAACTTATACAGGAATTCAGTAAAGTGTCAGGATATAAAATCAATGCACAGAAATCAGTTGCATTTCTCTACACCAACAGCAAGACAGAAGAAAGAGATATTAAGGAGTCAATCCCATTTACAATTGCATCCAAAACCATAAGATACCTAGGAATAAACCTAACCAAAGAGACACAGAATCTATACTCAGAAAACTATAAAGTACTCATGAAAGAAATTGAGGAAGACACAAAGAAATGGAAAAATGTTCCATGCTCCTGGATTGGAAGAATAAATATTGTGAAAATGTCTATGCTACCTAAAGCAATCTACACATTTAATGCAATTCCTATCAAAGTACCATCCATCTTTTTCAAAGAAATGGAACAAATAATGCTAAAATTTATATGGAACCAGAAAAGACCTCGAATAGCCAAAGGGATATTGAAAAAAAAAGCCAACGTTGGTGGCATCACAATTCCGGACTTCAAGCTCTATTACAAAGCTGTCATCATCAAGACAGCATGGTACTGGCACAAAAACAGACACATAGATCAATGGAATAGAATAGAGAGCCCAGAAATAGACCCTCAAATCTATGGTCAACTCATCTTCGACAAAGCAGGAAAGAATGTCCAATGGAAAAAAGACAGCCTCTTCAATAAATGGTGCTGGGAAAATTGGACAGCCACATGCAGAAAAATGAAATTGGACCATTTCCTTACACCACACACAAAAATAGACTCAAAATGGATGAAGGACCTCAATGTGCGAAAGGAATCCATCAAAATCCTTGAGGAGAACACAGGCAGCAACCTCTTCGACCTCTGCCGCAGCAACATCTTCCTAGGAACAACGCAAAAGGCAAGGGAAGCAAGGGAAAAAATGAACTATTGGGATTTCATTAAGATCAAAAGCTTTTGCACAGCAAAGGAAACAGTTAACAAAATCAAAAGACAACTGACAGAATGGGAGAAGATATTTGCAAACGACATATCAGATAAAGGACTAGTGTCCAGAATCTATAAAGAACTTAGCAAACTCAACACCCAAAGAACAAATAATCCAATCAAGAAATGGGCAGAGGACATGAACAGACATTTCTGCAAAGAAGACATCCAGATGGCCAACAGACACATGAAAAAGTGCTCCATATCACTCGGCATCAGGGAAATACAAATCAAAACCACAATGAGATATCACCTCACACCAGTCAGAATGGCTAAAATCAACAAGTCAGGAAATGACAGATGCTGGCGAGGATGTGGAGAAAGGGGAACCCTCCTACACTGTTGGTGGGAATGCAAGCTGGTGCAGCCACTCTGGAAAGCAGCATGGAGGTTCCTCAGAATGTTGAAAATAGAACTGCCCTATGACCCAGCAATTGCACTATTGGGTATTTACCCTAAAGATACAAATGTAGTGATCCAAAGGGGCACATGCACCCGAATGTTTATAGCAGCAATGTCCACAATAGCCAAACTATGGAAAGAACCTAGATGTCCATCCACAGATGAATGGATCAAGAAGATGTGGTATATATACACAATGGAATACTATGCAGCCATCAAAAGAAATGAAATCTTGCCATTTGCGACAACATGGATGGAACTAGAGCGTATCATGCTTAGTGAAATAAGTCAAGCAGAGAAAGACAACTATCATATGATCTCCCTGATATGAGGAAGTGGTGATGCAACATGGAGGCTTAAGTGGGTAGGAGAAGAATCAATGAAACAAGATGGGATTGGGAGGGAGACAAACCATAAGTGACTCTTAATCTCACAGAACAAACTGAGGGCTGCTGGGGGGAGGGGGTTTGGGAGAAGGGGGTGGGATTATGGACATTGGGGAGGGTATGTGCTTTGGTGAGTGCTGTGAAGTGTGTAAACCTGGTGATTCACAGACCTGTACCCCTGGGGATAAAAATATATGTTTATTAAAAAAAAAAAAAAAAAAAAAAAAGAAAGGACAAGTACCCAACTTTTGTAGCAGCATGGACGGGACTGGAAGAGATTATTATGCTGAGTGAAATAAGTCAAGCAGAGAGAGTCAATTATCATATGGTTTCACTTATTTGTGGAGCATAACAAATAGCATGGAGGACATGGGGAGTTAGAGAGGAGAAGGGAGTTGGGGGAAATTGGAAGGGGAGGTGAACCATGAGAGACTATGGACTCTGAAAAACAATCTGAGGATTTTGAAGGGGTGGGGGGTGGGAGTTTGGGGTACTAGGTGGTGGGTATTATAAAGGGCACGAATTGCATGGAGCACTGGGTGTGGTGAAAAATAATGAATACTGTTATGCTGAAAATAAAAAATAAATTTAAAAAAAATATATATATATATAAAATAAAATAAAATAAAATAATAAAATAAAATAAATCCAGGCAGATATCATACACTCTTCACAAAAATTAACTCAGATTGGATTATAAACCTAAACATGAAACATGTAGAAGGTAATATAGAAGAAAATTTAAATGACCTTGGTTTTGGCAATAACTTTAGCTACAAAAGCACAAGCACTGAATTTTAAAATGTCTACTCTGTGAAACACAATGCCAAGAGAATGAAAAGGCAAAGCACAGACTATGAGAAAAAATTTGCAAAATACACATCTGGCAAAGGACTGTTAATCAAAAATACACAAAAACCCCTTAAAACTCAACAAGGGGGGAAAAACCTGATTAAAAATGAGCCAAAGACCTTAGCAGATACCTCACAAAAGAAAATATTACAGATGGCAAATAAGCATATAAAAAGATGCTTCACTTTATATGTCATCAGGAAAATGCAAATTAAAACAAAAAAGAGACACCCGTACATACCCAGAATTCAGAACACTGAAAACAGAACACGAAATGTTGGTGAGGATGTGGAGCAACAGGAATGTTCTTCCATGTCTATTGAGAATAAAGAATGGAAAAAACTTGGCAGTTTCTTACAAAACTAAACATATTCTTGCCAGATGATTCAGCAGTAGCAGTTCTTGGTATTTATCCAAAGAAGATGAAATCTATACCCACAAAGAGGTCTATAGTAGTTTTATTCATAACTGACAAAAGCTTGGAAGCAACCAGGATATCATTCCACAGGTGAAAGGTCAAATAAAGTGTAGTACATGCAAACAATGGAATATTATTTAATGCTAGAGAAATGAATTACCAAGCCATGAAAAGATATGGATATAAATATTTAATAAATATTTGATTTTAGGCTTCTACCAGCCTATCAATAGTATTAGTATATTTTAACAGTGAATGCTCAGCATTCATGAATTTACCTAATAAAATATTTTGGGCTCAATATTTTAAATACTTCAACCTCTATGATTATATTCCTAATAATTTTGAATTGGGGTAAATAAACCTTAACTTTTTGTAACTTGTTTCAATATGCAAAAGAGCTCAATGAAATTTTAGAAAATAAAAATTTACCAAAAAAAAAGTTTAGTTTACTATTGCCAAATAATTTAAAACTTTATCTTATATTCAAATACATATATTTTTCTAAATTGATTTATATGCTACTAAAACCAAAAACTTTTAGTTATACTAGATTTCATATCATGCCATCAATGCCAGAAAGCCATCTGTCGATGACTTGTCTTAGAGTTAAGATGGGCGTTATTACAATGCAAGATGGAAACAAAGATAGTATAACAATTGAGTGTTACATAAATTTTCTGTTTTGATCAAGTTACTAATCTACAAAAGGCTTTTATCGGTGACAGACTTGGGAATTTAACAAAACTTTTAAACTAGCATGTGCAACTCATTCCTAGAAAACAACACAATCAATAACACTTTATTTAGATTAAATCATGACTATTTCTCCATTTGAATAAAAAAGGTAGCAACCCCAATACGTTTATTGAACGTGAAAAGTTGAAATGCTGTAATGCTCCTAAGGAATCAAATAATCCAGTCATGAATTACAAAAAAATGATATAAATACCAAAGTGTTTGTATAATTGTAATGTACAACTGCCCATTATCGTTCAATAGTGTAGGCTTGTACAAGAACTCTATAAAAGAACTCCACTTCTAAACTGTGGAAAATATGTTCCCTTTCTCCCTATATACAACTATTAAGCCATTCATTTAGCTTTTAAAATATCCACTTAATACAGGCCTTTTACTCATTTGAACCCGGCAGCAGGGTTCTATTCTTATTGCTTACATCTGAAGGATAGACTTCTAGCGTAAGAGGTAAAGCCCATAAAGGAGCCCAATAATAACAACAAAATACAGTTTAGTGATCCCTTACAATCTTCCAGCTACCTTTCTGAGAATACTTCAATTAATAAAACATATAAAATAGCTGACCACAAAGAGCTTACATTCTTTTGAAATATAATAGTGAAATAAACCAATAATAGAGGGGCGCTTCGGTGGCTCAGTCCATTGAGTGACTGCCTCTGGCTTGGGTCATGATCTCAGGGTCCTGAGATGTAACTCCCCAGCAGGCTTTCTAGGCAGTGGGGTGTTTTCTTCTTCCTCTGCGCACCCTCCCAATTCTCTCTCTCTCTGTCTCAAATAAGGAAATAAACCAGTAATAGAATAATGATTGATGGTTGATGGCGATAAGTGTTACAAAGAAATACAAGAAAGGTAAAAGCCATTGGAGAATGCTGGGATGAAAGTTAATTTTATTTTGTGTCGGGTGGTTATTTCTCATTTAGGAGATGTTATTTGCACAAAGACCCAGGAAGTGAAGGAGGGTGTTATACAAATATCAAAGGAAAAGATTGCTCTAGGCAGAGCAAGTAAGTATATAGACTTTGTGTGAAAAGCTTGTCTGTTACTTTTGAGGAAAAGCAAGGAGGCCAATGAGGAGTTCATAGTGGTGGAGAGAGGAAGAACGTATTGTACCTTCTAGTACATTGAAACGCCTTCAGTTTTTATTTAATGTGAAAGGGGAAGATACCAAAAGACTTTCAACAGCAGAATAAAATCATCTGACTTGATTTTTAGGTTAAGTTGCTGTACCAAAATAAATTTGCAGGGAGAAAGGAGTGCAGTATGTGTGGAAGTGGGGCTATCAATCAAGTCAATAATTCAGGAACATATGATGGTGTTTTTAGCATGCTGGGTGGTAATAGAAGTGGTGAGGTATGGTTTTTATTTTGTATATATTTTGATGGTGAATATTCCGGTGAACAGGATGGGGTATGTGCAGGACAGAAAATATCAACATTTATTTTACCTGCACAAACAGAAGGGTGGAGTCTTCATTCCCTGATATGGAGAGAACTCTGAGTTCAATTGTTCTTTGTCATTAAATGGCATAGTGATGATGAGGATTTAGTCAGACAGTGAAAGAGAACAGTAAGCATAGTGTTAGGCGGTAAGACATTATAATACATTTGAACAACAAAAAACGTTGTGTTGGATCATGTGTTTATGTGAGTAAATAAATAAATAAAGCTTCCTGGGCTTCTGATAGAGGTAAAGAAGACTAGTATATGATCCAAAGGGGCACGTGCACCAAATATTTATAGCAGCAATATCCACAATAGCCAAACTATGGAAAGAACCTAGATGTCCATCAACAAATGAATGGTATATATATATATATATACGATGGAATACTATGCAGCCATCAAAAGAAATGAAATCTTGCCATTTGTGATGACATGGATGGAACTAGAGGGTATTATGCTTAGCAAAATAAGTCAACCAGAGAAAGAAACTATCATATGATCTCTCTGATATGAGGAAATGGAGGTGCAATGTGGGTGCTTGGGGGACAGGAAAAGAGTAAATGAAACAAGATGGGATCAGGAGGGAGACAAACCATAAGAGACTCTTAATCTCACAAAACAAACTGAGAGTTGCCGGGGGGTGGGGAGGGTAGGAAGAGGGTGGTGGGGTTATGAACATTGGGGAGGGTATGTGCTGTGGTGAGTGCTGTGAAGTGTGTAAACCTGGCGATTCACAGACCTGTACCCCTGGGGCTAATAATACATTATATGTTAATTTAAAAAAAGAGGTTTTCAGCAAAGAGTGTGTAATCAGGCATATTTTATTAAAGTAACCATGTAAAATGATGGTTGAAAATTGGAATAACAGAAAACATAAAAATTAGAGATTTTAAAAAGAGATCTGGGACAGTGTAGAGAATATAATCAATGATATTATAATAGTGTTATATGGTGACAGATGGTGGCTATATTTGTAGTGATCATAGAATAATGTATGGAGATATTGAAAACCTGAAACCAATGTAACACTGACTATCACTATACTCAAATAAAAAAATAGTAAAAATAAAACATTTTATTTTAAAAAGATAAAAAGAGGGACAAGAATTTGTAAAGTGAATTTCAAAAAGCTTAAAGATGAGGCTAAGACATACTCTGAACCTTGAGGAAAACACCATTTTGAAAATTCTTCCCATTTTGAGAAAACTCAAATGAATCAATACCATAAAAGAACCCATTTTAACTGAGAGATGTAATGAATGCTCAAGAAATAATTTTATGACAGGATAATTCTTTCCTATGAAACAGCATACAGAAACCAGGGGAAACACCTGGAAGCAAAATAAACTATACTGAAAATAAGAATTAGGAAAAAGATAAATGATGAAAGATAAGAAAATTAGAACTGCGAGAGAGACCTAGTGAATAGAATTTTTAGCTTGTGGTTTAATGTTTTTGAGGATAATCTAGAGTTCATAACTGCCTTGAGACAGGCTGGTTGTAGGCAGTTTAGGCAGACCCCTAAGACAGGCCTACTTTGGGCAGGTGGTGTTGGAGGAGGCCATTGGGCTGGACAAAGACAAATCCAACCATTTGACTAAAGTGTCTGTGAAGATGTTGAAGTCAGATGCAACAGAGAAAGACCTGTTAAACCTAATCTCAGAAATGGAGATGATGAAGATGATTGGACAGCACAAGGACACCATCATCCTGCTGGGTCCTGCACACAGGATGGTCCTTCGTACACTCTCATGGAATATGCCTCCAAAGACAACATACAGGAGTACCTGCAGGCCCAGAGGCCTCCTGACCTGGAGTACTGTTACAATATCAGCCACAATGCAGCAGAGCAACTCTCCTCCAAGGACCTGGTATCCTGTGCCTATCAGGTAGCCTGAGGCATGGAGTACCTTGCCTCCAAGAAGTGCATACACCAAGACCTGGCCACCAGGGAAGTGCTGGTGACAAAGGACAACATGATAAAGATCTCAGACTTCAGCCTTGCCAGAGATATCACCACATCAGTTACTATAAAAAGACAACCAACAGTGGACTGCCTGTGAAGTGGATGGTCCCTAAGGCCATGTTTGACCAGAGCTACATCCACCAGAGTGACTTCTGGTCTTTTGGGGTGATCCTGTGCAAAATCTTCAATCTGGAAGCCTCCCATATCCTGGAGTGCCTGTGGAGGTGGCTTTCAAGCTGCTGAAGGAGTCATTTGATGGATAAGCCAATAAGTGCACCAGAGAGTTATACACAATAATGAGTGGTGGCTGGCATGTGGATCCTTCAAGCTGCTGGTAGAAGACCTGGATCATACTGTGGCCTTGACCTCCAACCAGGAGTACCTGGACCTGTCCTTGGCCCTGGAACAATACTGTCTATGCTTTCCCAACACCTGAAGCTCAACCTGCTCCTCAGAGAAGAATTCCACCTTCTCTCATGTGCCGTTGCCCAGGGAGGCCTATCTGCCCTGACACCCAGCCCAGCTTGCCAATGGTGGACTCAAATGACTAGTATCCCTATTACTCCTGTCCAGATTCCATCATAAGCTGTAACCCTTACCCCCCACCCTCCCTGCAAGACTCACTGCCTTCTCCTTTGTCCCTTTCCTACTGGCAGGAGCCAGCTGCCTACCTGAGGCCTTCACCCCTTGAAGTTCACCTCTCTTCCCCTTCCTCTTCCTCCTTTTTACAACCTGCTCATGAAAGAAAGGCACAGAGAGGCAGGTACTTGCTCGTGGCTACTTCCTTCCCACCCATATGTTGGACCAAGACCCCTCCCTGGCATCTGGTACTGCCTGGACGTCGAGGGTGTGGGAGATGAGGCATGCCAGTGAAAGCTGTTGGAGCTTTCCTGTTTTGGTTTTGTCTGCTTAGCATAACATGTAAGACTGAGTTCTGGTGGCAGGGACCTAGTCCTTGGGGCTATAGCACTAGCGAGGGGAGGTCAACTGCTGTGGGCCTTGGCTAAGAGCAACCTCTTCTCCAGAGATATGGTGCCAAGGGCTTATGAATTTTGATACTAATTTGCTTTGCTGACCAAATATCTGGTATCAAAAGATGGGAAGGCAAAGGCTGAAAGCAGTGTTGTGACCATGGGGTCCAGCCCCAAACTATGAAGAAAACACAAAGTGTATAAATCTGAGTAAGTATATATTTTCACACCTTTTTAAATAGGTTGTTATCAAAGACTTAATCAATGGGTAATATGCTCCTCGTGGCTGGGAAGCATCAGTTGCCATATATTAAAAACAAAGAAAAGAGGTGTCTGGGTGGCTTCCTCCAGAAGTGTCCCTTCTTTTCAGGTCATGATCCCAGGGTCCTGGGATGGAGCCCCACATCAGGCTCTCTGCTCAGTGGGAAACCTGCTTCTCCTTTTCCCTCTGCCCTGCTTATAGTTCCTCTTCCTATCTCTCTGTCTCTCAAATAAATAAAATATTTTAAAAAAAGGAAGAAACAAAAAGTTTTTAAAAGGTCTTTTTTTAAAAAAATTTTCTAGGGGTGCCTGGATGACTCAGTTGTTTAAGCAGATGTTTGCCTTTGGCTGAGGTCATGATTCCAGTGTACAGGGCTCCAGCCCTGCATGGGACTACTTGCACCGCAAGGAGCTTGCTTCTTCCTCTCCCTTTGCACGTGATTCCCCCCGCTTGTGCGCTTCCACTCTCTCTCTCTCTCTTTCTCTCTCTTGCTGTCAATAAACAAAATAAAATCTTTTCTTAAATAAATAAATAAATTAATAAATAAATTTCTAAACCTACTTTCAGTTTAGGTCCCTTAACAAAAATTGCTACTGCTTCATTTCAAAAAAAAAGATAATTTAGAAATGTGCTTCCAGAGCTAAAAAGCTGTTTTGTATTTTTTTGTCAGGATTAAATATAGAAGTGCTTTAAAAAGTAAAAGAAAAAATATGCTATATTAACACTAATCACACTATAACTTTGGTGGTTATATCAAGATAATGAAAAGTGATTTTAAAGCAAATTTCATTATCAGACATAAAGATCAAGTCAAAATTACAGAATAGTAAAAGGATGAATTCCTCAGGGAGTATAATAATTCTTGACTTTTAATACTTAATAACAGATTTGGGGATATATAGGGAAAAACTAAGAACAAAAATCATAACTTCTACCTTAGAAGAGAAATGGAAAAAAATTTCAACACCTTTATTTTAAGATTATATAGACAAATGGTCATCAAATTGGTAAGATATGTAAGACTTGGACAAAATTATCAACTAACTAGATATGCTTGATATTACAGAACACTCCCAACAACCGCAGACTACATATATCTTAAGCCATGATTTTCTTTGTAAAGGTCAACATTGATAATGTTCTAGTCATTCCTCCGTGTACCAGGAAAGAAGTAGCACTTTCTTGAAAGACACAGCTATCAAAGCTCCATTGAGAAACCGTAAAGATGGAGAAGGGATTTGCAAATTATATATCTGATTTTGGACATCTACTCTGATTATTAAAAAAATGAATAAAAATAAAAAACCTTACTAATAACCAAACAGAGTATCCAATTTTACATGTGAAGAAAATTATTGCAGAGACATGTCACCAAAAGGATATGGATGGCTTATAAGCACATGACAAATTTCTCAACATTTAGACATTAAAGAAATACGAATTAAAATCATAATGAGACATGCTTACATATCTATTAGAATGGCTAAAATTATAAAGGCTAATTGTACTTCGTCTGAGCTAGATTGAGAAGCAACAAAAAATCTAAACTGTTGTTGGCATATATCATGATACCACCACTTTGGAAAATATCTGCCATATAATAGGTTCAGTAGACAATTTGTAAATTTCAGAAAAAATAATGTTGAGAGTATACTGAATTTCATAAGTCATTTCAATATTTTTTTCCAAAAAATAAACTATGTAAAACATGCCTTAAATTTACTTTCAAAATATTTTATAGCATATAATGGACAATATACATAAGCCTTAAAGAAACAATCATATAAATAACCATTTCATACCTACTTAAAAATTGCATAATACCACACCCCTAGATCCTCTCTGAATGCTCTAAAATAACCCTTCAAAGGAAATACATTTTTAAAAATAACAGATTTTTGTTGGCAAATAATTTAATAAATAAAAGTTTCATTCATCTACGTAGATCATAATAAATGTTTTTAATAAGCATGAAATTATAACTCTGAAGTGTGCTAAAATGAAACCACCTGCTAAGGGTGAGAGAACAAAAATAAACATCATTTTTCCAAATAAGAGGAATTTATTACCTTTGAATCAAAGCATGTGGATTTGTTCAAACTGGCAATAAAGGAATATGGAAACACAAAAAATAGAAAGTCATATTTTAGATTTCTAAAAGACTTCAAAGTGAAGAGTATACATTTTTTAAATGTTACCTAATGCTACATAATGACAAGATGACAGGTTGTGACAAATAGCTTTTTAAAAGCTCTACTCATAATGGAACGGAAGGTTTCATTTCCCTATAATTTTATATATGTCATTAATTTACTGTATCTGGATACAACATATTACCAAACAGATGTTCATCAAATACTAAATCATTTTTAATGGAACATAATAATTTGAACCTACATCTATTAATCATTTTTTTCGATCAAATATTTATAGTCTCGCTAAACATTTTATCAGTTGTCAACAAAATTAAAAAACAATAGGATAAAAAGTCGTGTTTGGAAAAGTAGATTTTCGATGAAATTTGCATTTAAATGAAAATATTTGCTAATATTTTTAAAACTTTAAATGTAATTTTATATATATCTGACCTATCAAATGATATAAAATTTTTGGAGACTTAATATAGTTTGGGGCACATGGTAAGCAATAATCAATTTTTTTGTTGATCCAAGTGTTCTTGTAACATTTTTTTAATTAATCTAGGACCATAATTTATAGTTCTAAGATTTTTCCACCCCCCCATTTTAATATCTCTTAAGGTGGCACTCACCTTGCACTTGATGACATATCCTAGTTTAACTGACAGCATTTCTCTTTCTTAGTCGAACATAAACTATAGTGCATCTTACCCTTGATGAAAGCTAGGATGCAATTAAATACTCTATTATGGTTACGATTCTGATATTTGAAATCCTCCGGTAGCTCCCTGTGCCCCCACAGTGTAGTACCTCACCTCCTCGCCATAGTATACAAACGATCTCACCCCCAGTGTTAACCCCGGGGCTCAGCCTCCATCCCCAGGTGATGCTGCCAGATCAGCTGTCGGTTGTCATGAACTTGCTGTAGTTTCCCGAATGCACTGTGCTGCCTCCTGGCACTTTGAAACTTGACACACTCATCCTCATTCTTCGCTTTGCCCTTGTCTATCACCTCGCCTGAAAATTGTTCCTATGTGGCTTTTCCCAGCTCCAACCTACCCTTGGCAGTCTTTTATCTCCCTGTGGTAAAGCCTGTCACACTGCACCATGGACATGCCCGTTGTCCCCCTGAGAAGAGAAAAGGGACAGTGAGGGCCCCCCAGCATTTGCAGCTCTAGTGCCGAGCCCCATGCCTGGTTTGCAGGAAATGCCAGATCATGAAGACAAACGGAGATCATCCTCTGGCTAAAACCAGCTCTTCTTTGCCTACCGCAGGATCTGGATCAATAAAGACCAACCAGTTATTATTGCTGTTTTTCTAGTGATTTTTACCCCATATATTTCCCAGGTCTTTACTATTTTTGTAGCACTTTAATTCAGGCTTCAACCACTTCCTAGTCAGATCAGGTGAAATCATTTTCCTTCCCATCCCCTCGATGTATTTCACACCTAGTAATTCTTTTTTTAAAGATCTTATTTACCCATTTGTCAGACAGATCACAAGTAGGTAGAGAGGGAGGCAGAGAGAGAGGGGGGAAGCAGGCTCCCCGCTGAGCAGAGAGCCCGATGTGGGGCTCCATTCCAGGACCCTGAAATCATGACCTGAGCCGAAGGCAGAGGCCTAAACCACTGAGCCATGCAGTAGACCCCATATCTGGTAATTTTTAATCAACGTGGATATGCTGCATCAAATAGTTCCTTCTTCTTCAAATATAAATATATAAATATATTGATCAAGTCACTCGCATGTCTTAGGAGAATGTCATGCCTTTAGTAGCAAACTTTAAATCTTGGCCATTGGTTTTGATTTTTGATTTTTGTTTTGGTTAGATTTGGTTCGGTTTTTGTAATTTTAAAAATGTCTCCAGCCCTGGGCTCTGTCTGACCTGATTGCTTTCAGCTGTTTCTGCAACAAAATCGTCCAGGCAGCGAAAACTCTCCCTGTTTACAGTGGCGCCCCCTTCTGAACACTTTGTTAATAAAGAGCTTTTTTTTTTTTTTTTTTTTGGCTATGGTAAATGTGGAACAACAATGAGGTATTTCAAAGAGGTAAACGACAGATAAATTTCTCTAAGGGTAGCGTGAGGGTTACTCAAAAAGGAACTTGACAAGGCTTTTAAACATATCGACAATCATTATAACATAACGTGACTGATTGTTACCGTGCTCTTAACTGGGCAAACACTTGTTGGCTTCCAAGAAAGACTAACATAGTTGAGATGGTTCTAGCGGCCTTCTAGCACAGGGTCTCATGAGGCAGGGATTCTAGCCACTGGCTGTGCAAGGCATGAGGCCTGTTAGTGATTCTATTTTTTCCTCTGCAGAATGGGTCTTTCTATATTCCAGGTCCTTTCTACCCCAATAAATAATGCTGCGATTCTCTCAGTGAGTTGTACTTTTGGTTTAAACAGCCAACTGTCTCTTAAAAAGCACTTTTGTTTAAATTCCTTTAAAAAAGTGTTTTTAAAAAAAATCTTTTTTTTATTTTTTATTTTTTAATCCCATATGTTTACTCTGATCGTGGAACTTTGTCATTATGACATTCTCAGCTGATTAAAATATTCATCATCAGCACCTACTGCTCTCCTCTCCTTGTGGTCTCTCTGGAAGGGGACTTCTCTAGCTCTTCTAGCAGGAGATGGGCACTTCCCCTCTACCCCTGTTGCCGGACCAGCCTTACCTATCCTGCAGGGTCAGGTCATTCTGGCCTTTTATCTGTTGTTCTCTTCTGAGTGGTTGTTTTTCATAGATACCGTGCTTTCCTTTTGTCAGGATTTACCCTGGACTATGAAAACCCTTTTCTTGTGCCAGTGAAGCCTAAGAAACAGTCCTGATGAGAGAACCAGGAACTCAAACAGATCATATTTATCCTGAATGTTCTGTCCAAAATGAAAAAAACATTTCTGAGGAGCCTCAAGATCTCTGAGAAGGGAAGTTTCACCAACTCTGTCATGTAGGGGCATCAATTCCGATTCTGTGTCAATTGTTTTACTTTCCCAGCTAGTAATTCTCTACCTCTCAAAGCCCACTCTCAACCGTTTCCTCTCTCAAAGGCAGTTGCTCTTAGAGTCTTCACATGGCACCTGGGGCCTGCTGGTCGTTGGCTATTGCGCTCTGTACTTTGGGTCTAACAGCTGCGCGGCATCAAGATGAGAACGTCTCTTGTTCTAATACTTAATATAGTTTGGGGCACATGGTAAAAAATAATCACTTTTTTAGTTGATCCAAGTGTTAGAACTTTCCTTAATTATTCTAGTACCACAATTTACTTTTCTAAGATTTGCCCCCCATTTTAATATCTCTTAAGGTGGCACTCACCTTGCACTTGATGACATATCCTAGTTTAACTGACAGCATTTCTCTTTCTTAGTCTAACATAAACTATAGTGCATCTTACCCTTGATGAAAGCTAGGATGCAATTAAAAACACTATTATGGTTACGATTCTGATATATGAAATCCCCCGGTAGCTCCCTGTGCCCCCTCAGTGTAGTACCTCACCTCCTCGCCATAGTATACAAACCATGTCATTCCCAGTGTTAACCCCGGGGATCAGCCTCCATCCCCAGGTGATGCTGCCAGATCAGCTGTCAGTTGTCATGAACTTGCTGTCGTTTCCCGAATGCACTGTGCTGCCTCCTGGCACTTTGAAACTTGACACACTCATCCTCATTCTTCGCTTTGCCCTTGTCTATCACCTCCCCTGAAAATCTGTTCCTAAGTGGCTTTTCCCAGCTCCAACCTACCCTTGGCAGTCTTTTATCTCCCTGTGGTAAAGCCTGTCACACTGCACCATAAACATGACCATTGTCCCCCTGAGAAGAGAAAAGGGACAGTGAGGGCCCCCAAGCATTTGCAGCTCTAGTGCAGAGCCCCATGCCTGGCTTGCAGGAAATGCCAGATCATGAAGACAAACGGAGATCATCCTCTGGCTAAAACCAGCTCTTCTTTGCCTACCGCAGGATCTGGATCAATAAAGAACAGCCAGTTATTATAGCTGTTTTTCTAGGGATATTTCCCCCATATATTTCAGGGGTTTCTGGTTAGCCCCAGAGGGCAATGTTTTTTCTTCTGGAGGGCAGGCAGAGGGCTGCATTGTAGTTCTGGAATTGCCAAACTGGAGGGCTTGTGGGCCAGGAGTTGAGGACAGAAGTCTGAGAACACAAGCAACCTTAGGGTCTGGGCAAGGGCATGGCAGGTACGCTCTGCAGATGAAACAAGATCTCGTGCATTTGAAATCAGGTGAGGATCTGAGAAAACTCAGGTTGGAGTATTTGTCCCTTATGGCCCTCTTCATGAAGAGGTGGTGGATCACGAGGCCATGGAATTTTTCCCACGATGGGAGTTGTGAGATGCTCCAAACCGTAAAGATTCTTCTGCAGAGCGATTGAGACCTGTTGGTTGGCTCCAGGACTTCCCATACGGATCGATTCTGAGTAGGTTTCTAAGGATGGATGGCTGGGAAGCCCGACTCTCATTCCTCTTGGGTCCTAGTGACAAGACAGGTTAGATCTGCTGGATCTGGGGGAGAAAGTGAGAGGGTTGAGTTGAAATGGACTCTCCTGTGGATGGGTCCTAATGTGGGTTTGTGTCCATGGAGAACTTAGAATGAGGCAGTGGCACAGGGTCCCTGAAGGGTTCTCCTAACCAGAGGCTTTGACTCAGCTCCAACATGCAAGATTCCCACGTGGAGACGAGATTTCTTCTGATGGGTGCCTCAAGAAACAGCCATATGCTGCTATTGGAATCCAGGCCTCTGAGGAGAGAGGCCTGGACAACAAAGCAATGGATCCGATTAGGATCTAGGGGCCTGCTCACTGCAATTTACCTCTGGGGACATCTGTCCACGGGTCTAAGTGCAGGTAGATGCTCAGCTGGTGTCAGACCGCCCTTGTTTTCCTGGGCAGTCAACACTATTGGGATGGCCCCGGGCACTTTGGAGGTTTATCATCCTATTTCTAGGTTTGTGGCCAATGGAATGGGCAGAATTCCCAGGTACAGTCCTCAGGTTTGGCTCCAAGAACCTGTGCCTGTAGGTTTTGTGGGCCAGGGCTGTGGGGACAGTTGTCTGAAAACACAAACTCGGCTTAGGTTTCGGGTCGTAGGTATTGCAGGACTGATCTACAGACAGTGAGGAGAACTCTTCACGATATGAAAAAGGGGGCAAGTGTGAGACGCTTGCTCAAGATTTTGTCTCTGGATATTGTTTCACTGATGGCCGTGGAATGTCCGGGTGGCCTCATGGGCCATGGACGAGTCTTCCTCTCTGGGCATTTGGCCCGATCCGAAGAGTTTGGGGTTATTCTTTGAGATGGGAGGAGTTGGTTTTGTTTTGTTTTTACCTCAGGTGTCCCACCAAAAGAGAGTTTCCAGAGCAGAGCCCTGGGGAGGGGCGAGGGGACAACCAGAAAGCTGGTTAAAACTTGGGGCCTAGGGGCATGGCAAGCCCATTATGACGTCTAATGGTCCAGCCACTGAGAGGACTTACTAGAGGACAGGACTCACGCTGAGGGTCACAATGCGAGTTTGTGCCCTCTTCGTACTTAAGCATTGGCGGGGCATCATGTGTCAGGGTAAGGGTCAGTGTCAGCGTTTGCGTTAGG
The DNA here is from genome assembly GCF_964662115.1 of Mustela nivalis. Lineage (NCBI taxonomy): Eukaryota > Metazoa > Chordata > Mammalia > Carnivora > Mustelidae > Mustela > Mustela nivalis. The sequence goes on along the minus strand of NW_028136124.1, from coordinate 398,897 downwards.
GTTTGGGGCAGGCTCACAGTCAGTGTCAGGGTCAGGGTTAGTGGTTACTGTTAGGGTTAGCCCCGCTCCTGGGTCATGGACCCATCCGTTCAGGGTCTCAGGATAAACCCTGTGCAGAAGGGTGTAGACCCTCCACCCGATCCCACTTAACCAGCCTTAAACTGGTGTGTGAACATAACTTGCCCACCAGACATCTAAACCCTCATCCCGCCTGATCCTGCTTGGGGCATCTCCTCCCACGATGGCATGGCAAGGTCCTCTTTACACACAGACACACAGACACCCAGAGGCACACACACACACACAGAAATGGGGAAGAGACCTAGGGCTACACCCGTGGATCAGAAGGTGTGGGACTCTCTGACTCTGAGCCCCCTGGTGTCACCTTTTGATTTTATTAGCCAAAGGGTCTGAGGCATTGGGGAAACATGATATGACCTGAAGGGAGGTGACGTGTCTGGCGGGCGAGCTCTCTTCTCCCTGCATCCTCTCGGCTTCAGTACAGCAGAAGAACATGTCGCTTCCTTTAGGATGTGCCTAGAAATGAGCTGGGCAGGGGGTTTTTCTCTGTAATGGGTTGCCTGGATACGTGGGTTCCAATTCCGTTGGGCTCTGTCGTCAGGGAAGTGAGGTCACCACTGCCTGGGGGCTCCTTACCGAACTTCCTGCTGTACCAGAGCTCCCTGAGACACCGGTGCGCAAGCTGCTCAGGCTCACACTCCACTCAATGCAGTGCCCATCCAGTGACCCCCATTCAGACTCCACCCAGCCCTTGGGAGGCCTGGGTGCAGCTGTTGTCCCCGCTGGAGGCAACAGAGCTGGGTTTAGACTAGGTTAGTGTTAGGGTTAGGGTTAACAAAGACTTAGGGTCAGGGTTAGGTTTAGACGTCGTTGGGGTCAGCGTTAGCTTAAGGCTTAGGGTAGGGGTCAGGGTTAGGGTTAGGTTCATGGTTAGGTTTAGGGTCAGGCTCACAGTAGGGTCACGGTTAGCGTAACGGTCAGAGTCAGGGTCAGGGTCAGTGTTAGGGTGACAGTTAGGTTTAGGGTCAGGTTCAGGGTCATGGTCAGATTTAGGGTCAGGTTCAAGTTTTGGTTTGGGGGCAAGGTTCATGTCAGGGTGAGGGTTAGGTTTGGGACAGGTTTAGTGTCAGGGTTAGGGTCAGGGTCAGGGTTGGGTTCATGGTTATGGTAAGGTCAGCTTTATGTTTAGGATCTGTTTTATGAGTAGGTTCAGAATCAGGGTTAGCTTTAGGGTTACGATTCTGTTCAGGATCTTGGATTGGTTCAGAGTTAGGTGTACATTCAGGGTTAGGGTCAGTGTTAAGGTCAAGGCCAGGGTAAGGTTTAAGGTTAAGGTCTGACATAGGCAAAGTTCAGAGATAGGGTTATGATCAGGGTCAGGTAGAGGGTCAGGATTATTGTTAAAGTGGGGTTAGGGTTAGGGCTAGGTAGGTTGAGGGTTAGGGTTAGACCAGGTTAGGGTCAGTGTCAGTGATAATGTTAGGGGTTAGTTTTAGGGTTAGGTTCAGCATTAGGTTTCGGGTCAGGGCCCGTGTTAGTGTCAGGGTCAGGGTTACGTTTAGGGTTAGAGTTAGGGTCAGGCTCACATTCAGTGTCAGGGTTATGGTTAGGGTCAGGGTCAGGGTCACTGTTAGGGTCAGGGTTACGTTTCTGGTGTTTGCCTGGGTCAGGGTCAGGGGCAAGTCTAGGGCAGTGTCAGGTTTACGGTCAGGATCAGGTATTGTTTTAATGTCCACATTCGGGTCAGCGACAGGGTTATATCGTTGTCAGTGTTAGGGTCATGGTTAAGTTTTGGCTCAGGGCCAGGATCAGGTATAGGGTCAGGGTCTGGTATAGGCAAAGTTCAGAGATAGGGTTATGATCATAGTCAAGTATAGGGTCAAAGTTAAAGTTAAAGTTTAGGGTTAGTGCTAGGGTTAGCGTTTGGTTGACGGTTCGGGTTAGAACTTGTTAGGATCAGGGTCCGTGGTAGGGTTAGGGATAGTGTTAGGGTTGGGTTCAGCGATAGGATTCTGGGGAGGGCCCGTGTTAGTGTCAGGGTCAGGGTTGCATTTAGGGTTAGAGTTAGGGTCAGGCTGACAGTCAGGGTCAGGTTTAGCGTTCAGGTCAGGGTCAGGGTCACTGCCAGGGTCAGGGTTAGATTTATGGCCATGGTCTGGTTCAGGGTCAGGGTGAAGTCTTGGGCCAGTGTCAGGTTTACGGTCTGGATCAGGTATTGGTTTAAAGTCCACATTCAGGTCAGCGACAGGGTTATGTAGTGGTCAGTGTTAGGGTCATGGTTAGGTTTAGGCTCAGGGCCAGGGTCACGTATAGGGTCAGGGTCTGGTATAGGCAAAGTTCAGGGTTAGGGTTATGATCATAGTCAGGTATAGGGTCAGGGTTATTGTTAAATTTAGGGTTAGTGTTAGGGTTAGCGTTTGGTTGACGTTTAGGGTTAGAGCTTGTTAGGATCAGGGTCTGTGGTAGGGTTAGTGGTTAGTGTTAGGGTTGGGACCAGCGATAGGATTCGGGGGAGGGCCCGTGTTAGTGTCAGGGTCAGGGTTACATTTAGGGTTAGTGTTAGGGTCAGACTCACAGTCAGGGTCAGGTTTAGTGTTCAGGTCAGGGTTGGCGTCACTGTTAGCGTCAGGGTTAGATTTATGGTCATGGTCTGGGTGAGGGTCATGGTGAAGTTTAGCGCCAGTGTCAGGTTTAGGGTCAGGTATAGGTATTGGTTTAAAGTCCACATTCGGGTCAGGGACAGGATTGTGTAGTGGTCAGTGTTAGTGTCATGGTTAGGATAAGGGTCAGGGTCAGGGTCAGGTGAAGGTCAGGGCCAGGGTCAGGTTTAGGGTCAGGCTTTGGTATAGGGTCAATGTTTGGTTCAGTGTCACAGTTAGGTTTGTTGGTAGCTTTTGGGATTGGGGTTAGAGTTAGAGTTAGAAGTAGGGTTATGGTTAGGGTTAGCATTAGACAACGTAAGGTCAGGGTTAGGATTTGGTTTAGGGTAGGGGTTAGTGTTAGGGTCAGGGTCAGCGTTAGGTTTAGGTTCAGGGTACGTATTAGGGTCATGGTTAGAGATACATTTAGGTTTAGGGTTAGGGTCAGGCTCACAGTCACGGTCATGGGTAGGGTTAGGGTCAGGGTTATGTCAGCGTCAGGGTTAGGATTAGGGTCATGGTCAGGGTCATGGTTAGTTATGAGTCTTGGTTAGAGTAATATCAATGTTAGGTTTAGGTTCAGGGACCACATCAGGGCCAGTGTCAGGCTTAGGTTTAGGTTTAGGGTTCCGGTCAGGATCACAGATAGGGTCAGGGTCAGGGTCAAGGTTTGGGTTAGGGTTTGGGGAAGGCTCATAGTCAGTGTCAGGGTCAGGATTAGTGGTTACTGTTAGGGTTATCCCCGCTCCTGGGTCATGGACCCATCCGTTCAGGGTCTCAGGATAAACCCTGGGCAGAAGGGTGTAGACCCTCCCCCGATCCCCCTTAACCAGCCTTAAACCGTGGTGTGAACATAACTTGCCCACCAGACATCTAAACCCTCATCAGCCTGATCCTGCTTTTGGCATCTCCACCCACGATGGCATGGCCAGGTCCTCTTTACACACAGACACACGGACACCCAGAGGCACACACACACACACACACACACACACACACACACACACACACACACAGATCTGGAGGAGACCTAGGTCTACACTGGTTGATCATAAGGTGTGGGACTCTCTGTCTCTGAGCCCCCTGGTGTCACCTTTTGATTTTTTTAGCCAAAGGGCCTTGGGCGTTGGGGAAACCTGATATGAACTGCCCTGGAGGGGATGTAACTGGCGGACGAGCTCTCTTCTCCCTGCATCCTCTCGGCTTCAGTACAGCAGAAGAACATGTCGCTTCCTTTAGGATTTGCTTTGAAATGAGCTTGGATGGGGGATTTTCTCTGTAATGGCGTGCCTGGATACAAAGGTTCCAATTCTGTTGGGTTCTGTCGTCAGGTAAGTGAGTTCAACACTGCCTGGGGGCTCCTTACCAAACTTCCTGCTTCACCAGAGCTCCCTGAGCCACCGTTCCCAAGCTGCTCAAGGCTCACCCGCCACTTAATGCAGTGCCAATCCAATGACCCCCATACAGCCTCCCCCAAGCTTCTGGGAGACCTGGGTGCAGCTGTTCTCCCCGCTGGAGGCAACAGAGCTGGGTATAGACTAGGTTAGTGTTAGGGTTAGGGTTAAGAAAGACTTAGGATCAGGGTTAGGGTTAGACGTCATTGGGGTCAGGGTTAGCGTAAGGCTTAGGGTAGGGGTCAGGGTTAGGGTTAGGTTCATGGTTAGGTTTAGGGTCAGGCTCACAGTAGGGTCACGGTTAAGGTTATGGTCAGAGTCAGGGTCAGGGTCAGTGTTAGTGATGGTTAGGTTTAGGTTAAGGTTCAGGGTCATGGTCAGATTTAGGGTCAGGTTCAAGTTTAGGTTTGGGGGCAAGGTTCATATCAGGGTCAGGGTTAGGTTTGGGACAGGTTTAGTGTCAGGGTTAGGTTCAGGTTCAGGGTTAGGTTCATGGTTATGGTAAGGTCAGCTTTATGTTTAGGTTCTGTTTTATGTGTAGGTTCAGGATCAGGGTTAGTTTTAGTGTTATGATTCTGTCAGGATCATGGATTGGGTGAGAGTTAGGTTTACAGTCAGGGTTAGGGTCAGTGTTAAGGTCAAAGCCATGGTCAGGTTTAAGGTTAAGGTCTGACATAGGCAAAGTTCAGAGTTAGGGTTATGATCAGGTTCAGGGAGAGGGTCAGGATTATTGTTAAAGTGGGGTTAGGGTTAGGGTTAGGGTTAGAGGTAGGTTGAGGGCTAGGGTAAGACCAGGTTAGGGTCAGGGTCAGTGATAATGTTAGGGGTTACTTTTAGGGTTAGGTTCAGCGTTAGGTTTTGGGTCAGGGCCCGTGTTAGTGTCAGGGTCAGGGTTACGTTTAGGGTTAGAGTTAGGGTCAGGCTCACAGTCAGGGTCAGGTTCAGTGTTCAGGTCAGAGTCGGGTCACTATACAGTCAGGGTAAGATTTACAGAAACAGCTGAAAGCAATCAGGTCAGACAGAGCCAAGGGCTGGAGGGATTTTCAAAATGACAAAAACCGAACCAAATCTAACCAAAACAAAAATCAAAACCAATGGCCAAGATTTCAAGTTCGCTACTAAAGGTATGACATTCTCCTAAGACATGCGAGTGACTTGATCACTTTATTTATATATTTATATTTGAAGAAGAAGGAACTATTTGATGCAGCAAATCCACGTTGGTTAAAAATTACCAGATATGGGGGCTCCTGGGTGGCTCAGTGGTTTAGGCCTCTGCCTTCAGCTCAGGTCATGATTTCAGGGTCCTGGGAGGGAGCCCCACATCGTGCTCTCTGCTCAGCGAGGAGCCTGCTTCCCCCCTCTCTCTCTGCCTCCCTCTCTACCTACTTGAGATCTGTCTGTCAAATGGGTAAATAAGATCTTTAAAAAAAGAATTACTAGATGTGAAATACATCGAGGGTATGGGAAGGAAAATGATTTCACCTGATCTGACTAGGAAGTGGTTGAAGCCTGAATTAAAGTGCTATAAAAAGAGTAAAGACCTGGGAAATATATGGGGTAAAAATCCCTAGAAAACCAGCAATCATAACTGGCTGCTCTTTATTGATCCAGATCCTGCGGTAGGCAAAGAAGAGCTGGTTTTAGCCAGAGGATGATCTGCGTTTGTCTTCATGATCTGGCATTTCCTACAAGCCAGGCATGGGGCTCGGACTAGAGCTGCAAATGATGGGGGCCCTCATTGTCCCTTTTCTCTTCTCAGGGGGACAACGGGCATGTCCATGGTGCAGTGTGACAGGCTTTACCACAGGGAGATAATAGACTGCCAAGGGTAGGTGGGAGCTGGGAAAAGCCACTTAGGAACAGATTTTCAGGGGAGGTGATAGACAAAAATAGCGAAGAATGAGGATGAGTGTTTCAAGTTTCAAAGGGCCAGGAGGCAGCACAGTGCATTCGGGAAACTACAGCAAGTTCATGACAACCGACAGCTGATCTGGCAGCATCACCTGGGGATGGAGGCTGAGCCCCGGGGTTAACACTGGGGGTGAGAGGGTTTGTATACTATGGCAAGGAGGTGAGGTACTACACTGTGGGGGCACAGGGAGCTAACGGAGGATTTCAAATATCAGAATCGTAACCATAATAGAGTATTTAATTGCATCCTAGCTTTCATCAAGGGTAAGATGCACTGTAGTTTATGTTCGACTAAGAAAGTGAAATGCTGTCAGTTAAACTAGGATATGTCATCAAGTGCAAGGTGAGTGCCACCTTAACAGATATTAAAATGGGGGGTAGGGGACAAATCTTAGAACAAGTAAATTGTGGTAGTAAAATAATTAAGAAAGATCCAACACTTGGATCAACTAAAGAAGTGATTATTGCTTACCATGTGCCCCAAAGTATATTAAGTACTAGAACAAGAGACGTGCTCATCTTGATGTCCCGCAGCTGTTAGACCCAAGGTACAGAGGGCAGTAGCCAATGACCAACAGGCCCCAAGTGCCATGTGCAGACTCTAAGAGCAACTGCCTTTGACAGAGGAAATGATTGAGAGTGGGCTTTCTGACGTAGAGAATTACTAGCTGGGAAAGTAGGACAATTGACACAGAATCAGAATTCATGCTCTACATGTCAGAGTTGGTGAAACTTCCCTTCTCAGAGATCTTGAAGCTCCTCAGAAACGAATTTTTCATTTTGGACAGATCCTTCAGGATAAATATGATCTGTTTGAGTTCCTGGTTCTCTCATTAGGACTGTTTCTTAGGCTTCACTGGCACAAGAAAAGGATTTTGATAATCCAGGTAAATCCTGACAAAAGCAAAGCACGGGATCTATGAAAATCTAACCACTCAGAGGAGAACAACAGATAAAGGGCCAGGCCGACCTGACCCTGCAGGATAGGTAAGGTTAGTCTGGCAACAGGGGTAGAGGGGAAGTGCCCATCTCCTGCTAGAAGAGCTAGAGAAGACCCTTTCCAGAGAGACCACCAGGAGAGGAGAGCAGTAGGTGCTGATGATGAAGAATATTTTAATCAGTAGATAATGTCAAAATGACAAAGTTCCACGATCAGAGTAAACATATGGGATAAAAAATAAAGAAAAAAGATTTCTTTGAAAGGACTTTTTTTTAAAGGAATTTAATCAAAAGTCCTTTTAAAGAGACAGTTGGCTGTTTAAACCAATAGCACAACTCACTGAGAGAATCGCCGCATTATTTATTGGGGTAGAAAAGACCTGGAATGTAGAAAGACCTATTCTGCAGAGGAAAAAATAGAATCACTAACAGGCCTCATGCCTTGCACAGCCAGTGGCTAGAATCCCTGCCTCATGAGACCCTGTGCTAGAAGGCCGCTAGAACCATCTCAACTATGTTAGTCTTTCTTGGAAGCCAACAAGTATTTGCCCAGTGAAGAGCACGGTAACAATCAGTCACGTTATGTTGTAATGATTGTCGATATCTTTAAAAGCCTTGTCAAGTTCCTTTTTGAGTAACCTTCACCCACACTTAGAGAAATTTATCTGTGGTTCACCTCTTTGAAATACCTCATTGTTGTTCCACATTTACCATAGCCGAAAAACAAAAACAAAAACAAAAAAAACTGTTTATTAACAGAGTGTTCAGAAGGGGCGCCACTGTAAACAATGAGAGTTTTCGCTGCCGGGACAATTTTGTTTCAGAAACAGCTGAAAGCATTCAGGTCAGACAGAGCCAAGGGCTGGAGCGATTTTTAAAATGACAAAAACTGAACCAAATCTAACCAAAACAAAAATCAAAACCAATGGCCAAGATTTCAAGTTTGCTACTAAAGGTATGACATTCTCCTAAGACATGCGAGTGACTTGATCACTTTATTTATATATTTATATTTGAAGAAGAAGGAACTATTTGATGCAGCAAATCCACGTTGGTTAAAAATTACCAGATATGGGGGCTCCTGGGTGGCTCAGTGGTTTAGGCCTCTGCCTTCGGCTCAGGTCATGATTTCAGGGTCCTGGGATGGAGCCCCACATCGTGCTCTCTGCTCAGCGGGGAGCCTGCTTCCCCCCTCTCTCTCTGCCTCCCTCTCTACCTACTTGAGATCTGTCTGTCAAATGGGTAAATAAGATCTTTAAAAAAAGAATTACTAGATGTGAAATACATCGAGGGTATGGGAAGGAAAATGATTTCACCTGATCTGACTAGGAAGTGGTTGAAGCCTGAATTAAAGTGCTACAAAAAGAGTAAAGACCTGGGAAATATATGGGGTAAAAATCCCTAGAAAACCAGCAATAATAACTGGCTGCTCTTTATTGATCCAGATCCTGCGGTAGGCAAAGAAGAGCTGGTTTTAGCCAGAGGATGATCTCCGTTTGTCTTCATGATCTCTATTTCCAACAAGCCAGGCATTGTGCTCTGCACTAGAGCTGCAAATGATGGGGGCCCTCATTGTCCCTTTTCTCTTCTCAGGGGGACAACGGGCATGTCCATGGTGCAGTGTGACAGGCTTTACCACAGGGAGATAATAGACTGCCACGGGTAGGTGGGAGCTGGGAAATGCCACTTAGGAACAGATTTTCAGGGGAGGTGATAGACAAGGGCGAAGCGAAGAATGAGGATGAGTGTGTCAAGTTTCAAAGGGCCAGGAGGCAGCACAGGGCATTCGGGAAACTACAGCAAGTTCATGACAACCGACAGCTGATCTGGCAGCATCACCTGGGGATGGAGGCTGAGCCCCGGGGTTAACACTGGGGGTGAGATGGTTTGTATACACTGGCGAGGAGGTGAGGTACTACACTGTGGGGGCACAGGGAGCTACCGGAGGATTTCAAATATCAGAATCGTAACCATAATAGAGTATTTAATTGCATCCTAGCTTTTATCAAGTGTAAGATGCACTATAGTTTATGTTCGACTAAGAAAGAGAAATGCTGTCAGTTAAACTAGGATATGTCATCAAGTGCAAGGTGAGTGCCACCTTAAGAGATATTAAAATGGGTGTGGGGGACAAATCTTAGAACAAGTAAATTGTGGTAGTAGAATAATTAAGAAAGATCCAACAGTTGGATCAACTAAAGAAGTGATTATTGCTTACCATGTGCCCCAAACTATATTAAGTCCTAGAACAAGAGATGTGCTCATCTTGATGCCCCGCAGCTGTTAGACCCAAGGTACAGAGGGCAGTAGCCAACGACCAGCAGGCCCCAAGTGCCTTGTGCAGAGTCTAAGAGCAACTGCCTTTGAAAGGGGAAACGGTTGAGAGTGTGTTTTGAGAGGTAGAGAATTACTAGCTGGGAAAGTAGGACAATTGACACAGAATCGGAATTGATGCCCCTACATGACAGAGTTGGTGAAACTTCCATTCTCAGAGATCTTGAGGCACCTCAGAAATGAATTTTTCATTTTTGACAGAACATTCAGGATAAATATGATCTGTTTGAGTTCCTGGTTCTCTCATTAGGACTGTTTCTTGGGCTTCACTGGCAGAAGAAAAGGGTTTTGATAATCCAGGTTAAATCCTGACAAAAGCAAAGCACGGTTTCTATGAAAAACTAACCACTCAGAGGAGAGCAACAGATAAAGGGCCAGGCCGACCTGACCCTGCAGGATAGGTAAGGTTAGTCTGGCAACAGTGGTAGAGGGGAAGTGCCCCTTTAGGTTGGCATGGACAAAGCCCTCAATTAACTTTCTGTGCCTTTGCGACAGTTACGAGAATTTCTGGTAAGTCCCCAATTAATGAAAACAGTCTGCTCTGACGCCTGTTGTCCTCGTCGGCTTTTCTCTAAGAATTCTTTTCATCTGTTAGTTTGGTGGTACTGGTGGTTGTATTTTAACTGTTCATGATTATAATATTCACCTTCAGAAGAGTTGTAAATGATTTTGTTTTTGCATATGCTAAAAACCTAAAAAAAACATGTTCGATTTGAAGAAGACATATTCTCAGAGTAGACAACCTTAAAATGTCAGGGGAGAGGAAGCATATTTCCAAATTCAACTTATTAATGCCACTTTGGTCATATGTAGGTGGTTTCTAACCATTCATTTCTAACGAATGTCTTGTATTTTAACAGTTTGTAATCTTGTAAAGATCACCCCCCCCCACCCCATGTAATCTACGTGTGGTTAGGTTCCTGGGCTGATCTACAAAAATTGTGTAATCCCTAATGGAACTGAAGGATAATATAAATAAAATGTAATACTTAATAAATGCTACATTTGAATATTCTCTCAGAAAAATCTCTGTTGTGGGAATGGGACTCCCCACCTCTAAGCCATTGGGAATAGGAATTCCACCTGGTGAACAGTGGAGGGGCAGTTGTGGCATCACTTCTAACAGAAAACTGTGCTGCCCTCTTTCCCCTCCCGCCCCCCCCCCCCCGTCTGTGTCTGGTGCCCTGACTTACGGCCTCTGTCCATTCTGATGCCCTGTCGTAAACTTGTCATAAACGACACCATCCTTCCTTGTGTGTCTCCTCTAGCTTGAGTGGCCTCTTGCGTCCCTCCCCTAAGACAGTGCCTGCATCCTAGAGAGAATATAAGGAGAACTTAATTTAAGGGAAGACACAGTACATGGTTAGAACCAAGAAAAATGTGAAGTAATGGAAATATCAGTGCTGAGAAGTCTAGGGGAGGGGCAGGCAGGAAAGAGTTCGTGAAACAGGTAAAAATCTTGAGTTGTGGGCGCCTGGGTGGCTCAGTGGTTTAAGCCACTGCCTTCGGCTCAGGTCATGATCTCAGAGTCCTGGGATCTAGTCCCGCATCGGGCTCACTGCTCAGCAGAGAGCCTGCTTCCCTCTCTCTCTCTCTCTGCCTGCCTCTCCATCAACTTGTGATTTCTCTCTGTCAAATAAATAAATAAAATCTTTAAAAAAAAAAATCTTGAGTTGTGCCTTGAGGTAGCCAATACTTTCCATGGTTTATGTCTCATTTGAATTTTACAAAATCTTGTTAAAGATACTTTTCCTTGGAATGGAAGGGATTTTCATGGTCCGCTGTTGGATTCCACACCAGCCGCTGTGGGGCTCTCCCACTGCCTCCTTGGTGTGCCTCTTCCTCCCGGGGCCTCATAGTGGTGTTGTTTCCCAAGCCTAGCCTTCCTTTGGCCTCCCACTCTTCTCTCGAACCCCCTCCCTGGAGGCAGATTTGCTCTACTCACACAGGCTCCCGTCCCACCTCACCCCCTGCCATCACCATATACCCTCCCTTTTCCATGGCCTGTTTTTATGGCCACTTTGGTCCTGCTCAGCCACAGGCCTGACCTGCCTTTCTGGTCCCAACTCTGAAGCTGTTCTGTGAGATTCTCAGATCACTGAGGGATACGACTATATCTGTCTTCATTGCATCCCTGTAGGCTGCCACAATACTGACGTCCAGGAGGTGTTTCATAATGTTGATGGAGTGAATTAATTCACCTTCCTGTGGAATTTTTGTGGTCTGCCTACTTCATTCTAGTTGTTTCTGTTAACCTTTGTTTTGGCCCTAATTCCTAATTATCTCTTTATTCATTAGCTTCTGGACATGTTTCTCTACCTCTGTGCTCTGCCTTTTTCTGGTCTTCTGTTCTTCATTCTTGATTCCTGGTATTTCCATACCCACATTTCATCATCATGCATCAGTGCTTTGACATTCTTTCGTTCTCCAAAATATGCAGAATCTAAAGACTTCATCTCAGTGAAGTTGGCCCTCCATTCCTATTTCTGCTTCTCTCCAGAAGGAAGCCTGCAGTGCACATGGCTGTGTGCCTGTCTGACCCTGCCCCTGAGTGTGTGTGCACTTACATCTGCTCCCCATCCCCTCCCCACCTCGGCAGCTGTGTACACATGGCTTTCAGAGTCCGATTCGAGCCCCGTCGCATTTCCAGACTCTCCTGTACTTTGCTTCATATTATCTGTTCTCCATTCTAAGCCCCCGCATCCCCATAACTTTCACTGTATATGTCATTCTTCTTCTAGCCATGCGACCCTGCCTTCGTGTCATTATGCCCCCAGGTCATGAGTCCCCTCAACAGTAACTGTGTCTGGTATATCATGTTTTTTTTTTTTTTGTCAATATCTGCATAGTACTGGTGCACAGGTATTAATTTTTGTGGAATTGAATGAGATGTAGGAAATTGATAATGTGACAAAACAATGTCTGTAATACATTTTCTTTATTATTCTTTTAAAGAGTCTCAGGTCATCAGTCAGTGAAGGAATTCGGGCAGTAGATGAACGAATGTGTAACAAGAGGACATAAGGAAGAAAAAGGTACCCTCCAGTAGATTTCTTATGCTGCATGCCAGTTGAAGCCCTCTCCTCTTGTCTCCGTGAACTTGTCAGCACTATTCAGCTTTTTTTCTTTTTTTTTTTAATTTAGCTTTTTTTTAAAGCTCTCACGCATGTGCATTTTATGCATTATGTCACGTTATCTACCTGAAATAAGAAGACAGAATTTCAGAGGTACCCACACGATCTCAAGATCACCCACTTTTTCCAGAACAAGAAACAGTGATAACTGTTGTCGGTGCAGCGCTTGACAGTTAACGACTGTATAAATTGTCAGCGGCCCTGTAAAGAAAATAGGCCTATATTAGAGACTAGGGGAGAAGTGGGCTTTCCAAAGCAAACTCAGGATTCTGCCGTAGGTTTGCTGTTATTTTCTGATCCTGTGTTCTTTATGTTCTGGTGTTCACTTTAATTTTTTCAATTCCCAGTAGTTAGCATGCGGTGTTGGCTTAGTTTCAGGTGTGTGAGACAGACAACGGCTCTGTACATCTGAGGGCTCACCCCGGGAGTGTGCCCCTTAGTGCTATCTCCAGTTCCAAGTGTCCCCGATATCATTCATGAGCATAACGATGTAGGGGCACAGCGGGCATTGGGAGTCTGGGCTTCTGACTCTCGCCTGCTGCTCTGTACAATGTTTTCTATGTGTATTATTAGCATATTTGTTAAAATCTCAGTGGGGAGAAGCCTGTTTGAGGGACCTTCTGTTTAATTCACCTCTGGATCTCCTCACAGCTTTTGTCCAAAGAATGCTTGTCGTGCGCTTCCAGACAAAACAGTAAGCTTTGTGAGAGCAGGGTGTATTTCTTGCTTTATTTTCTCGTGCCCCCCCCACCCCCCGTCGGAATGAATATCGAGCTCCCAGGGGTGTTCATTATCATTATTATTTATTGAATGGATGACTTTGTATTTTTTTGTTCTTTAAGGATGAGAGTTTTCATAATGTCCCTCAACCTCTTTGATAATATTTGTAGTGTAAAAGGTCTTTAATGATTTGGTGCTTGGGCATATAGGTATATGCACATGTAAACTGAGAGGGCCAGTACAATCGGAAGCCAAAGTTAAAACATGAATAAAGGGCCATAAGAAAACAAATGGAGGGGCGCCTGGTGGCTCAGTTGGTTAAACGTCCGACTCTTGATTTTGGCTCAGGTCATGATCTCAGGATCATGAGATTGAGCCCCGCATTGAGCTCTGTGTTCAGCAGGATGTCTGCTCGAGATTCTCTCTCTCCCTCTGCCCCTCCCCTGCACGTGCACATGCAGTCTCTCTCTCTCTCAAATAAACAAATCTTTTTTAAAAAAATAGGAAAGAAATGCCCATAGAAAGATTCAGGATGGGGAAAAAAAGAAATAAGAGTATAGAATATGAGAAAGCAAAGTCTAGGGTTTTTTTTTTTCCTCTATAAACTTGCAATAGAATATGGAAGTATGCTTATTCTAGAACTAAGATTTGCATTCTTGAGAATTCTGTGTTTCATAGAAATATTCAAAATATAGCATGCCCTATATATTTGAAGTTAACTTTTGGTCTTATATTTTCCTGCATTTAGCATGGGAAATAAAGATGATTAAGAGTAAAGATGGTGACGTTTTTTGTTTGCTTAATTTTTATTTTTATAGATGTGTGTTTTGAGGCTTATACAAGTTATTTGATCAGTTGAAAAGATTGAAAAAATCTTAAATTCACAAAGTTCGAAAGAAACCTCTGCACTAGAAGCAAGCAGGTAAGCATTTTTTTTTAACTAAGTAGCACATAAATTAATAATTCACATCCAATCTAATTAGGCGGGGACGGCTTAGTTAGAATTCATTTCTGAACAAGAAGAAAATCCAGGTTTGTGGCTAGAATGTAGCTCCAGGAGAGTGGAGAGCATGAAATAGTGAAATCTATAACACGTTCCTATAAACCCTTTGGTTATAGACCACAGTTCCAACACGTCATTATGCTTGCAGTGTAAAAGTATATTTGGAATCACCTTCCCTGAGGACTAGCAAAGTCCGGTTGAACTTTAAGGCATACCTACCATTCATCTTGGTTTTTCTCCATCTCATTTTTTTTCCTAGACATGCCCAGAGTATTACCATTGATGTATTTTGCACCAGCATTATATTATTATGAAACAGTATAGGACATATCCAGTTGAAATTTACAAACAGGAAAGGAAAAACTTATGAAATAGGAAAAAGATGATGGCTCTCTTTGTTATACTGTGATTGTCTTGTTCCCTTCCTGGTGTGAATTTTCAATCAGCCAGGGTAGATGAGTGACTCAGAAAATGAGTAGTTAGGTCCTGTCAGCGCTGTGAGATGCACAGTGGTGCAGTGGGTGTAGCCGGGGCTGGTCCTACACATACCAGCTGGGCTGCCTGCGTCAAGGTCGCCTGGTGCCCTAAGTGCTCTGTTGTGTGATGCTAACAGTCCCTCCCCTTGCAGGCGGAGTTAGGTTTCTAAATTTTAGGAATTAAGGTTTTAGATTTGGAAGGAACTTGAGAGACCATATGCTCCACATGTCTCATGATGGAGATTAAGAACGGACACATCCCAAAGGAAGCGATTCTCTGGTCCTAGGTCTCTGTCCCCTTTCACATCAAGGCATTCAACTAAGTGGTCAGCCTCCACTGTGCTTGAGTCTCTAGCCCGTTGCACTCGTGCTTCTGCCCCGTTCGTCCACACTTAGCAGACAGTCTGCACGCGACCCTTCTGCAGCCCATGTGTCTCCACTGGCTCTGCTTCACTGCGGCCCTTGGCAGTGCCTGCAGCCCCTCCAGCCATGTCAACGTTCGGCCCCTGGGGAGCTGGCCCTCCAGTGTTCTTCCTGTCTTTGCTGTTGCTGCTGAGCTCATCGGATAGAAACACCTCAGTGAGCTCTGTGTCTACAATCCTGTCCCTTTGCAACACTGTCCTTGATAAACAGACATTGTGCGCTTTCTTGCTCAGAATTACCTTGGAGGACTTTTTTCTCCAGAAGAGCAGCTCTGAGCTCTAGAGTCAGGAAAGCCAGAGCAGCGTCAGCGCACAGTAAATCCATCATGCTCTGCCAGGCCCAGAAATGCCGAGAAAAGGATAAATAGGAAATGTGCATGGGATCAGTCAGTAGAGGTTGGGATTAGGCTTCGGCACTGTTCGTGCCAAGCGCTTGCCTTCCCTCCACACCAGTTCTGATGCTCTGGGACGGGGCACACCATGGCAGGTCTCCAGAGATTTTGGGTTTTCTTACAGTGTGTTTCATCACTACCTGACTGCCCATCCTCAGATGTGGGATGCCTCATAGAGCCCAGCATGGGCTTTGGGGCCTTTGTTGTGTGTGTTTTTTTCTTTCACTGTTCGACTTCCTTTTGAATGGGGTTGACGCTTTCTAATGTGGGGGGCAAGAGGGAAGTGTATCCAGTCCACTTGATGGCAGATGCACTGTGAGTGATTTCTCACCAGCTCCCGGAGCACCGAGCTTGCTCTTTCTGCCGTTGGGTAAATTTAAACTTGGAGTCCGCTGCTCTGAGCGATTTCCCAGGTTGCTGCTAGGCGGTCAGTTTTAGCTGATTGAGGAGACAGCAGTAGTTGTACTGGGGAGGTACTTGGGAGGGAGAATGAGGCAGGCAGAGAAGAAGAGGGGGCTTCGGGTATGAATGGTAGGACAGGGCAAGAGAGAGGAGGGGGTTAGAGAATGGGAGAAGAAGGGAGAAGAAGGGCACAAATGGGAGAGCCCGAGGAACGTGGAGGAATCATGCAGTTGTACCCACACTGACCTAAAATAGCTCCATCCCCTTGCCTGGGCCCTGTGGCCCGGGCCAGGCTGCGTCGGTGGCTTCTACGACCTCACCCCTTGCACTGGGGCCTGCTGCACAGACAGTTTGTCATGAAAATTGATGGCGTTCAGGTGCAGGTGCCTGAGCGCTGTAAGGCATGTGGGGCGGTGGGGGTGGCAGGTTTTTAACTTTGGGAATTACATTTCTCTAATTGTCTCTACTAGGCCTCTCTGGACTAGACAGATTTTGGAGAGAATTGCCACAGAATTTAACCAGTTACACTTTCATGCTGTTCAGAGCAAAGGCATGCCTCTTCTGGACAAAGTAAGACCAGCAAGTGTTGGTTTCGATTTTCAATTTGCTGTTTGCGAATTTACTGGATGATTTTGGTTTGACCTAGCATTGCCCCTGATAATTGCTACTCTACAGGATTTTGAAGCTAGCTTTGAATATTTTTTTTTTTCAGTGTCTCCTGCTTGGGACCCTGCTTCCATTATGTCACACTAGATAGATTTTGTGTAAAGACACAAGCGTAGTCTCCAAACTATGCAAGTAAAATTAATTCTGAATTTCATGTAACTTGACACATCATATGATGTAGTCAGAGTTCATTTATCCAAAGCCCTTGACTGGGTTTAAATGCACGTTTGTCAGATTTACTCCGTAGCTTAAGAGGCAAATAACATTTGTCATTCCGTAATTGTCTAAACTTCACTTTGATGAAGCTGACTTACTTTCAAAGAAATCATAGGGAGGGGACGCCTCAGTGGCTCAGTCAGTTGAGCTACTGCCTCTGGCTTAGGTCATGATCCGAGGGTCCTGGGATTGAGTCCCACCTTGGGCTCCTTGCTTGGCAGGAAGCCTGCTTCTCTTTCTGCCTGTGTCTCCTTGTGTGCTTGTGCTCTCTCTCGACAAATAAATAAATAAAAACCTTTAAAAAAAAAAGAAAGAAAGCAATCATGGGGAGAAGAGATTTATTGTTATTCTCTAGGAAATGTTGGGATTTTAAAATTACATATATTCTGGTAGAATAAGAGGCTCGCTTTATATATATAACACATATGTATATAAATTATACACATATATTTGAGCTTTTAGAAACTGTGGTACCTGGACCTTCTTTCCTGGTCTCTCTGTTCTTGCAGCGTATAGCCCACATTACGGCCATGCTGCAGCAGTCCCTGGGAGGCCTGCTGCTAGAAGGGCTTCAGACTTCCAATGTGGACATCATACGGCACTGCCTCCAGACTTACGCTACAATTGACAAGACACGGGATGCAGAGGCGTTAGTTGGTCAAGTACTGGTGAAACCATACATGGATGAGGTTTGTGCCCCCATGCACCTCATTCCACAAACACAGAGCATCTAATCTGGCTTTGTTTCTTGACTGGGTGCGAGAGAGCTCAGGGCTCTTCCTTGAAGATGCTCTTTGTTCCTGCTCTTCTGGTTGTAAGAAAAGGTTGGTCCCGCTTGGTGCCCATCAGCATGGCAGGAATCAGGCATGCGCTCTGGTCTCTTCCAGTGATGCCATAACTCAGGCATCATCTTAATTTAGTAGGGGTGAGGGACTTGCCTAGGAAGAAGGTACGGATCAGAACATTTTCAGGTCAATTTCCATTTCCATAAGTTATACGTTAATGAAGTTGCCGAAAAGCGTGACCCCACCAAGGCGCCCGTGCCCACTGGAGGAGCTGGAAGACAGCTCTGTGCACAGGGAAAGTCTGTGAGGGGAAGCGTCTTCGCAGAATTGATGTGGCCTAAGTCTTGAAGACCATGGGGGAGTTTGCCAGGCTAGGAAGGTGGGAGGGAGGGAATATTCAAAGATAAAGGGCTTTGAAGGGCGAGTTAGCGGGGTAGTACCTTAAGTCCAGAACTTGGTTACCCAGTGTTCTTGACCTATAAGGATACAGTAAAATACAGGGAGTCAGTGTATCCTGCCTCTGAGCGGCCGGAGTATGGGCTGCACCATGTGAGGCCGCCAGCAATCAGCAGCTTCCAACTTAGAGAGCGTCGGTTTCATCTAGTTCAAGCGGACAGAAGTCATGAAGCCAGTCTCAGCGTTTGAGGGCTTTCTTGCAGTCACCTGCCAGTTCGAGTGTTCTTTCTGTCTGGTAAGTATAAAGCTACCCACCATGACTTCAGGATGAAAGGCTTCCAGTTTTAAAACGAGACAGTATCCCAGTGATAGAAGTGAAATTGAAGGATTAATTTCAGTAATCTTCTCAGCTTCATTAAGACTACTAAAAGTAAATGATCTGTCAGTTCTTTGTATGTATCCTATTATAGTTCATAGCTCTCTCTGTGGGGGTGAAAAAGATCACATTATTCTTTGTCACTAAATGAAAATATTTTAGTTATTTAATTTATGCCCTTTTCATTAAACTGAATCTAATATGCTAAATTAGGGAAGTACTTTACGTTTCCGTGTCATTAAATGAACTGTGGCCACGTTTGTATTTTATGTTTGCATGCTTGTCATTCACCTCCTGCAACTCAGCCTCACCAAAAAAAAATTAAATACTAAAGCAAAATAAGATGTGTTTTCTTCCATCACTTTCCATCTCAGCCCTTTCCCTGTTCTGGAGACGGTAGAGGATAAGGCCAGGGTGAAGATGATACAGAGCTGTTGTCTGCAGATACAGTATTTCGCTTTTAAGCTCAGAAGGGAAGCAGATGAGTGTGTGTGATGTTTTAGCTTCAGGCCAGTCTCTGTCCCTCAGCCTCTGTGTCCCCCAGGGTTGGAGCAGTATTCCCAAATCCCGGGACCTAGATTTTCATGCCATTGTTACTTACCTCCTGTTTAGAAAGCATACTGAGTGGGGAGGAGGAAGGACGAAGTGCATTTTTAAGGTTTACACGATTCTTTTCTCTGTAGTGTATAGTTCATACTTCTCTTTTAGGTGCTTTAAAAACAAACAAAAACACAAACAAACAAACAAACAAATAAATAAATAAATAAATAAAAATAAAACGCTCTTCCTTCTGCTAGGTGATTGTAGAGCAGATAGTTGAGTCTCATCCAGACGGCCTGAAGATCATGTATGCTAATAAGCTCCTGGAGTTCGTTCCTCACCACTGCCACCTTCTTCGAGAGGTCACAAGAGGAGCCATCTCAAGGTGACGTAAAATGCTGTGTATGCACCTGAGCTCAGTTTAGTGACCACCTGTCACCTCCTCATGTGCCGCTGATCCCTGGCTGTCCTGTCTGACCCGGGAACGTGGGAACGTGTGCTCTTCCCTATTTGTTACCAGTGCTGTGAGGCAGGTGTCACTTGCCTGGGTTTACAGGGAAGGGAATGAAGAGTGGGGACGAATCTCAATGGTGACATTTGTGTGACTCCAGAGCCTCTGCTTTTCTCTTGTCTATACTGTCTCCTTAACCAGGCTCAAAATCAAAATTGGTTTCCTTCCATTATTGTGATGTCATCATCGGTCTAGAAATACCAATTCATTTTAATTCAACATGTTTTATACTGATGGCAATTAAAGTCATGAACGGTTTTCCCTCCCTCTATTATTTCATTTCCATGGCTTTCCAGTTCTGCTTCATGAATATCCCATTACCTTCCACCATCTCCGTCATCCCAGTCCAGACCTTTGTTGCCTTTTGTTCGAGGGTAGCGGGCTCTCCCCACCTGGTCTCCAAGTTCCACCTGTCCCTCTTCATTGCAGCCCTCAGCTGTCCCACCTGCCCAGAGCTCTTCAGCCTTCCTGAGTCCCTCGTGGCTTCTCATCGCCCACAGAAGAGCATCCAGTCTTCCTGGCGTAACCTGTGACCGTTGGTGCTTGAGTCCTAGTGGTTCTCTGCTGTAGAACTTTCTACTGTGGAACTTTCCCCCATACCACTATGGTTCCTGGCCAGACAGGAGCACTTGACCTTCCCTAACACACCTGGTACAGAAGATCCCTGACTTCACCTTGGTTCAGTTTATGGTTTTTTGACTTTTTATAATAGTGCAGAAGTGATATGCATTTAGTTTGGATGATATATTATTATTATTATTATTATTATTATACTATATTGTTAACCTTTTGAATTCGGACACCTAAAATTTTAAATAAAATATGAAGGCCTTTTTTTTTAAGATTTTATTTATTTGAAAGACAGAGATCACAAGTAGGCAGAGAGGCAGGCAGAGAGGGGGAAGC
Source organism: Mustela nivalis (assembly GCF_964662115.1). Lineage (NCBI taxonomy): Eukaryota > Metazoa > Chordata > Mammalia > Carnivora > Mustelidae > Mustela > Mustela nivalis. The sequence continues at coordinate 378,711 of NW_028136124.1, read as the reverse complement.
AGGCTCCCCACTGAACAGAGAATCCGATGCAGGACTTGATCCCAGGACCCTGGGATCATGACCTGAGCCGAAGGCAGCAGATTAACCCACTGAGCCACCCAGGCGCCCCATGAAGGCTTTTTTTAAAGAACAAAAACTTCAGACTATATCTTTATCCTATCAGTTCCCACTACAACTGGCTTCTGTCTTGGCCAACATTTAGCCATTCAGATAAAGTCTGTATTTAGTGCTTCGTGTGTATGCATGTGTAAAATAAGCGGACAGTCATAAATCTTTAAGATTGTGTATAATAACTGTGAAATAAGGATTCTTGATACACAAGGTCTCGTCTGGGGAAAACAGCTGGAGAACAGTATGCAGTTTTCAAATGACGAAGGGGAAATACGCATTCAGTTATGAGAAAGGGAAGGAGAACAAGACCAAATATTAATAAAAGGGAAAAAAGCTTTTTCTTCCATGTTTCCGTGCCACAGTAACAGTGTGAACAAATGTCCCACAGATGCCCTCAAGAACATTAACACTGCTGAAAGGGGGGGCGAAGGCCAGGTTCTTAGGAGGCCCTGCACCAAAGTCATCGTCCCGTTTCCTCACTGTGATGACGAAGCATGAGTACATTGGCAAATTTGAAATTATTGATGACCACAGAGCTGAGAAAACTGCTGTGAACCTCACGGGCAAGTTAAACAAGTGTGGCATGACCAGCCCTAGACTTGTATAACTGAAAGATCTAGAAAAGTGGCCGAATATTTCCATCCCCTCAGTTTGGTTTCACTGCATGGAAAAATTCTTCTGGCATCATGCACCATGAAGAAGGAAGAATCCAGGTAGGAGGGAAAATCCTGGGATTCCTTTTTCCTAGAAATATAATATACATGGCACATGAAATGCCACAATGGGGAAAAAAAAGGAAAATAAATTACAGTCAACTAATGTTTGACAAGGGTGCCAAACAATTCAATGGGGGTAAGAACAGTATTTTACTCCCAAGCAGCCACATGCAAATAATGAAACAGGAGTCCTGCCTCACACCATACAGAGAAAATAACCCCAAATGCATCAAAGACATAAGTGTAAGCATTAAAATGATAAAGTTCGGGATGCCTGGGTAGCTCAGTTGGTTGGACGGCTGCCTTCTGCTCAGGTCATGATCCCGGAGTTCCCGGATTGAGTCCTGCATCAGGCTCCAAGCTCCACAGGGAGTCTGCTTCTCCCTCTGACCTTCTCCTCGCTCATGCTCTCTCTCATTGTCTCTTTCTCAAATAAATAAAATCTTTTAAAAAATAAAAATAAAGTAAAATGATAAAGTTTTCAGAAGAAAACACAAAGGTAAATGTTAGTGGTCTTGAATCTAACAACGGCTCCTCAGCCAAACACCAAAGTACAAGCAACTTAAAAAAAAAATAAACAAATAAATGGGACTCAACCAAAATATCCCAGTTTTGTGCTTCCAAGGACCCCATTGACAAAGTCAAAAGACAAGCCACTAAATGGGAGAAAATATTTGCAGGTCATATATAAGGAACATGCATTCAGACTGTGTGAAGAATTCTTACAACTCAAATAAAAAGACAACCAAGTTAAGAAATGAGCAAAGAGGGGCGCCTGGGTGGCTCAGCGGGTTAAGCTGCTGCCTTCCGCTCAGGTCTTGAACTCAGAGTCCTGGGATCGAGCCCCGTGCTTTCTGCTCAGCAGGGAGCCTGCTTCTTCCTCTCTCTCTGCCTGCCTCTCTGCCTGCTTGTGATCTCTCTCAATAAATCTCTCTCAAATAAATAAATAAAATCTCTTAAAAAATGAGCAAAGAACTTGAATATACATTTCTCTAATATTCAAATGTATACATTAATATATAAATGTATATATAAATATATTTTACATGATCATATATTTATATAAACATATTTATGTAAATATATTTACATTCTTAAATATGTATTTAAATATCAATAAAATATGAAATATATAATATATATTTAAAGATACATATAAGGTATATATAAAATATATGGGACAATAAGCACGTGAAAATATGCTCAACATCACTAATCACTCGGGAAATGCAAATCAAAACCATGGTGAGATACCACCTCCCACCCACGTGGATGGCTACTATCAAAAACCCCAAAAGCAGGTGTTGGAAGGATGTGAAGAGCTGGAACCTGTAAATTGCTGGTGGGCTTGGAAAATGGCGCAGCCACATTAGAAATGGTTTAGTAGCTCCTCAAAATGCAGAACACAGAGTTGCCATATGACACACCAATATCACTCCTGTGTATAGAGCCAAGAAAAAACTATGCCCACACAAAAACTTGTGCATGAAGGTTTAGGGTTTATTCGTAATAGCGAAAAGGTGAGAACAACCCTGATGTTCATCAACTGATGAAGAGATAAATAAAATGTGATCCATCCAGCCTGTGGAATATTATTCAGCCTTGAAAAGGAATAGAATTTTGATATGTGCCACGACACAGAGGAGCCTTGAAAACATTCTGCTGATTGAGAGAAGTCAGTCACAGAAGACCACGTATTGCATAATTTGATTTATATGGAATTTCCAAAATAGCTAAATCTACAGAGACCGAAAGTAGATTAGCGGTTGCCTAAGACTGGTGGTGATGGCTAAAGTTTTCTTTTGAGGATAATGAAAAAGTGTAGGTAGTTCAGTATAGTATAGTTAAATATAGTGAAAGCCATTAAATTGTTCACATTAGATGGTGAGTGGTATGGCCTGTGAATTATATCTCAATTAAGCTGTCATCGAAAAATGCAAAGAACTTCTCTATTTATCAAGTACAAAAAGAATGAACTTGATTAAAAACATCAAAAATGGGGAAAATAAAAACAAAATAAGATGGGAGGAATAAATTATGACTGTTTATCATTAATTTAAATGTGTACAGACTGACTTTTTCTATTAAAGCGCCTATCAGGAGGTTACAGATCCACGCTGTTCAAGAAACATACTTAAAATGCAAAAGGGATTGAGAATGTATCAGGTGAGGAGATACCATGCAAAAGAGAAAGCCGGAATGGCAAACTTCATCGCAGACAAGTTGGGTCTAAAGTTATAGGTACTAAGATGAAGAGGGACATTTTTAAAGGCAGAGTTTGGAAAGAAGATGTAAAAGGTATAAGCAGGTATACATCTAACAACATAATACCTGAAGACTCTAAAAATGCAATAACAAGGTAAAATTTTAGCTTTTCAAATGGGAGTATCTACTAGAAGGAGGGAAAAACAAGGACACACAGAAAATAGACATCCTGGGGCGCCTGGGTGGCTCAGTGGGTTAAAGCCTCTGCCTTCGTTCGGCTCAGGTCATGATCCCAGGGTCCTAGGATCGAGCCCGACATCGGTCTCTCTGCTCCGCGGGGAGCCTGCTTCCTCCTCTCTCTCACTCTCTGCCTGCCTCTCTGCCTACTTGTGATCTCTGTCTGTCAAATAAATAAATAAAATCTTAAAAAAAAAAAAAGAAAATAGACATCCTTATTTCCCTCGGAAAACATTTCTTTCTTACACCTAAGGAAAGCCATGTTTGTAAAGATTAATTGCATACTAGGCAACAAAGGAAACCTTTACAAGCCTTCCAAATTAAAGATTTAAAGAACAGTTCTTTGATCACAATCCAGTAGAATCAGAATTAGATAACCTGGTAACAAAAAATTGAAACTACATACAAGTTAAGAAATACAGTCTTCAGTCAAAGAAGAAATCATAAGACGACTGAAGAAAATCTTGAAAGCAATGGAAAGGAGACTATTTCATACCAAAACTTACAGAAGACACCAGAAGTTATACTCTAAGGAGACTTTAGTGTCAAATGTCTTCAATTTCAAACATTTTTTTAAATAAAAGAAAGTACTCATTTAAACCCATCAGAAAAGGGCAGCTCAATCCAAAGAAAGGAAGTAGTTATAATAAAGATAAATTTTTAAACTAATAAAAAATATCAGGGGCAAATAAACTCAAAGTTGTTTCTATGAAAGACTAATGAAATAATAATAATAAAAAAAACTTCACATGCCCTATTAAGGATAAGAGAGGGGGAAGATGGGGTGTGGGAGGAGGTGGGGAGAGGGAAGGGGAATGGGGAAAGGGGGGTTTCAGGGAGGAGGGGACAGAGAGAGGGAGAGAGTTGCAAAACAGATAAGGATTGGGAACAGAGATATAAAAGCAAATGCATAATATAAAAGAATCACTAAACTGCAAGGCACTTTATACTAATCAATTTGATAACCTAAAAGAAACGATGATTTCCTAGGAAAACAAAATCATCCAAATGATTCAAGAATGAAAAATTAAGAAGATGAGTTCCAAGATCAGACAGGTTTGCAGCTGGATAACTGTCATTCTACTGTTAAATGGCAACAGGCAATTAAACAATAATAAGTCAATTCACTTGATGAAGCTGAGCACAATTTTAATACCCAAACCTGAGAGGGAGGAACGGGGAAGCTATTAACAAATCTGGCTTAGGACAGATTAGTTAACAGAAACTGAACTAATGTTAGCAAATAACAGAAGTCAGGCATCTATCAAAGGACTATATCCTGAGACCAACTTGGATTCATTCCAGGAAAATAAAGGGAGCTCAAGACCAGAAAATCAATAAGATTTACCTCATCACTAAATTAACTGTGAAAAAACTCTTAAGACCATAGCAATAAATGCATTTGATAAAAAAATAAAGGCACCTGATAAAAGGTGAGCAACCATTCTTTATAAAAATGAAGATAAAAACAGAAGGACGTTATGCAGGAGGGATTATTAACTGGGAAGCACTAGATCAAGAGGTAGATAAAATGAGCCCATATTTGTTAAACAGTGACAGAGCCCCATGCGTGCGTGGATAGAGGCGAATGAGCTCATGGATGAGCACCAGGCTGTCAACAGGTATTATAGGGACAAAGGCAGCGGTGAGGAGAGGAGAGTCTTAACAACAGGGAAGAAGGTAAAAGGAGGATTGCAGTTAAAAATTGTGCATGATACAAACACATGCAAATAAGACCGGATATTTTCCGGTATATAGTTTTTTAAAACCCTGCACACATTACTGGAACTGCCAACTCTTGCTTTCAGCTCCGCAGCCCTCGCGTGCTTTCCCAGTACCAGGATGCAGGGGTAGATCCTCCGTTGGTGACATCCTATGTCATTGTACTCCTAAAGGGACAGGTGAAACAGCGCAGGGGCTTGAGGTCGGAACTTAGGCATCGCTGCGCCCACCCCAGCTCCCTGCTCGCCCAGCCCCCACTCTGAAGCGGCGGGCACTTGGAGCTGTTAAGAAGCAGGGATCTGAGCAGTTCTCTGGTTTCCCCTGGAGCCATCTGCATCCATCATATTTCCCACAGCTCTCCCCGAGTGTTGGTGCTGGCTCCCCCCGAGTATTCCTTTAACTCCAGGCATACCCTTCTTATGACAGCACCTAGTACTCCCCGTCACAGTGCTCTGTCTGTCACATGCATCCATTGATCAACTTTGTGCTGGTTGAGGGCTGGAGCCCCCTCCTGTTAACTTCTCAAGTCCGTTTCTAATGCAGCAGCACCTGGCACTTAAGCACCCTGTCAGTACCTGCCAAATAAATGAAATGTACTCAAAACATAGTATGAAGTCTGCGTTCTGAAACTCCTTTATGGAGCTGTTTGCTATCATTTTCCCAGGCAATTAAAAAAATTTCCAGCCTTGCTGCCAACAACCTGAAGGGGTAAAGGAATGCCGGGATGCCCCATGGGACATGTCACTCTGGATGGTCCTTCAGCAGCAGAGACTTAGATAGCGCTCTTCCAAACCCAGCAGGATGGTGGAATGGGTACGTGGCTGAGTGCCTCCTGGGTCTGACCCTGTGTGACGCCACCCGGTGCCTGCAGCTGCCCTCTGGAAGGTGTTGCTTTTGTGGCAGAGCCAGAGGGCACCAAGCATGTGTCTGTCTCCAAAGTCCTGGGCACCACATCACAATGCCTTCCTGAGAAGCAGAATCAAGGACAGTTGCTGATCTTCATTCCTTCCCACCAAAGGTATCTCATACACATCTTTGGAAGTTGGAGCCAGGGGGTGCCTGGGTGGCTCAGTCAGTTAAGTGTCTGCCTTCAGCTCAGGTCATGATCCCAGGGTCCTGGGATCGAGTCCCACACATTTGCCTCCCTGCTCAGCGGGGAGCCTGCTTCCCCTTCTCCCTCTGCCATTCCCCCCACTTGTGCTTTCTGGCTCTCTGTGTGTCAAATAAGTGAATAAAATTTTTTTAAAAAGTTTGGGCCATACTCTTTAGCCATTCTACTTTCCCTGGGGTAATTTGCCACCTCCCTGAATTTACCTGAATCTTTCCCAAAATCTACTTATCCTCCAGCCTTCTTGACCATAAGGAGTCTATAAATTTTCAATAGACAGTGTGACCTTACACTTGCTAATATTTGCATAACATGCACCTCTTTCGATCTCAAAGAAAAGCTTTGCACCGCAATGGTCTCTAATCTCCAATTAGGTTCTGTTCCGGGATCCCACTGGAATTCTACGCGCCTGTCCCCTAAGATCCCATAGATTGTGGTCCAGTTTCCCAGCCAGCCAAGGAAAGCACATGGGAAATCTTGCTGAAGTATGAGTAAGAGCCAACGAAAGGGAACATATTTATCTGCCTCGAATGCTGGGACCTGAGGAAAGCAAGTTTCATTACAGACAAATCAGGAAGGAGGTGCAGATTGCTTTTTATGTCACTCTGGAGTGGAGGTCTGCCATTGATCATTAAGGCCATTTCCTGCAATGCACTCACCAAAGTGATACTCACTTCGGAGTGGAGAAAACAGGAAATGGCCAAGGGGAGCTCTGCTTACACTTTACACTCTCAGCATTTATTTGTATTATTTTCTTTATAGGGCAGTATAGAGACTTGAGACCACATTGAAAAAGCAAAGCTTGTCATCCTGTGGCCTTGGGTCAAGAATAGAGATAGTGCTGCTCATGTCAGGTTCAACCTCCAGTGGCCAAGGGTTTGATCTGATGCTCTTTCAAGTTTTCACCATAGCCTTTCTCAAGCTCAATGGCCAATAATCCCACAGGAGGAGATTTTAGGGCCCTCTCAAACTTCTGTTTTGCTATCTCTCCCCAGCCTGCTTCCTCTGCAAAAGTCACCACTTTGCCTGTGCATCTACCACCTCTTAGAGCCTTTGGAATCAGCCACGAATTGCATTGCTGATTCCTTCCATGACCACATATTGTTTACAGGAAAACTCTTCTTCGTTATGCCTTGCCAGTCAGAGTGACGGTTTCATCCGCAACCTGGACCAGGTTCGGGAATGTTCTACACATAAATGTGAGCAAATGTCTTCTGTATTGAGAGACATGTACAATCTGTAAATGGAATCTATTGAAAAACCAGTACATAGGGTACACTTATGTCCTGACCCAGCTGGAAGGAGGCAATTCATTTCTATCTTTCAGAAAATTGGTGTAACACATTGATTTTCATAACAAAGAAAGCAGTTTTGTGTCCTCTACCAAAAGACTGTCATAGTAAGCAATAAATTGCCTCTTTGGGGTGAACAAATTAATAAGATATTTTCTAAATTTCAAAATAACAAAGACAGAACGATGTCTGTAATGCTAAGTGCATCCCCTTAGTGGCAGGGCACTGTGTCATGGACCACCTGAGCAATGACACATGGCGGCCGGTAGTCTGATTTGTACATCAATTCACCTGGCAACCTGTTAAAAGAAAGTCTTGCACATGACAAGCTTTCAATAAGACACTGACAAGATGGCCAGGAAGCCCCCTTCGCTGGCTTTTTCAGGTGTCCAGACATCTAGTCAACCTACCTCACCAACTCATCACCATGCTTACTGGAGTAAACCCAATCTCTTCCTTCCCCCCTGGAGATGGGAGAAGAGCCACTCACACGTTTGTATGGAATTCTCATTCCCCCTCGCTCTGTCCCCACATGGCGCTGTCCGTGTAATAAATAAACAAATCTTTATGTCACCCGGAAGTTCCTGGGTCACAACTCGGACAATTTTGGGTCACTACAGCCTTTTGTTTTTCTCTCCACCTTAAGCCTTCTGGGCGACCAACAACTATCTAAAACTCATGTTGCTGCCATATGCTGTTGTTCTGCTTCATCTTCCCAGTAAAGTTCAGTATTTTTCCCTAAAGTTTGGTTTATCAGTATCTCCAGCGTCTATCTCCAGCTAGGGTCATGATCCCAGGTCCTGGGATCAAGTCCCACTCTGGACTTCCTGCTCTGTGGGAAGCCTGCTTCTGTCTCTGCCTCCCATCTCTTATGAATAAATAAAGAAAATCTTTAAAAAAAATTAAAAAAACCATTTCTATCTTCCCACTTTTAAAGATTAATTCTAGGAATTATTGCTATAAATCCAGTGTCCTATCTCTTTCTTAAAAAGTCTTCTCCAGGGCACCTGGGTGTCTCAGTTGATTAAATGTCTGACTCAAAATTTTGGCTCAAGTCATGATCTCAGGGTCATGGGATTGAGCCCTTAGTGAGGCCTCTGTGCTCAATGGGGAGTCTGCTTCTCTCCTTTTCCCTTTGCCCCACCCCCCCTACTCACATGTGCACACACGTGTTGTCTCTCTCTCTCTCAATAAATAAATAAACAAATCTTTAAAAAGTCTTCTCCAAAGGGAGTTTGACAAATAGTCCAGTAAGGGGCTGGAAGAAAATATTATAAGTTTTATTCATATTTCATGTCATCCATTTAACTGTTTAGCTTTTGCATGCCTTTTATAATAATTTGGTAGAGTAGTAGAGTTTATAATTTAAAATTTGCTTAAATTTGTGCTATGTCCGCAAATATTTTTTGTATGTATGTATGTATGTATGTATGTATGTATGTATGTATGTATGTATTTATTTATTTTTGTGAAAGAGAGGTGCACAGTAATAAAAGGAGATCACTGCTCCAGGGACCCAGATATTTCCCCAAGTCCTGTTTCCTTCCATTCCCTCTGGGCTTCATTAGACCCCCTTAACACCAATCTTGTCCCTAAAACACGCCCTCTGCAGCACCAAGTTCAAATGCTTAACTCGGGCCATCACTGCAGGCTGTACCGGGATGACCTTAGGGAAAAGGGTGGTGGGTCTCACGGGTTAGCTGTGTCACCTCCATGAACAGTCCTTTGTTCTGAACAGCTAGTGCAGCCCACGTTTGCAATCACAGGCTCTGGCACCAGAGTGGGCGTAGATCCCAGCTGGCCCCTCAGTAGCAATATGGCTTTGGGAAAGTTGTGTCATTTCTGGCCCAGACTTAAGGCTCATCCATAACGTGGAGGAGAAGACAGTGTGACCCTCAGTGGGCTGTTGAAAGGATCACGAGATGGTTCGACTCAGGTGCTCCGAGGTAGCCAGCACACAGTAGGCCCACAGTAGAACAAAAAGTTGTTCTATTGATCTTATAGTTACTATTACTCCTACTAACAAAACTAACTGATCATTTGAGATGATTTTCAAGCGAAGTGTCTTCGCCTGGATTTCTAAGATTAACCTACTTCAAAATGAATTCTGCTCTACTGTGAAAAACGAGCTAACCAGCAGGTTTCTTCTGCATCTTTTCTGAACTTTTTAGGATCCTCTCTAGAGAAAGGTTCTAAAGGAAGGCAAAGTGCAGAAATACTCTTGCTTCAAAGGATGTGTAGGAAATGATTAATTTTGCCAAAAAACAGTGCCTTGAACATAAAAGATGTTTGACGAAGCTCACTGTAGACAGTGTATCCCTCCAGGATTCATAAGTTGAAAACTCAATGTCCAAAGGGACATAACTAGGAGATGGGGTCCTTGGGAGATGTTTAGGTCATGAGGGTGGAGTCCTCATGGGCGAGATTAGTGTCTCCATAAGAGAGACCCCACAGAGATCCCTCGCCTCCTCCACCTTGGAGGTTATAGGGAGAAGATGGTCATCTGTGACCCAGGAAGTGGGCACTTGAACAGACACGGAATCTTCCAGGGTCTTGATCGTAGACTTCCCAGCTTCCAGAACTGAGAGAAATAAGTATGTCTTTAAAGCACCTAGTTTATGGTGCTCTTGTTACATCAGCCCAAACTAAGATAAAGCTTGTCTCTTATACTGAAAAATAACACAAATGTTAACAACAATTTAAAAAAGGAACATTGTGGCCAATGACATGTAAGGAACATCATCTCTCCTCTACAGAGCCAAGAGCTTAATTAGTTTCGGGCAACTCAGTAGAGTATGATTAAACCAAAGAGCAGCAAGATGTCTAAATGCTCAAGTCCTCTGCCTCCTACTTTTCTGCCAAAACAAAAGAAAAGCCCTAGGCTGGTTTTGGTTACCACCAAGCACAAAACAGCCAAATTCCAAATTAAAAAGCTCTGGGGTTTAATTGTGGATGTATGGAATTACATAGAAGCTCTCTTTGATCATTCCAAAGGATGTTTCCCTCAAAGGTTACAAATACATCTCAGCCTACCAACCATCTCAGGCCTACCACAAAAATTATATATATACACTTTTAGCATTTTAAAATGTGTCTATATTTCAGTTTCGGATCCAATTTTGACTATTGTTATGGGCTTAGTTGGATGCCCCCAGAGTCCTACGTTGACGTCCTAACAACCAGCATCTCAGAATGTGGCAGTATTCAGAGACAGGATTTTTAAAGAGGTGATAAAGGGAAAACGAGCTCACTGGGGGTGGGCACCAAGCCAACAGGACTGGTGTGCTTACAGGAAGAAGAGATTAGGACACAGACAGTACAGACTGAAGGACAATCGTTTGAAGACAGAGTGGAGAACACAGCTATCTGCAAGCCAAGGAGAGACGTTTGAAGAATCGAACCCTACTGCCACCTTGATCTTGGACTTCCAGCGCCCAGAACCATGAGAAAATAAATTGTATGTTGCCTAAGCCACCCGGCTGTTATTTTGTTTACGACAGCCCATGACTCAGAAATTTGAGGACCTCCCCCCCAGACTTTATCCTGAAGTTCTGTTTCAGCTTCAGGGGCTTGTGTAATACTACTGTATCAAGGAGGGAGGCTCCTGCCATTCCCTGCACTGGGTCATTGAGACACTGCACAGCTGTCCCCAGGGCTGGCTACATAATTTACAAGCCCCATGCAAAATGAAGATATAGGGCCCTTTGGGCAAAAACAGGGAGGAAGTGTTTGTTAAAGGTACTAAAATAGAAAGCTCATTTCCTCCACCATCTGTCTTCTGAAGGGGCATGGCTGCTGTTTTCTATTTGCATTTAATGTCATTCCAAGCAAATAAAAATTTTATAATGTGATTATGGGCATGATTTATGCCATTCATCTTCGCAGGGTGCAATGTCAGTGTTAAATAATTCACGCAGGGAATTCCACAGCTGGGGCACACCCACGTGCCCTCTTCTTATCAGAACCGTAGAAATCCTGCACAAGACCAGCTCTGCCATCTTTACCTCACCTGGGGACTCACACCTGTTCCACCAACCCTGCTGCCCTCGGCTTCCTGATGATTACGGAACTTGACAGGATCAGGAGCCAGGGGCTGCCTTTCTTTCCCTTCCCTCCTAAGTCACCACTTCCAAGGCTTGGCTAACACAGGGAGGTGACATGAGTGAGAAAGGACAAGACAGGGTTCTGGGCTGCTCACAAGAGGCCACCGCCTCCTGCCGGTGCTCAGAGCAAGCTCTGGTCTGTAGGGAAGGCGAGCTCCGGTTGACTCGGTCATAGACATCACGTGGTCAGTGAGTCTCGTTGACCACCACTCACGAAGTGTCCATTTCCATGCTGTGCTCACCGGGCAGGGCGAGCAGTACATGCAAATGAGCAGTACAGGCAAGGAATGGTGGATACCCACAGTGGGCTGTCCCCTCCACTATGTACGTGCTCCACTATCCCACCTGTTATGCCCCAATAATGGGTCCATGATTAAAAGAGCGAGACTGATACAAAGCGAAGGTCAAACAAAGCTTTATTTTGCACCAAGCATCAAGAATCAAACTGACCAGCCAGGGCCGCTTTTCTTACAGAGAAGTCAACCCCTCTCTCCTTTACAGACTAGCTTTTAAGGACATAGGCCATGCGGTTGGGCCTGGTCATGCACAGGTGGCCAATGAAATTGTAACACACAGAGAAAGCTGCACAGTGATGCTAGGTGACCAATTGAATTACAACTTACCTTTTAGTAGATATTTGACCTAGCCTATCACCTTGGTTAGGATTTTTGCCCAAAAGACTCACAAAGGGCGGGACCCATACTCCTTGGTAGCTAGGGAGACAGTATGCAGCCCTCCACTGATCAGATGTCTTACCTGGCCTGACCCACCCTTGTATTTGGGCTTTGTTACCTGAGGTTGATTTCCGGGACTTGTTTTTAAGTAAGTCCCCTGGGAGAAGGGGAGCAGGGACAGCTTAAGGGTTAAACAACAAGGTTATTGTGTAACCTCAATGGAAGCCTCTGGCTAAAATATAAAAATATAAAGTAGGTCCTTACACCACCCACTTCGCTCAAAAAACACAAAGTCAAAAATAAAACTGAGTAATTCCTAGACATTGAGAGAGAAGCACACTGACTTCAACTTAGAACCCTTCTGAGGGCGGTGCTTGGCAGGGTAGGGGGGTGTGAGGGGGTTGGGGGTGGATAATGGGACCTCTGAGGGTGTGGCCAAAGGTCAGGGCCATTTGGGAAGGGGCTTTCTGGGGGAGGGTCCCTTCTGGGAGCAAAGCCCTGGGTGGGGGCATTCCCTCTGGGGGCAGGGCTGGGAGCAACCCCAGAAACCTGGCCCACAGAGAAGCTGGTCCTTTCTCTCCCTCTGCCCCCTTTCCCCAGGGACCCCTAGGCTTTGGAGACTAAAGTCAAAATTAAAGCCATATGTCTAAATGGTTCATACTGTGGTTGGGTAGTGTTTTTAACATATTAATTGACTGGTTTTTCTCAGTATTTGTCAAACCTTAACCAACTCAAGGCTTTCTCTTAAGCAGCAGCCCAAGGCAGGCCGTTCAGTTGGGTCAAGCTGTTTGGTGATTCTTTGTAAAAACCCACCCTCTTGCGCTGCTCAGGAGGGCAGTGTTGCGTCCTAGGATAAACATAAATATATATCAAATGTGTTTACAAGTTATATTTATATGTATACATTCAATTCTCTGTTTACATATATATGTATAAAATAAAAATAAAAATATTGTTTAAAAGGCTGTTTTCCGGGGTGCCTGGTGGCTCGGTGGGTTAAAGCCTCTGCCTTCAGCTCAGGTCATGATCCCAGGGTCCTGGGATGGAGCCCCTCATTGGGCTCTCTGCTCAGCGGGGAGCCTGCTTCTCCCTCTCTCTCTGCCTGCTTCTCTGCCTACTTGTGATCTCTGTCGGTCAAATTAATAAATAAAATCTTTTAAAAAAATGCTGTTTTGCAGGGAACCTGGGTGCCTCAGTCCTTAAAGCGTCGTTTTTCCACTCAGATCATAATCTTAGGGTCTTGGGATGGAGGCCCACATTGGGCTCCCTGCTCAACAGGAAGACTTCTTCTCCCTCTCCCACTCCCCTGCTTGTATTCCTGCTCTGTCTCTCTGTCAAATAAATAATTTTTTAAAAAGAAATACTTTATTAAAAAAAATATATGTAAAGTGCTATTTTGCCCTCTATCCTGGTAAGATTGAACACATTCCTAACAAGAGATCTTTCTTGACTCCGTGATAAAAATTTAACATTGTCTTAATGAATCCTCACAACATCCGCCTCCCCAACCCTTCTCAGATGTTACAATTAAGGTTCAGTGAAGTCCAAACACTGGGCCTGAGGTAATATATCCAGTATGTGGCCTCTTGGCATAGTCTAGCAGCCAAAATTGGGGGCGAGGGTGTTTGAGTGTCGTTGGCCAGGATGAAAAAGCTGAAAGATGAAAAGAAGGGTAGTCTTGCTTTTTGTCCCAAAAAAAGAAGATTTAGAAAGAAAGAGACCTGTCGCCCAAAGGAGGAGGCTCCCCACTGATCCCGGCTGGGCAGGAGTCAGAGCAGAAGGGAAACTCCCATCACCAAGGAGAATGGGCTTCTCCTTCATACAAAAGCATAGGATCCCTCTCACCTGATATGTTTCTGTCCCATAGTCATCCCCCTGTGCCTGCCCCATAATAGCATTCACAGGAAATGGCTGAGAGATACATTCAACTTGCAGAATTATAGCAAATAAAGTAATCTTTGACCCATCCTGGGAGCTTCTGATTACTGGGAGGGGCCAAGCCATCCTAGGGCAAGTGCACTCATTTCAAGAACCAGTAAAACGACTCCAAGAGTATCATAAGGGCTAGTGATCATGACTGGTCCAGAAATATTTCTGGGAGTCCCTTTTAACATCCCTCCCATCATTTCTTCTCATCTTCAAGGGAATGGTACTTAGGTATTCTGAAAGAAATATGCATGACTAGTAAACTGTGTGTGACCCCTGCTGCCTAATTCATCCCTCACCAGCCATTAACACTGATGGTTTGAAGGATGGCTACTCCCCTGGCAGGGCAAGAGCTAAAGCAGAACGTATGGGGCGAGGCGGCTCTTCCCCCTGGATATAAATAATTAAACCCAGTAGCCACCCTTCCTGCCTGGCCACTGTCATTTAGGTATGGCTGATTATCCCTAAATGGGAATGAGATGGGGGCGGGGGTGGGGGAGGGAAGCAGGTGACGGTCAAAAAAACTACAGTAGCTGCCACTGAGGGTCCAACCTGGCATTAGACTGAGCTCAAGACCTGATTCCATCATATACGAGCTGTATGAACTAGGAAAACTGAGTTCAACTCTCGAAGCATCTGCTTTGCCCCCCCCCCCTTGGAGTGAGAATAGTCAGTAGTATTGACTTCAAAGGGCTTGTTAGGAGGATTAAATTAGATACTGTTCATTTAGCACAGTTCCTGGCCTATAGAAGGCACACACAAAAGTTGATTATCGTTTTTATGGACCTCCAACTTTAAGCCTTCTATAAAGAACCAAATGATATCTCTGAAAAATACCAACTGCCTACAAGGTTGTAGGGAAAGTGGTATCTATGTTGACCTGATTAGAAAAAAGTGGAAAATCTCTCTTGTTTAAGCCTTGTTGAAAATTTTCTAAACTCTGTCCACTCTTCTGCTTTAGTAATTAGAACAAACGTTGGAGACTCGTGATTTTCTGATAATTGAGTTGCTCGTTGTAACGCAGGGCAATTCGACATTAGTGTTTATTTAAAAAATTACCGCAAATGAAGATAAATGGTGAGACGTGCACTAAATTTGATGAAAATCCTGACGTGAGTGTTTCTTCTTGGGATTCTCTCTCTCTCTTTTTTCTCCTATGATCTGAGAGCGGATTACATTCTACTTGGGTGATGGCTCAGGTCAAATGTGTGGTTTTGCAGGTGCCTAGGCTTTCACAGACAATCTTGGAAGAACCATCATTGTCTCTGTAAGAAAACGGAGGGAAAGATGTGATTTTAACACTCAGCCTACAACAGTTCAACAATCTACCAATGTGAATTTAGAAACGCTGAGCAAGTCCCCCTTCTAGTAACGAATATCTCTCCCGTTTTCTTATAATACCTGAGTTTCTACAACTGAGCAATCTACTCTTTTGTGTAAAACAGCTTCCCAGGATTGTTTCTCCTTTAAACGCAAGTGAACTTTGGGGATGGCACTCAGATCCCTTTCTTTTACTGGACAACTGTGGAGCAGGGGTTGGGTGTGCTTCAAGAGGGAAAATATCCACAAGGGGACAGAAAAAGGACATAAATGTACAAAATCCCATTTTCCAAGAATGTAAAAAGCTAACTTCCAGGGGAGCCTGGGTAGCTCAATTGTTAAGCATCTGCTCTTTGGCTCAGGTCATGATCCCAGGGGCCTGAGAATCCAGCCCCGCATCGGGCTCCCTTCTCAGAGGAAAAACCTGCTTCTCCCTCTCCCAATGCTTGTATTCCCTATCTCATTGTGTCTCTGTCAAATAAATAAATAAAATCTTTAAAAAAATGCGAACTTCCAATATTTATTTTTTTTCCTTTGCTCTAAATATCTCAATGTTCACTTGTTGAAAGCAATTGATTGAAGCCCTGGGAAGAAGTGGTAGATTGAAACACTCATCAGAGTTGTTTGTGCTGCTTTGCAGGGGTCTGGCTGCTCTAAATTATTTCAAGAAGTATTAATTATCTAAGTCACTCAGAAGAATCCATTTACCTATTTCATTTTCTTTTTTTGAAGAGAATCTTTTTTTTTTTAAGATTTTATTTCTTTGTCAGAGAGAGAGAGGGAGCAAGAGCGAGCCCAGGCAGACAGAGTGGCAGGCAGAGACTGAGGGAGAAGCAGGCTCCCTGCCGAGCAAGGAGCCTGATGTGGGACTTGATCCCAGGACGCTGGGATCATGGCCTGAGCGGAAGGCAGCTGCTTAACCAACTGAGCCATCCATGCGTCCCCCTATTTCATTTTCTGTGGTTCTTGATCCTTACCCCAAATTCTCACAGGCCTCCGCAGCTGGCACAGAGTCCACTCCCATAACTATAATCCCTGTCCCATACTCTCACCTCCATCATACATCATACATACCTGATAAAACCCCACCCTGTAAAAACCCAAACTTCTGTCCACCCTATGTCTGCCCCTGGCAGCTGAAGGTGGTTGGTGAGAAAAGCAACAATGCTGGAAGCTTTCACATTAAATTTTTTTTTTAAATTTTATTTATTTATTTGACAGAGAGAGATCACAGTAGGAGAGAGGAAGGGAAGAGATCACAAAAAGAGGAAGGGAAGCAGGCCCCCTGCTGAGCAGAGAGCCCAATGTGGGACTCGATCCCAGGACCCTGAGATCATGACCTGAGCGGAAGGCAGCGGCTTAACCCACTGAGCCTACCAGGCGCCCCTTTCACATTAAATTCTCAGCCACAAATCCAAGTATGTTTCTCTGACCGACAGAATCTCCATTCTTCTCGTGAAATATTTTGACTATTTCACATCTTCTTTCCTCCAACCTTAAGCCAGGGCTTCTCAACACTGGCCACACTTTTGAATCACCTGGAAGACTTTAAAACACAGGAGTGCCCACCTCCAAAGGACCTGATCTAATTGGTGTAGAACCAATTAGATTAATATCCAATTAGGGTCTGGATATAAGTGTGCTTTTAAAATTCTCCCAGTGATTCTAATGTACAGCCATTTTGTTCAGAGTGAGAATTGAACACCTTCCATCAGATACAGCTGATGACCGACCATTCTGATGACTTCACTGAGAAAAGTAAATTGAGGGCACCTGGGTGGCTTCAGCTCAGATCCTGGTCTCAGGGTCTCGGGCTCTCGCATCAGGCTCTCTGCTCAGCAGGAAACCTGCTTCTCCCTCTCCCTCTGCCTGCCTCTCTGCCTACTTGTGATCTCTCTCTCCCTCTCTTTCTCTCTGTGTCAAATAAATAAATGAATAAATTATTTTAAAAAAAGAATGAAAAACAAACTGGGTGGGTGTCTAGGTGGCTAAGTGGTTAAGCGTGTGAATCTTGGCTCAGGTCATGAGCTCAGGGTTATGGAGTCAAGCCCCACGTCAGGCTCCATGCTCAGCGGGGAATCTGATTGAGATTCTCTCCCTCTCCTTCTGTCTCTTCCCCCTGCATGTGTGTGCTCCTGCTCTCTCTCTCTCTCTCTCTCAAATAAATCTTGAAAAGAAAAATCGGTAAGGAAAGAAGACCCACAGAATCCCACTAAGTTTACATGGGTGGAACCCTTACTCCAATCCCTTCTGAGTGAGGACAAGCCCCTCCACTTGGGTTTTCTTCTCATTTCCCTGATCTCTGAGTATGAATGTGCTCCAGGACCCAACCTCAGACTTCTCCTCTGTCTACACTGAGTCCTTGGTGACTGTCCCTCTTCTACCATCTATCTCCTGATGACTCCACATCTCCACCTCCAGTCCAGACCTGGATTTTGAGCTTTCTTCCACTGCCTGCTTTCCAGATCTACCTAGATGAGTTAAACCCAACATGTTCAAAACCAAGCTCTTATTCTTCTCGAGCTCTGCTGGTCTTGCAATAGCTCAAACAGGAAACTGTAGAGTCATTCTTGATTCATCTCTTTCTTTCACTGCCCATGTTTAATTCTTTGGTAGAAGCTGTGGATTCTATCTTCAAAATATATTCTAAATCTGACCAGTTCTCCACATTTCAGTTACTCCCACTGTGGTCCAAAACACCGTCTTCTATGAGTTATTGTAATAGTCTCCTATCTGGTCTTCTGGATTCCATCTTTGCTCTGTTCTAGTTTATTTTCCACTCAGCAGTTAAAGCAATCCGTTTAAGACAAAAGTCAGACCTTGTTATTTCTCTGCTCTAAGATCTCCAATGGCTCCCCAATTCACTCAATACAAAATTCAGTCTTACAAAATTTAACACTCAACTTCCTTCTCAATTCATCTCCTACCTCTTCACTCAGCTGTCTCTGCCTCCGCTCACCAGCCTCCTTAGTGTTTAACAGAGTACAGCAAGTGCGTGCCTTTCTTGGGGCGTTGCACTTGTTTCCTCTTCTTAAATGTACCCGTCTTGTTCTCTGAATCCACTCAAGGATCTGCCAATGTCTTCTTATCAGAGTAATCTCCCCTAACTGCACACACAGCCAGCACCAGCACCATCACAATCAACATAGTTTCTGTCCCTCTCTACTTTTGACTTCTTATCAACAGCTGACATATTATATATTTATTTATTTACTGTCTGTTCTCTCTCTTCTATTTGAATGCATGTGCTATAAAAATGGTATTTGTAGGGGTTTTTTCCTGATTTATTCTGTGTTCAGAAGAGGATTTGATACATAATACTCAGTACATAATTGTTGAACGAATGAATGAATGAATGAATGAATGAATCAATGGAAATATCAGGTTATCTCAATCATAAGAGAGATTTCTCTCAAGCATTTTCTATAGTATTGCCCTATTTCATTCTCTGCATCTCTGGGTTGATTAGTAGATAAAATCATCATGTAAAATCAGTTTGAGCAAGGTTGGATCCTTAAGCTTCTATGTCACCTAGGACTCCAAATGTCACGGTGTACCATGCACATTTGCCTCCAGCCTTCTCCCCCATATTTTGGTCATGGTTCAGCAGCTGTGGCATCGTTCAGCTTTCTTTTCCCCTCCCCTGTCTCAGTTCCAGGAGGTCCTCCTTGGCTTCGGGCCCCCTTCCTGTGGGTGATGAAGGCAATGTAGGGAGAAGCAGCAGCTTCCCTGACTCACCCCTGCTTTCTCCATTCATACTGATCCAGTAACGCATAGCCTGTGCAGTACAGGGCTGGCCAGGTCAGTCTCTGCCACCTTAGGACCTCATTTTTGTTCCCTGCGGCAGCTTGGCCATTTGCAAAATCAGAAATTGTAAAAGTACAAACAGGAGACAATATGCCATATTTTATGGATTTTAAGATGCTCCTCCCCTCCCATTTTCTTTCACATTTCCAATGTCAGGAATTGTCTTATAGTTGGGGCTGAGCAGGTGGAAGTCCCTATAAAGTTACCACAGCTTGACCCTGTGCCATGTGGTTACTGCTCCTAGGGCACAACTGATCATCTACATCCCTTGGCATGCCAAGCCACAGGCCTTTTGAGGACCATTTAAAGAAAGAAAATAAACTGGTTATTATATGAAAATCTCAGATAAGGAAAAAAAAAAAAAAAAGAAAAAAGAAAAAGAGAAACCCTACCAGCATCAAACCAAGCAGAATGGATGACCTCAGAATACTTTTATAAGAAGTGTAGCATGCAAAACAATCTTGAGAAAGGAGAACAAAGCTGGAGGTATCAGTTTCTTGGATTTCAAGATATACTACAACGTTATAGTAATCAAAACAGTAGGGTACTGGGAGAAAATATACGCATAAATAAACGGAAACAGGATAGAGAGCCCAGAAATAAATCCACAATTATATGGTCAATTAATCTTTGACAAAGGAGGCAAGTATATGTAACAGAAGAAAGTCTCCTCAAAAACAGTGTTGGGAAAACTGGAGAGCCATTTTGGCTCTAGACCACATTCTTTTACCATACACGTAAAGAAACTCAAAATGGATCAAAGATCTAAATGTGAAGTGTGAGGTGTGCCTGTCTTGCTCAGCCTTTACAGCATGTGACTCTTATTCTTGAGGCTGTGAGTTTAGGTCCCACATTCAGTGTAAAGCTTACTTAAAAAAAAAATTAAATGAATAAATGAGAGCCCTGAAACCATAAAACTCCTAAAAGACAATAAGCAGTAATCACTTGGAGATTGGTTTTAGCAACATTATTTGTGGGTATGTCTGCTTAGGCAAGGGAAACAAGAACAAAAATAAATTATTAAGACTACAACAAAATAAAAAGCTTTTGCACAGTAAGGGAAACCTGCAACAAAACCAAAAGGGAACCTACAGAATGGGAGAAGACAGTGGTGAATGATAAATAAAATAAATAATTAATAACCAAAATATGTAAAGAACACACACACACACACACACACACACACACACACACACCAAACCCCCAAAAAACCCAAACCCCAACATATAATCCAATTGAAAAATGGGCAGAGGACTTAATAGACATTTTTCCAAAAAATACATACAGACACCCAATAGACATGTGAAAAGATGCTCAATATCACTCATCATCAGGAAAATAAAATCAAAACCACAGGGAGATCTATCACCTTATACTTGTCAGAATGGCTAGTATTAAAAAGACAAGAAAGAACAAGTGTTGGCCAGGATGTGGAGAAAAAGGAACCTCTGTACATTTTTAGTGGGAATGTAAATTGGTGCAACAACTGTGGAAAACAGTATGGAGGTTCCTCAAAAAATTAAAAATAGATTTACCATATGCTTTAGTAATTCTAGTACTTGATATTTACCCAAAGGAAATAAAAACACTTGATTCAAAAAGATATATGCCCTCCTAGGTTTTCTGCAGCACTATTTATAATAGCCAGTATATGGAAGCAGTTCAGGTGTTTATCAGTAGATGAATGGGTAAAGATATGGTGTATATAGATATATAATGGAATATTATCCAGCTATAAAAAAGAATGAGATCTTGCTATTTGTGACAATATGGCTGGATCTAGAAGGTATTAGGTTAAGAGAAATAAGTCAGACCGAGAAAGGCAAATACCATATGATTTCACTTCCTTTTTTTTTTCTTTTTAAGATTTTATTTATTTATTTGAAAGAGAGAGAGATCACAAGTAGGCAGAGAGACAGGCAGAGAGGCAGGTGAAGCAGGGTCCCCACCGAGCAGAGAGCCCGACTCGGGGCTCGATTCCAGGAACATGGTATCATGACCTGAGCCAAAGGCAGAGGCTTTAACCCACTAAGCCACCCAGGGGCCCCTGTAATTTCACGTCTATATGGAATATAAAAAAAGAAACAAGTGAACAGACAAAAAAAAAAAAAACAAAACAAAAATAGACTCTTAAATACAAAGAACAAACTGGTGGTTATGGGAGGGAAGGTGGATGGGGGATGAGTGAAATAGGTGAAGGGGATTAAGAGGTACAAATTTCCTGTTATAAAATAAATAAAATAATTTCCTGTTCTCATCTGGAGATGAAAAGTACAGCATTGGGAATACAGCCAATGATATTATAATAAGTTTATATGGTGACGTGATGATATACTTACTGTGGTGATCACTGAGTAATGTATAGAATTGTCAAATTACTATGTTGTACACCTGAAACTAATTTAACATTGAATGTCAGGTATATGTCTAATAATAATTTTTTAAGTGCAGCATGACAAAAGCTCTGGGTGGCTCAGAGGAACATATTGTGAGAAAAATCTGGGCACTGAAATCTCTCAGTTAGAAAGTAAATAAAAGTAGTGAGATTCT
The DNA here is from genome assembly GCF_964662115.1 of Mustela nivalis. Lineage (NCBI taxonomy): Eukaryota > Metazoa > Chordata > Mammalia > Carnivora > Mustelidae > Mustela > Mustela nivalis. Next base: position 356,940 of record NW_028136124.1, on the reverse strand, counting down.
TAATGTGAGGTTTGGAAAAACGTTAACCCAAAATTTTAACTTTTATTTTATGTATGCATTAAGGCCATATGTAATAAAAATCTGTCTAAATACTTACCAAAGAGCTTTTTGAATACATTTAAATTAAAATATTAATGAAAAGAAAACATTGTATCATAGTTTGAATGGTAGCATTTTTTGTTTCTTATTAAACTATACCAGGAAAGGAGGCCAAGACTCAATGAAATATGGCTATTATCCCCAGTTTCACAAGAGCATGAACCTCTCTGGCTTAACAAAGCCTAAGGAATCTACTACAGAAATGGGTTGTTCTTACTACCCTGGAGACTTTTGTGCAGACTATGAACCAAAAGCTCAATATTAATTATAATTAATCTTAAAATTAATTATATTACAAAGTTGTATTATTTGGAAGATGTGTTTAAATGACTCAAAGTTAAAAGATCTCAGTATAATGCTGGTTCTATAATTATCCTGTCAGAAAACATTACTTGTAAAACTTAATGATGTAGAACCATAATCATAGCATCGAGTAGGAGGTTGCCAAGCAGATGGGAAAGTCTTTTGGTTTTTGTTTTCCAGTTGTTTTCTTCCCTTTCCTCCCCTCCTTTCACAAGGAGAATCAGCCACCTGTTTTTAAAGGCTGAAGTATTTTTACTGTTCTTGGTCGGAAACATTTGTTTAAACAAAGTAGCACTTGGTTGCTAAACCCTTGATTCTAAATGGACATAGCCATCTCATTTTTGTTGGGCCAGGGTTTGGATAACAATTTGATTTCCCAGTCTGTTTCTTTTGTGACCATATAATCCTCTCCCAGTGTTGCATGCTCTGTGAGCTACAAGCACTTGAGAGCTCAGAAGCACAAAGACTCTAAGGTTTCTTTGGGATTAGCACCATACAAATGCAGATTTGGCACAATGGAAGACTGATTCCATCCTTGTAACTGTTACTGCTCTACTTCCTGCTTCCTCTGGGTAGCAAAGCTAGCCACTGTTTTTAAAATACTTACTTTAGCTGCTGACTTTTTCATTGGCTGCCTGGAGAAGAGAAGGAGTTCTTGCCTATGTATTTCAGTGTTTTGATCCCTTTCAATTATTTTTTAAAATATATGTCATTAAATTTTACAGGAGTATTACAGAATTCCTAATTTCAGAATTTGAACTTGAGCTATGCAATCTTACTTTTCGTCTTTAATCTATGTGTCAATGACCTTTTTAAGTCTGATTACCTGTATGAACTCTCTTCAGAATCTTTCCCTGGTTAACACAGTATAGAGAAGTGCTGGAAACCAGTTCTTTTCTGTGACACAATTCTTCCAACGGAGTTGAAATGCTTTGCAAACAATTTCACGTATATCAGCCAATTCATATACAAAGCAATGTCATGTGAATCCTTTCCTTTTTATATATCATCTTTCAGTGATGATCAGGAATTCATGCTGGTACAGAGACTCTGGTTTGGGAGGAGGAAACAGGGGCTTGCGAGGGGAGGCCGAGAGCAGAAGCTGCTCACCTGCTGTTAGAACGACTTTAGCTGGTGGTACCAACATCTTCACCCTTTATGCATCTGCATCCTTTATGCATGAAATAGCAATATGCCTTTCCCTGTCGTGTAATCCTTATTTAGTTAATACCCAGTAGGATTTGCAAGCCCTTCACATCTCTGTGGATTTATTTTATTTCAGAGTGCAAGTGACTTTATGGCCCAATTACCATCATTGTGACTTATTGCATTATTGTGGGAGGGAGAGAGGAGCAAGAAACGCCTGATCACGTGTATCGTCATCAATGGAATGAGTGCCACTCACTCCTGGCCAAGGCAGAGGATGAAACCTTTCTGATCTATTGTTTATCAGAACACTGAAGCCTGGGTGATTGTGCCGTACTTTAACAGACAAGTGTGTCAAATGTATGGGTGAAGATGTTGCAGTGGTGGTGTTAGAGTAATTAATATTTGGAAGGTAATGAATATTTTGATTTTAAAGATGTCAAAGGTCAAAGACGGAAGGAATGACTAAGATCGGATGTTGACCCCCTCAAATTACAGGGGTATTGAAGCGAGACTGAGTCACCACCTGACCCCAGGAATGAACCAGCGAGGAGGGCTCCTTATTAGAGCAAGGCTCCCGGAAGCCAGATAGCCCTTGTGCTTGCAAGAGCTCAAGGTACAGCCGGCTGTGGAGCACCGAAGCAGCAGCAGCCACAGCAGCCACGGGAATCGTGACCCTCAGGCCCGGCGCCTACCTGGAATTTCCGCAGCGCCTGGTTCAGAACCACCGGGGCGGACAGCTCCCCGCCGCCGCCGGTGCCAACTGCAGAAGGGGACCGAGAGCGCGGGCTTCACGCTCCGTGAGCCGGCTGGGGCGGCGGGAAGACCGGCTGCGTCCCCCCCAACCCCCGACACCCACTCAGTTCCTCCCTTCCCCCTGCGGGGCCGCGCGGGGCCTGCGGGTGGCCGTCCCGGGCCACACGTCCCGCAGGCGAGGAAGCCACGCCGCCCTACCCCCTGCCGCCACCGCCGCCGCAGCTGCTCTCCTTGCCGCGCTCGGCCGAGGGGTGTGGGGCGTGCCCCGCGCGGGCCCCGCCCCGGCCTGCTCCCCATTTGCCGGCGGGCGGGCCGGATGTGCGAGGAGGCGGGGCCGTCTCTGGCGGCTCGTGCCGGGGAAGGTCGGCCAGGGAGCGCGGGGTGCGGCGGGAGGGCGCGCGGGGACGCAGCGGGCGGGGAGGGGACGCAGCGGTGGCGGTAGCGGCGGCACCTGGGCCCGGCCGCAGCCCCTGCCTCCCGCCCTCGCGTTCTGCGTCCCTCCGCGGCCTGCAGCCTGCGGCGCCCGAGCTCCGAGGTCGCTTCCGAGGGCGCTGGGCCCGAGGCGGCCAAGATGGCGGGCCGGCCGGGCGTGGGGCGGCAGGCGCTGTGCTGCGGGCTGCGCTGGTGGGGGGCGGCGGGCCGCGGCGCGGGCCCGGTGCCCGGCGCGTGCGGCTGGGAGGCGCTCTGGGGGGCGGGCGCGCGGGCGGCGGCCGGGGCCAGGGCCCAGGTCGGCGGGAGCGCGCGGAGGAGGGCGCCGGCGCTGCTCGAGGCGGCCCTCGCGCGCCACGAGAGCCTGCACATCTGGGACGAAGTGTTCGGCGAGTCCGGCCCGGACAGTGGCGGGAATGCCTTCTACAGCACGTCCGCCGCCTCGCGCTCCACGTCCGCCGCCTCGCGCTCCTCCTCCGCCGCCTCCTCGGACGCCAAACACAAGGGCCCCGGCCCCCTGCTGCCTCCCGACGCCCCGAAGGGCAGGAGTCCGACGAGGACGAGGCCAGCGCGGGTTGGAGTGCCACGCTGCGGGACCGCCCGCCCCCGCGCTTCGTGGACACTGGCGGTAAGGCGCGGCCCGTGGGTGTGGGGGCTGCCTGGGGAGGCGTGAGCGCGGGGCTGGGAGAACTCCAGATGCCCCGCGGGCCGGCTGCTTGAGGGCGGCTTTTCGGTCAGCACACAGATGGGGCCCTGGCAGCGGGGATTTGAAGTGCCAGAATCTGGTTGCGTGGTGGTGGTTGGTGGGGGCCGCTCCGACTTCTTCGCGGATGGAGAGGATGAGGCGGAGGCCCAGGTGGCACCCTGCCGCTGGCAAGGACCCAAGGGGAGGGCCTTCCCTCCCTTGCTGGGAGTGTCCAACCCAGTCACACCTGTGGGGTTGTTGTTAGGGGTGCGTTTGAGTTAGGTTCCTAAAGCCCGATGCAGCTTGTGTGTGTGTGTGTGTGTGTGTGTGTGTGTGTGTGTGTCTGTGTCTGTGTGTGTTTGTTGCGGGTGGGGGGTACGTAAATCGTTTTGTGTGGATGGCCCCAGAGCAGCGTTACCCAGGTGCCAGGGGTGGGGCAGCCAGCCTTTGGAGGGAGGCCTAGTGCGAGCCGGGACGTCTTCACTGGCTCGTGTTTTCTCCAGTGAATCTGACCAACTTTGTCCATCCCTTTCAGGATCACTTGCTGAGAGCAGAGAAGAGTGAGAGGACCAGTTATCAGCGTTAAGCTGTCTTCTCTCGCTCCAGAAGGCACTTGTGTGTTCTGCTTACCGACACGGTCATGGTCAAGCCCCTGATATCTGGAGGTCGCAGGCCTGCTGGTGGTTGTGGCTGCTTGAAATCCTCCTTTACTGCCTACTTTTTGGGAAGGTAATTCTGACACGTCTCTGCTTAGCCTGCAGAAGCTCTGCGGCCTCTGCCCTCTGGGAGAGGTGGAGACCAGCCAGCAGTCCCACCTGTCCCCTGATGCTTTCTGTTCCTTGCTCGACAGCCTACTGTGGCAGGCCCTTGTTTCTGCACACCATTTTCTTGTGTTGAAGAGTGTGCAACCAGTGTTGTGGAGGACCAGGGAGTGGCCATACTGGACCCAATGCCGCTCTCCCTGTGGCTCTCCATGATTGTTGTTCAACCATAAGAGGGCAGGCCAAAGGGAACCCTGGCTGGTGCCTGGGCTAGGATCTGGACCTTGTGCCACAGCCTGCTGGTAGGCTGATTGGGTTGGCTGGACTCTCTCAGCAGGGAGTGGTCTGCAGACCTCCCACAGACAGGCTGCAGTGTGGACACCCTGAGCTACAGCTGGGCTCTAGGGTCCGAGTCAACTGTGCTGTGTTTTGGAATGGGTGAATTTAACATATTCTCATTTAGGCTTCAGTTCAGAGTTTGGGAATTTTGAAAGTCACATCACCCTGCATAATCCTTTTAAAGCCCATACATTTCCCAGAATGTCATAAGGGTTTCCAGCCCCAGATGGCTGTTTTCCATTCAATTAGCTCTTTAAGAATTGTACGTACCCAGAGCTCTGGTTTGGCAGACTTGATGCTGTGAGTGCTGTGATCCAGTTTTTGATCTTGGAACATGAGAGACATGTCCTCTTGTTTCCCTCCCTCTCTGGGGAAAATAGGGGAATCATGTTAGCTTAAGCCTGGTTATGACTAAGAGCCCATGAGTGTTGGTCTGAGAAGGATGAGCGCACCTAAATACATTTTCAAGCAATATTATGTTTCTCAGTAACCTATACTTGCGAGAAATTCTGCATCAGAGCAATTTAGTCTAGCCACTGTGGCACTTAAATGATCATGAAGTTCAGGATCATTTGTCATTTAGCATCAGGTTCAAATTCTGCTTCCTTTGGATGTGCACTGAGCTCACATCTGGACCTGAGAATCACAGGCAGGCAGGTGCTTTAACCAAAGACATTTAGTGGTTATTGGATGGTATTTATACCCAATTTTGTTTTCTGGTTTTTTGTGGAAGCTTGCTTTTAAAATCCAGCCCTAATGAAGAATTTCCTTTTCTTCTTGAAACAGTCTTTCCCTGTGGGAAATTCGGGGTGGTGGCGGAAGGGTGAGGTGGATGGTTTATTAAGCATGAGTTCAGATGGCCTGGAACAATGGGATATGATTTATGGGGCCTGGAAATAGATGCCGGGCAGAGCAAACCCTTGTGCCCCGCGGTGGGGGGAGGAGAGATGGACGGGTTTGGTAAGAGTGAGAGCTGCACCCTGGCCAGTCTGAGAGCAGAGAGGCTCAGGCTCTGAGGTTTATTAAAGTGTCAAATATAACCCCACTTTAGGAAGGCAGCTTGGGCCTGTCTTCCATCTTTGTTCCCTGGTTCACTGACAGACGTCAGCGGGCCGGTGGGGTAGGAAAGGGTGGCAAACAGGATGGTGGCATTTGGATCTGTGATCAACCCTCGAATAGGAAAATCCGTAGCAGAAATGGCTGTTGCTGCTAGAAGCAGATGAGGAAAGCAAAGGACTTAGGGAACAGGTTTCATGCCTGCCTTCTGCTGCAAAAGCGTGTGTGTGTGTGTGTGTGTGTGTGTGTGTGTGTAGATAAGTGAATGTGTATGTGTGCATAGGTGTCTTACACATAAATATGTATTGCTTGTGCTGGATTGGGCTGGTTGGGGATTTTGGTTTTGGTTTTAAATTAGAGATCACAGGTGCTGTCTAGGAGTCCCGCTGATGCCCTAGAGTCCTTGCGCCGGAGAGAGGCATCGGCACTGGGCACCCCTGAGCTTGGATCTGCATCTGGAGTGCAGTAGGGAGGCACCTGGTGCCCAGCCGAGGGGAGGAGGGCAGGGAGGCAGAGGTGTTTCTGTGGTTCAGGTTGAGACTAGTCCACGAACAGCTCTTCTAGTCTTCCAGTCTTCCCAGATTCTTCCTTCTGTTCTGTCCACACATTTAGCTTCCTGGATCAGGCGCTCCAGAAGTGCAGCCAGCAGATAGGAGTGGAGGTACCCTCTCCCTCTCCCCCTTCCCTCTCCTCCCTGGCTTCTGGTTGTGCCTGGAGATATGGGCCCCCTTGAGGTGATTTAAATACAAAGACCATGCTTGCCCTGCTGCCTCTTAAACCCTGTCTGAAGGGAGGGTCAGCTTGGAAGCTGGAGATGCGTGCTGGGACCCCAGGGTCCAGAACCTTCTCCTGATCAGACTTACAGCTCTCCCTCTAAAATAACCCCTTCAAGCTGTCAGCCTCACCTGCCCACTGTGTAAATAACTGACACAGCAGCACAGCAGGCGGGCTCACTCCTTGTAAGCAGCATGAAATTCAGGACGCGCTGGTTTCCGGGCTTCTGCCCTTCTCATTTCCCATTCTGAGCAGTCTTGTGACTCGTTTCCTCTGAGGAGGCAAAGGAACAGGCAGATTTCCCAGATGCTCAGGGGCCCCTCTGTGTTTGGCTTTGTCGGTGGTTCCTTTGCCATGGCTGGCTGCATTCTGAGCTGTTTGCTTTTTCTCTTAGAGGCTGGACATCCTAAGAGTTTTTTTTTTTCTGTGTACCCTGTCAGCAACCCTCAGTAATCATTCAGCAGGGAGGTGTGACCTTGAGAAGCTGAAGACGACCGTAGGCCTTAGGAAGTTAACACGGTTAAATGTTTTATCTTAGGGTTTGTTGTTGGTTTACTCAGCTTAAAGTCTTTTTTGACTGAGAAGTAAGAGGAGAAACATCTTAAAGCTAGAGTTAAATGTATATGCTTGTAATGGGTTTGTGAGCTGAGGTACCTGAGCCCTCATCATTGGTGTCCACGGTGAGCCACTGCTCCCAGCTTTAGCTCTGTATGGCATTCGGTGGCTCCGGGAGGAGCTGTGCGTCTGGGCAAGCGACAGGGTACGCCTTATGCAGTGCTCCCTAATAGTCAGCCACGTGCCCCTACCACACAGAATTCAGAGAAGGGAGCTTCCTGGAGGGAGGTGGTGTTCATGCTGTGGGCATGACGGTGACCACAACCAGCGGGCCCCGGTCATAATGTTCCGTTTCATAATCACGCCAAACCTTTGTGAGTACTCCGAGAGAGCTGCGATCACCTCCACTTCACAGAGAAACATGGATTCGTCTGAGGCGATGAGATTACCTGGGGAAGTGGTAGCCTTCTCTCGAGGGAGACTATATTAATCAGGGAAGGTCGTGCCTTTTTAGTTTTTTTTTTCGTTACAGCAATCTGAAAACTTTTGCTGTCAGAAATACTTTCGTATTTTTACAGGGAATTGCTTTACAGGGTCTTTTTCTCAGGGCGTACGCAGTTCAGTGAGATCTAATGCATGTTTGGATTTGGATTTGTGTAACCAATCTGCACAGTCGGATAAGAGACAGGAAATCTGCAATGTTATCTCTTTATTTAATCTGTCTCAGCCACTGTGATGAGCGTCCATAGAGCGCTTCTGCAGGCAGCAGGGCTCTGAATCCATGGGGAATCTGGGAGTTGTGTGGGGTCTGGTACTCAGTTTTATTTTATTTATTTAAAGATTTTATTTATTTTATTTGACAGATAGAGATCACAAGTAGGCAGAGAGGCAGGCAGAGAGAGGGACGAGGAAGCAGACTCCCTGCTGAGCAGAGAGCCCGATGCGGGGCTCTATCCCAGGACCCTGAGATCATGACCTGAGCCGAAGGCAGAGGCTTTAACCCACTGAACCACCCAGGCGCCCCTGGTACTCAGTTTTAGAGTTGAAAACTCACCTTTATTTTTAAGAAGTGTGATTGTGTATTTTTTCTTATTAATAAGTAATATATGTACATTTTAGGGGAAAATGATAAAATTTTAAGAAATCCCATAAACCCTCATGACCTTAGCTAATCTAGTTAATCATATTGAGTATATTCTTCATATATCTTAGGTGTCAGCTTGTTGGGTGACCTGCTCTTTAATTGTAATTAATATATTGTAGTCGTTTTCCATTTACATTTTTAAATGTCGATTTTAATGAGTCCGCGGTATCACACAGTTTCCTCTGGGTCCGTGTTGTTGCTGCCTCCCTCTTGTATTTGTTCTGCTGTGATAAATATTCTTGAAACCTAAGTCTGTGTGCACATCTGTAGCACAATCCTTAGCAGAAAATGACCGAAGCAGAATTGAATCAAGGACCCACTGTAAGGGTTTTGGTGTCTGTGGTGAAATAGGTCTCCATAAACATATCTACAATGCTCCTGCCGGCTGTGCACAGAAATCCTTAGAAAGTCATGCTCGGAGGACCTGCTCCAGTGTGTGAATCCTGCCCGCCGGGGCTCTTAGAGGACCGTTGCCTTTGGTAAAGCTTGCTGAGGTGTAATACACACACACAGCACATGAGTCCTAGCATGCGGCACGCTGTGTGTAACTACTACCCAGATGAGGATCAGGAACATTCTGAACACACCAGAGGTTCTTTCCTGCTCCTTCCCAGTCAGTCACTTTCTGCCCCCTGCTTCTCTTCCATCACCAGCGATCAAGTTTGCCTGTTACCTTGCACTGGTGGTTCGGTTCCTCAGGACATCTGTGGATTCCTTCTTGTTGTCGCGTATGTGGCATCTTAAATTTCGTTATCGTCTGTTGTCTTCCATCACGTAGGTACTGTAGTCAGTTATCCGTTCTCCTGTTAATGGTCTTTTACATGGCATCCAGTTTGGGGCTTCCAAGGATAAGCTGCTTTAGACATTCCTGTGGTTTTGATGGACAGATACATTTCCCTTGATCATGTAAACCTAGGAAAAGGTTTTCCAGGTCCTAGATTAGATGCGGGTCTCCCCTGTCGACCTCGTGGACTGGGTGATGTTTTGCTGAGGCCTGTCTTGTGCATGGCCAGATGTTGGCCACCTCCATTTGGCCTCTCCCCACCAAATGCCCAGTGGCGCCCTTTCCTCCAATTACATCAACCAAACGTTTCTCCAGGCATTGCCATATGTCCCCTGGGGAGCCAAATCACCTGCAGCTGAGAACAACTGCTTAATTTTTTTAAAATTTATTTAAAATTTATTTTTTGAAAAGATTTTATGTATTTATTTGAGAGGGAGGGGAGAAGCAGAGGGAGAGGGAGAAGCCAACTCGCTGTTGAGTAGGGATCCCGGTGCAGGCCTGGATCCCAGGACCTTAGGATCATGACCTGAGCCGAAGGCAGATGCTTCACCGACTGAATCCCCTGGTGCTCTGAGAACCCCTGCTTCAGTACATGCTGCCACACTGTGTTCCAGTTCATCCAGCTGCCAGCGATGTGCGGGACATGCCATGTGTTAATTCAGCAACATACTGAACCCTGCTGGGATAAAATGATGAGTGAGACCTGTCTCCTGGGGTCCAGCAGGAGAGACAAAGTAAAGACAAGGAGAAAGAGCCTCTGGGAAGCAGTGGGATCAACGTTAACAGGGATTTATATGGAATTCTGGGGAGGGTCACCTGGTCCAGCGGGGTTGGGGAGGAGGTGGCCCCTCGGATGGAGGTGGCCCCCTGAGCTGCTTCTGGAAGCAGAGATAATGATTACTCAGGTGAAGAGGAAGGAACAGGGAATCTCCAACTCGGGCAAAGGCCAGGAGGAGAGAGAAGGTATGCCACTCTGCCCAGGGGTGAACCCACCCTTTTCCTACCCTGAGCATCCCGACCCGAGGCCTTATATACGAAAATGTCCTGAAACGCGACATGATGTCCTTGTTACCACAGCACAAGTAACTGTAGCTGGGATCCAAGGTCCCATGTTCAGGTGCAGATACAGATGTTTACAGTGTTTCTTGGCGCCCACAGGGAGGGGAATGTGGTCGGCTCGGTGAGATCTATGAACTTAGGATGGAATCTCTGGAGAAGCCCTGAGCTCTGCCCTCGAAAGAAGGAAGAGGGAAAGGGAAAAACTCAACTTCTGTTGGCGGAAAGAGGCACGGTGTTGTCTCGGGGTGGGAGGGATGTCGTACTAAAAGGATAACAGGCTCTGAAAACCCCCTGTAATGTGACAATGATGTTCCGCCCTGACTGGCACGTGGTGCAGAGAGCCCCTCTCCCCTTTTTGAGTTTCAGAAAAAACTTATTACAAAAGTAGGAACCCCGGGCAATAGTTAGCTGTGTGTTTAATAAGCCACTTTACTAAAAAGTTTAGAACTGCAAATCTTGACACTCTCACTGCGACAGACTCACTCCTTGGCCAGGATATTGGAAACTTCATCTGCTTCCATTTCCAGCTTCTAGGCTCGTGGACACCCCCACCCCATCCCCATGTCTTCTGTGGAAGAGGAGCGATCTTTTACAAATATAAGCTAATCTGATGATTCCCTGCTTAAACCTTCATGTAGCTTCTGGCTGAAACCAAAGGGAATTCCAGAGTCCTTCGCAAGGCCTCAAATGCCAACAGCTGCTCCGCAGCCTTCCTTTCCAGTGTCCCCTTAGTCCCCTGTCCTGCTGTCTGCACATAATCTATTCATTTCCGCCTTCATGCCTATGGGGCCCATACCTGGAATGTTCTTCATGGCAGGCTCTGCTTGTTAGTTTGATCTTGATTCAGATGTCACTGCCTTACCCCATCCCTCTTTGCTGCCACATTTGCTAATATGTTTCCTTTGTGGGATGAGATGCTGGATGTCTTGGTCACAGTTAGGACACGGTGAGTCCTCTATGTTTGTTGGATAAAGGAACTAACAGAAGACCAGATGAACACACAGCTAGATTGTTAAAAATGAGGATGGAATGAGCACCAATGGAGAAATGTCTAAACGTTTTCTACATCCCAAATAGTGGAAGAGAGGTTGGACCACTCTTGAGGGAATGGATTCCCTACTAGGAAGGCAGCGAAGCAAGTCTGGGATGTGTTTTACAGGTTTTCTGTCCTGCATAGAAAACTGAACTTGGCCTCGGAGGAACTCTACAATCTTGGGCTTCTGAGGCCTCCCCACTTCCTAAGAGCTAGAGACCCCCAGACAGGAGCCTATTAGAAATCTGAAGGGAAGCCAACCTCTTGTACCCTTTTATCTGTTTAACAAGTGCTTGTGTGTCCTGTACTATGTGCATATCGTGTTCTAAGAACTTCGGTTTTTTTAAAGATTTTATTTATATATTTGAGAGAGAGAGAGAGAGGGCAGGAAGTGAAGAGGGAGGGAGAGGGACATGCAGACTCCTCGCTGAGCAAGGAGCCTGACACGGCCCTCTCCCAGGACCATGAGATCATGACCTAAGCTGAAGTCAGATGCTTACCCACTGAGCCACCCAGGTGCCTCTAAACACTTTGTAACGTGTGTGCTCCTCAAAACAATCTTGTGATGTATTGTTATCCTCATTTTTAGTATAAGGAAACTGAGTCACTGATTGGTCAAGTGATCTCAGGTGAAAGAGTTCCTTTGATTAGGGCTCGAGGAAACCCCATCCTTACGGCGTGAATGTGGAACACAGTATATCTGTTCAGATCTGCTACTTAATGGTATTTCCCTTGTGAGGGGCCCTTGAAGGCCAGTGTCATTCTCCAGATCTGTCTGACCTGCTGCCTCTCTTCCTGGTGGCAGCACCTCATTACTCAGCACCCTTTGTCGTGAGACGGGACCGCTGCCTGGATTCAGCGCGGTGGAAAATGAGCCCAAGGGTGGGCTCCACTCTCAGGCCTGGCCGCGGGGAGGCCCCTGGGAGCCACACGTCAGGGATGTTGGGGGCCGGCAGGTAAAACGACCTCGTATCGAAATCACCATTTGGAGAAAAGCTGCTCCTGCATCAGCCACAGCTCTCAGGGATTAAAGGCTTTTCGGCCAGAAATGAACTTCTTCCCCTGTTGGTTCTTGGTACGTTTGGTGGGGGGTGTTAGAGGAGCCGGGTTTGCAGACACAGACGCTGAAGAAAAGCGGATTCCTCTAGGGAAGTGGATTCAGAGCAGTAGGGCCCACACGGCATTGCTGCGTGGGGACTCCTGAGGGGCTACGAGGGAAGACAACCCAGAGGATAAAAATCGATTCCCTGTCTCCTTGCTGCGACATTTCCACGGTGATTTTGGGAGCGGCCACAGAAGGGTGCCGGGAAGCCACGTGCATCCTGCGCTCTGGAGATGGGTGCTGAACCGCACGTCAGTGGTTTGAGGCTGTAGATGGTTTGGAAGGGGCTAGGGGGTCAGTTTATGGCTGGAGAGGACCTGGGGCAGGTGGCCTGGGCTGTGCGTGGGCTCCCCCTGTGACTTTGCACCAAGGGGCTCCTTCCCAGGGTTCTGAAGGTCAGGAAAGATGTGCGGGGAAGCCCAGAGCTGCTGGCTCATTCTGGGGAGCTTTATCTTTCTTCCTTTAAACTCCCTCTGTCCTGTGTGGCCAAAATGCACATGATGGCTTTTGTGCTACTTAGGAGATTTTCAGACCTTTGCAGCAACCAGGAACCTTAAAGAGGGCAAACCCAGGGTACCTATATGAGGCAGGGGAAAGCAGGCGCTGTCTTTGAAGTTGGGAGTGGGAGGGCCCCAGAGCCCCCCACCCCAGGGTGCTTCCACACCCCATCCCGCTCAGTTCCTCATACTCTAATGTGAAGGACCTTTGGCTGGGACCTGGGTCAGGAGGGGAGAGAGGCCTCTGAGAGGCACCCAGTCCTTTTCTGAGATGGTGAAGAGGACACTGATAAGTCCATGAGATTCTGGTGTTTCAAAGCCACCCAAAAGTGTCTATGGCAAAGTGATTAAAAATTGAATTATTTGGGGGCTTCCTAGGTGCCTCAGTTGGTTAAGCATCTGCCTTCGGTTCAGGTCATGGTCTCAGGGTCCTGGGATCGAGCCCCAAATCGGGCTTCCTGCTCAGTGGGAGAGTCTGCTTGTCCCTCTGCATATGTGCTCTGTCTCAACAAATCACAATTTTTTTTTTAAATTTTAAAGATTTTTATTTTATTATTTTGGATGGAACTGGAATGGGAGGACATCTGTTTCCTTCTTTAGGAAACTGTTACAAAAAGAAGATCATGGATTGGGAGAGAGGATGATTTTCTAGGAAGAAAAAAGGTAAATAAGTGTAATTGCCTAAAAGTGGTGACAGTCTTGCTTGTAGATGTTCCTCCTGCATTTTGGGAAGTTGGAGAATCCGTAATACTTTCAATTAAAGTTTTCCTGAGAATCCCCAGCTGACTTTGGGGGTGGGGGACATTGTCCTTTGTGAAGATTTTGAGTTTCTGTGAGTGAGCAGACCTCCACTCCAGAGTGACATAAAAAGCAATCTGCACCTCCTTCCTGATTTGTCTGTAATGAAACTTGCTTTCCTCAGGTCCCAGCATTCGAGGCAGATAAATATGTTCCCTTTCGTTGGCTCTTACTCATACTTCAGCAAGATTTCCCATGTGCTTTCCTTGGCTGGCTGGGAAACTGGACCACAATTTATGGGATCTTAGGGGACAGGCGCATAGAATTCCAGTGGGATCCCAGAACGGAAACTAATTGGAGATTAGAGACCATTGTGGTCTGAAGCTTTTCTTTGAGATCGAAAGAAGTGCATGTTATGCAAATATTAGCAAGTGTAAGTTCACACTGTCTATTGAAAATTTATAGACTCATTATGGTCTCGAAGGCAGGAAGCTAAGTAGATTTTGGGAAAGATGCAGGTAAATTCAGGGAGGTGGCAAATTTCCCCAGGGAAAGTAGAATGGCTAAAGAGTATGGCCCACACTTTTTTTTTTAAAGATTTTATTTATTTGCCAGAGATAGAGAGAGAGAGTACCCACAAGCAGGCAGAGAGGCAGGCAGAGGCAGCGAGAGAAGCAGGCTTTCCGCCGAGCAAGGAGCCCGATGTGGAACTCGATCCCAGGACCTTGGAATCATGACCCGAGCCGAAGGCAGCGGCTTAACCAACTGAGCCACCCAGGCATCCCTGGCCCAAACTTTTTTTTTTTTTTTAAGATTTTATTTATTTATTTGACAGAGAAAAATCACAAGTAGATGGAGAGGCAGTCAGAGAAAGAGAGAGAGAGAGGGAAGCAGGCTCCCTCCCGAGCAGAGAGCCCGATGCGGGACTCGATCCCAGGACCCTGAGATCATGACCTGAGCTGAAGGCAGCGGCTTAACCCACTGAGCCACCCAGGCGCCCCCTGGCCCAAACTTTTTAAAAAGATTTTATTCACTTATTTGACACACAGAGAGCCAGAAAGCACAAGTTGGGGGAATGGCAGAGGGAGAAGGAGAAGCAGTCTCAGGGTAGCTGAGCAGGGAGGCAAATGTGTGGGACTCCATCCCAGGAGCCTGGGATCATGACCTGAGCTGAAGAAAGACACTTAACCAACTGAGCCACCCAGGCGCCCCCCGGCTCCAACTTCCAATTATGGTGTATGAGATACCTTTGGTAGGAAGGAATGAAGATCAGCAACTGTCCTTGATTCTGCTTCTCAGGAAGGCATTGTGATGTGGTGCCCAGGACTTTGGAGACACACACATGCTTGGTGCCCTCCGGCTCTGCCACTAAAGCAACACCTTCCAGAGGGCAGCTGCAGGCACCGGGTGGCGTCACACAGGGTCAGACCCGGGAGGCACTCAGCCATGTACCCCTTCCACCATCCTGCTGGGGTTAAAAAAATTACCTATATATATATAAAAAAAAAGGACCAGAATAGTGGGAATGAATGAAAGATAAAAGTTTCCTATGTAGTAGTGGTAGTTCTCTTGTAGTACTTTTTTTCTCTCTCTCTCTCTTTTTTTTTTTCTTTCTTGGTTTGTTTTCAGGGGAAGGGGCCTGCCATGTGGGTTTTCAGTCAATGATGTTCCCTGACTTAAGTCCTACCGCCCCCCTCAAGGGGGTGGGCTCTGAGGAAACTTTTTTTTTTTCAGGCTTTTGTTCTCTGGCGGTTTTTTGTTTGTTCATGTTTTTTTTCTCACTTTGACCGCTTTTGATGGTTTTTGTAGTTTTAGAGGAAAACAAACCGCACCCTGATCTCCCTCTCAGAGAGAAGCCTCAGTCTGGCTGCAGAGCCCAAATAAGTTCCCCCTTGGCCGCTGGCAGAGCAGGTTCCAAGTCGCTGTCCCTGGGGATGGAGGATCTTTTGCTTGTACCCAAAAGCACGGCAGCAGCAGCTTTGGGCACCTCTAGACCGCTAGAGAGGTTCCAAGCAGCAATCGCACACTGAGATTTTCCCGCTGGCCCGGGCTGGGAGTGCCCGGTCTTTCTGGGTCTAAGAGCGCCCACCTTACATGCACCAATTTCAGGGAAGGCAGAGGTTCGCGCGTGGGTCTCAGGCTCTGAGAATGAGGCACAGGTCCGAGAGCACCAGGCTCGGCCTTCGCGCACCTCTCTGGGGCGAGAGTTTGATGCAGGCTCTGAAACAAGGGTGTTTATCAAAGGGCACTGGCTGGGCCTTTATACCTCTTTCAGGGGAGTATCTCAGGCTCTATAGCAGGACTCTTGCATTCTGTCGCCTGGTGTGGCTCCCATTCCCTCACAGGAAGCGGACCCCATGCATTCTCCTTGCACTGGCAGCTTAGGGACCAAGAGCTGGTTTCTCTGCCGCACTCTCTCTGACTCAGTGCCAAGGGAGGCTGTCCTGGGACCAGGGACTTAAGCCCTTGTCCCTAGCCGCCCCGATTCCCACAATTTCCCCAGAGATGCTTTGCTCTTTTGGAGTGCTTTCAACCAGTCTCCGAGTTAATGCTGGTCCCCAGACGCAGGGCACTCTCGCTTGTATTGGGGTATTACTTTCCAACTGTTTGCCTCTGGTAGCTCCCTCCCCCTTTTGTTTATCTTCTGATATCAGTTCACAGTTCCCACTCTGCTTTACCTGCCCACTGGCTTCTTCTCCCCCTGTAGAGATCCACACATGTATAATTTTGATCTCAGGCTGATTTCATGGGTGATTGGAGTTCATGGGTGATTGGTAGGTAATCAGCTCATTTTGGGGTACAAGTTGAAAAGACGCCTTCTAATTCTGCGCCATTTTGTCCCCCCTCTTAACTTTTTTTTTTTTATTTTATTTGACAGCACAAGTAGAGGGAGAGGATGAAAGAGAAGCAGGATCTGCACTGAGCAGGGAGCCAGATGCAGGGCTGGATCCCAGGACCCTGGACAGATGCTGCACTGAGGGAGCCACCCAGACACCCTTTTAGACCTAGGATGCAGGTAGGAGAAGCAAGCCAGGGGTTTCTTGGCCCAACACTAATGACCATGGCTCAGACAAATCCATCTTCCACTTCAGGCTTCCAGATACTCTGCGAAGGAGACATTCCCCTTCCTGTCCCTGAATGCTCTGCCAGGTCAAGGCAGATCCATGTTTCTGAGGGTTCCTCTTTGGTCATTCTGTCAGGGACAGCCAAGAGGGCTCCAAGCCTGTGTGGACCCTAGGCCTGGGGATCCCAGCCCTGAACTCTTTGCTCTGCCCTTGATGACCCCAGAATAGATCAATTCAGCAACTGTCAATCCATTCCAGGCCAGGGAACAAACACAGCAGTACACAAGATCAACTCGCCTTGGTCCCAGGAGCCTGGATTCCCCAAGGAGGGCTTCACCTGGTCTCTGAAGGGGATTCCAGGGGTTCCAAGATGGCCATGGGTGGAGCCCACCAGGTAGAGAGGCCCCTGGAGAGTGTCCACTGGCACTGAGCAGACGGAAGATCCCCTCAGGCCTTCCCTCGTGGCTCCACTGTGCCCTGGGGAGAGAAAAGGGCCAGCCACACCGCACCGGGGCCGCAGCTCGGCCACCCAGGAGCAGCAGCGGGCCTAGCCTGGAGCTCAAGCAGAGGCAGGGAGCGGCAGGGAAGCCAGGACTGGGCAGGGCCTGGGGTCCTGGAGTCAGCAGAAGAGCAGCGGGAAACAGCAGGGGGTGCAGCCAGCCCCCTCACCGGACAGGACAGAACAGGAGGCTGGGCGAGGGCGCGCAGGCCTGCAGAGAGGCCTGCACTGCTGTTTGCCGCCCCCCACCCGCCACAGCTCGCCCGCACCTGCCTGCCCCGCCCACCGCCTTCTGTGGGCCCAGCAAACTCACTGCGCAAGTAGCGCCTCCCGGGAAGGCAGGGGTTCTGGGCTGGCTGGGCAAGGCGCAGGGGAGTGCATCGGTGGCCCGCTGACTCAGGTACTGAGGGGCTGGGGAGGGGTAGGGGCGCTAGGCAGAGAGGGAGACTGGGGCCCTGCTGCCCGCTGCCACCTGCTGCTTCGTCCAAGGGAGCAGGAGGGGGGCCTGGCGGACAGGCTCCTGGCGGCCTGGTGCTCATACGCCCCATAGCCCTTGCCCCACAGCCCTCGCTCCACTTCTCGGTATCCAGGGAACCCGTGGGGCCCTACTGACATCAAGGGGCCCAGCACCACTGGGCTCGTCTGGACCCCGGAGAGACGCCTGTGCTGACAGGCTTCTTTTCCAGAACTTGATGGAAAATTTTGTCCCTCAGAATCGCCGGGCTCCCCAGCCTGAGAGGCGCTGGCTCAGCCCGCGCAGCCTAGGCCCCACTGGGCCCCCTCCACCTCAAGTTCCTTTTACCCAGGAGCCCCAGGATACCATTTTTTTCTGGCCCATGGACCCGTTTCCCCCACCCCCACCCCCACACCTCTACTTTGGGCCTGCAACCACCCTGGGATCACTTCCATCTCCGGCCCCCTACCCCTTGTTGGTGGTCCTTGTCCACCTCCAGGCCTGACCCCTGGCCCCTCTCACCTCTGGAGTTACTGAAACCCTTCCACTTGGGGGCCACTGGCATCTGTGATCCCAGACTCCCGGGACTCCCCTCCACCTTGGAGCTCCCTACCCTGTTTCCTCTAGGAACTGCTGTGCCTAGAGCACCGAAACCCCACATTCTCAAGCCAGCTGTCTTTGGGCCAAGGACTCAGGTATCCTCAGGGACCCTCCTTTCCAGGGCACATACTCCTCTCTGTGCAGGAGAGACCAGAGAGAGCAGGCTTGGGGATCCTTCACTCCAGCTGGATGGAGGGGCAGAAGCTGGGGTGTGTGTGAGGGGGTGCTGACAGGTGGCCTCCCTGGGTAAGGAGCTTCCAGGAGGAAACTTCAGAGTGAGGCTATGATGTGGAAGCCTCAGGAAGCACTGGCTGCACAGACTCCAGGCTCCTGGCTTGGGCAGTGGGCATTTAGTGGCCAGAGCCCTACAGGACCAACCCTGTCCAAACCCACCCCACCATGGCCGGCTTTTTTGTCTTGAATTTGCACAGCAACCTTTTCTCCAGTATGAAATTGAAAGCTTTGCTTTGGAAAGTTTTGTGTCCACGAGGCTCCTGGGCATCCACTTACTTTATTTCCGGAGGCTAGTTGAGGAGGGTGGAGTCTTTGGGACCTTCACAGCAGGTCTCCTGATCCTTCCTGACTTCCTTTTTTTTTTTTTTTTTTTGATTTATTTATTTGAGAGAGAGAGAGAGAGATAAAGAGCACACCACAGAACACATGCAGGCACAGGTGAATGGGCCAGGTGAATGGACCTGTGCCAAAACAAAGAGTCAGATGCTCAACCAGCTGAAACCACCACCCCCCGTCCACCTTTTACAGATGGGTTACATCTTCACACTGTTAGGCGCTTTGCCTGGACCCGGCTAGTCTTACAGCAGTCCTAGGACACTGTCTCTTGCCCAGTGTCTCTGGTCAGTACCAACCCATGCCTCAAGTGTGGGAATGACTTCTTCCTGACTCCTTTTTTTTTTTTAAGATTTTTTATTTTATTTTATTTATTTGACAGAGAGAGATCACAAGTAGGCAGAGAGGCAGGCGGAGAGAGAGAGAGGAGGAAGCAGGCTCGCTGCTGAGCAGAGACCCTGATGCGGGACTCGATCCCAGGACCCTGAGATCATGACCTGAGCCGAAGGCAGCGGCTTAACCCACTGAGCCACCCAGGCGCCCTTTTGACTCCTTCTTAACTCCCTGTCCAGCCTGGGTTGCCCACCCCCCTCCAGGCTGTCCTAGTTGTATATATTGGATCTCTGTAGATAGTGGGCACCATCAGATCCTCACCTGTCGTGGCCGGCGCAACAAATCAACCAGGAACATGAGGGTAAGAGGATGAAGAAAAGAACTCGAGAAGCAGAGAGATGGGGGACAAGAGGAGCACTGAGGAGGATGTCCAACAGTGCTAAGTTTATTCAAAGCCTTAAGGCCATATATATAGTGACATTACATCTGTGTTTAGTTAAGCAACTATGGTTCCTCATGACGCCAAATGGCTGATGCCAGTACAAATACAGCAAACCTGAAAGTAAATTATGGGTTGTACTAAGGCAGCAAGGACCAGCAATGAACTTTTTAGCCCAACCGAATTGTTCTCATTTGTTTAGTAAGCGTGTGGGAAGTCAAGTAGGCGAGCGCACAACACATAGCACAGACTCTTGCCCAGTGCTACTGAACTTTTCCCGTCCTAAACCTTTTGTTAGGTTATTTGGACTTTAAAGGAGGCACAAGTCAGGGTCTGGTTTGGTTCTCGTCTCAAGCCTTATTGCGGCCTCCCACACTCACCGAAATGAGAACATGGCTCAGGGTTATGGAGTGAATATACCCTTTAGGAAACATTAAAGGACATAGCATAACTGGTCCGGGGTCACCCAGCCTGTGAGAGGCATGGGTGAGATTCAGACTGCACTGGGTGCCACAGCCATTTTCAGCTCACCTTAGTGTCCAATCTGGTCCCAGAAGGTTCCTGCTCAGGACTTTGCTTTGTGCTGAGCTGGGCTTGCTTCCTGCCTTTGAAGCCATTTTCACAGTGTATCCCCAGCCCACCCTCTCACATTGAGCATCAGTGCTGCCTTGGCTGGCCTCTGTTGATCGTGCCATTCCTCTCAATCCCTCTGTCACTCCTCCGGCCCACTGTCCTACTGCCCTCTGTCCGGTGGGCCAAGTTCTGAGTTTCTTACCTGCACTTCCTCTTAACTGTGCTCTGTTGAAATCCTCTCTAACAGGGAAGACCTGCTTATCAGAGCAGCTTGATTTGGAATCCATCTCCCCTGGAGGTCAGAGCTTCTGACCATCATGTCCCCAGCCTCAGCACTGGGGATGCCTGCCCAGCCTATTCTGGGTTCTCGTGGAGCTCTGGGATCTTGGAGAAGATTTGCCATGAAAATAAGCATTTATACATAACACGGAAGAGAAGATTTGAGGAAATTGAGTGAGTGTCATCTGGTAATGTTTGTGTTAGGATGGTTCTGAAATTTCTGGGCCCTGAGTTACCAAGAACCCTAGGTTGCCCAGCTGGAAGGACCTCAGATAGATCAGCTGGGCTCCTCACCTCATTTGACAGATGGGAAGTTGAGGCCCAGAGCTTAGTGCCACAGAGCAGGAGTGAGGAGAGATGTTAGTGACAGGAAGAAATCATAGGGTAAGCACAAAGTGGCTGAGCCTGGGCTTTGTTTATGCAAATGAGTTGCTAAAACAGTGGGCCTGAGGCTGCTGACTCTATCTAGTGGCCAGCAAAAAGTAACACCAGCCCACACCTTCTGAGGTTTAACTCATGCCAGGAATGATTCTCAATGTTTTATTTGTGGGCACCTGGGTGGCTCAGTTGTTCAGCTGAGATTATGCTCCCAGGGTGCAGGGATCTAATCCTCACCAGGCTTCCTGCTCAGTGGGAAGCCTGCTTCTCCCTTTCACACTCCCCCTGTGTGTGTTCCCTCTCACCCTGTCTCTCTCTCTCTGTCAAATAAATAATAAAATCTTAAAACAAGAACAACAATACCAAAATGCTTTATTTGCCTTAGGAGATAGGGTCTGTTATGGCTACCATTTTAATGCATGGAAATATGGGCACAGGGGAGCTAAAGGAGTCCAAGGTCACACAGCTTGCAAGTGGAGGAGCCAAGATTTGAACCCTGGGCAGCCTGCCTCCAGAAACTGTATTATTTTTTCCCCTTGTGTATGTCATTTTTAAAAACCTTTCCCTGAATTCTAACAGAGATGTGTAAACATTGTTAAGCATGCAGTTTATTGATCATCACAAAGCTTAGGTTCTGAAGCATTGCAGCAAGCTGGGGTGGGCTATGATGTCAGAACTGGTTGGAATCCAGTTTCTGGTGCTGCATGATCTTAGGTGACTTACTCAGCCTCAGTTTCTGCACTGAGTTTGGCAGCCTTGTGATGAGTAGAGCGTGTGACAGTGCCTAGCGGGTTTGGTGCCTGGCGAGTGTTTAATAAATGGTTTTCTCTTCTTAATAATGAAAATTCTAAGTTGTGTTGGTTTTGTTAAGCAGTCCGAATACCTTCCTCATCGGTCAGTTGCCTGTCAGTCGCCTTGTAGGTACTTGTGATGAGTCACTTTGGTAAGTCACTATATATAGCTGAAACATTTGGGGGTAGTTGGGGGACAACCCCCCCGCCCCCACTGCCCCTGCATTGAAAGTCTGTAATTTAAAATGTTCCACCTGAGCCTTTTTTTTTTTTTTAAACATAACCACTTTGGGACAGTGAAAGTTATATGTCTTCTCCTTAGGGTTGTGACGGAGCCTTTGGGGACCTGCAACAGCTTACTTCCAGTTTCTGTCTGGCATACTGATGGGCCAGAACTTATTTTAACAACATTCCATCACATTCCAGGCACCTGGAAGGAGGAATATGTTGAACTTCTCGGAAATTATTTTTTGGAACTGTTTTTATACTGAGGAATAACCCATTTAAAAATTGAATGACCTTTATGGTTGACTTTTCCACTCTACATAATGCAAACTGAAAAACTCGTTGTTTTCAGCTGCTTCTGCAGCAGTGGGAAGAGCAAGCCTGTGGGAGTCCTCCCCCGGTTGGCCCCAGCACAGAGCTGCATCATTCTACACACCCCTCATGCCTTGTCTCCTTGTCTGTGAGGTGGTAATGATGGTGCAGGGAGCTCCAGGGGTTGTCGTGAAGGTTACAGAGAAGGGGGGTGTAAACTTTGAACAGTGTGCCCCACATAAAATGCAGATCTGGTGAGCAGAGGCAGCTGCTCACATTAATTGTTGATGCCAAGGCACTGGAGTTCCACAACAGCCTATGCCTTTCTTTCCTGGGTCCTTTTTGTCTCAGCCACCACCTTAGAGAAAGTGACTCAGCAAGGCTGGTGCTTGTGGAGCCCTCTACAAATCCAGCTAATTCACACGGGCGATGCCCTGGAGATAAGGGGGTTTTCCTGGGTGGTAGGACCCCATTTCAGAGGCTTAACTAGCCGCTTTCTCCTAACTGGTCCTGTCCTCCAGGGTCAAGTTGAAGGCCTGCCAGGAGACTGGTGGTCTCACCAGAGTTTTCCACTGGAAGCATGAAGGACCCCATGGGGCCTCGTGCAGAATGACATGGGTGTTGGGGGGAGAACAGAGGGGACATCGCCTGTACCATCATGGGCAGGTCACTATATCTGGCTCACGCCGGCTTTCTTCCCATCTGGGAAATGGCAGAAGACCATGCTTTTTCACAGGAGGGATGAGGGTTTAGGGAGGTATTTGATGACTGTGTTGGGGCTGCATGAGTAACAGAGTTGACGGAGGGGCCTTGGAGTCACAGACTTGGGTTCAGGCCCCTGCTGCTGCCACATAAAAGTAGATCGCTTGGGTAAGCCATGGACCTCAGTGTCCTCCTCTGTGCACTGTGGATAATACCTAGCATGTAGGTCTGTGAGGGGTACAAAATAGAAGGCCATATTAGGAGCTTAGAGCAGAGCCTGGTACTCACTAGATTGTAGTTTTATGGAGATACTCTGGCATCACTGGTGTTGCAGACCTGGTCCTACCCTCTGGATACTTTGGCTGTGTGACAGATGGCTTATGAGGCCGTGGCTGACAGAAAGAAGCGGTGTCTGTCTTTTCTTAAGATTAAGGGTACAGAGGGGTGCCTGGTGGCTACGTCGTTGAGGCATCCAACTCTTGGTTTCAGCTAAGGTCATGATCTCAGGGTGGTGGGATTGAGCCCTGAGGTGTGCTCTGCTCTCAGTGTAGAATCTGCTGGAGGTTCTATCTCCCTGTATTTGTGTGTGTGTGCTCTCTCTGTATCTCTCTCTCTCTGTCTATCTCTCCCTAAAATAAATGAAGCTGTAAAAATAAATAAATACATACATGCATAAGTTAATTAATTATGGGTACAGAAATCAGTGATGGAGCTGGGCTGATGGGACGCTTGGCAGCAAAGACAGGTGCACCCTGCTTGAAGGCTCGGGGGTAGCTGCGGTGTCAGCAGTGGTGATGGGGGTGTGAGGAAGTTGCCTCGTGCAGCATCCAGAGAGGAACTTAGATGGGGGGGGGGGTTCCAGGGAGTAAATGCCCATGGGTAGGAAGCATCTTCAGATGAATGTCAGAGGGTGTCCTCATGGATGGGGAGGCACCCTTTCTCCCTGAAGCTGCCCACGAGAGGAGGTGTGCCTGCTGGGGACATAACTAAATCATTGGGGTTTAGCCTCCTAAGCTGTTAATTTATGAAGATGTGGCCAAGACCTTGTCTCACTGCTTTTTAAAGAGAAGTAAATTAAACTGTTGTTTGGGATGGTGTTGTCTTCCAAAGGCTCATTCAGAGTCAGTGGCAGAGCAGCTGTGGGCTTTCCAACTTGTCTTGAAAGCCTGGTCCAGGCAAGGGTGAGGGATATTCCCATCTCTTGGGGTCTCTTGCCCTCTCTGTTTATGGCAGAACGTGGTTTTGTGACTGGTAAATAAACAGGCATCCTGTGCAGATCCTTCAGCTCTTCGTGTGGCTGCAGTAGAGGAAATTCCCATTCACTGGGCGCAGACTGTGGCTGGACGGGCGGTGTGGCGGGGCTCTCACTGAGCATTCTCCTTTCACGTAATCCCCGACCAGATATGAATTTTGTGGTGTTGCCACTTTCCTGCTGGCCAGGAGGGAAGTTGAGGCCCAGGAAAGTTACACTTTCTCGCTGTGGTAAGCGGCAGAGCCATGTCAGCCGGTCCAGGCCCTGGCTTTCAGGTCTGTTTGCTGTGAGCATTTCCTCTTGTGTTTCCAGCTTTTGGCCTGTTTGACCTATCAAACTACTGATGGTGTATTGATAATTCTAATACTCTCGACATTGTGAAAGATTAGCTCTTCACTTTGTGCTAGAAATGTTTCTTGCTGTATTTTTCTTTTAATTAAAAAAAAAAAAGTCAAAGTCCCACGTTTCTGCCCATTTGAATCTCCCTGAGTCTCCCTGTTGTGAAGTGGTTGGGTTTGGGGATTTCTAGGGCAGGGGCCTAGTTGGTGGTGGCTTTGCCTGGAGGAGCCCATGGCTCAGAACTTAGAGTGAGGACTGGAGCAGTGTGAACTGTGGCCTGAAAATGTGTTCATGTGTGCTGAGGTGGTGCCCAGATTCTTTTGGAGGATGAACTGAGGTTTTGATCAGTAGGTTAGAGAAACACTTGATGGAATAACACTGATAATTTTGTTTTTGTATTCAATCCTAATTTTGTGTTTTCGTTTTCGTGTAGTGCAGTGTGCTCTATGTTCTAAGAAAAAATTGGCAATCAATTCATACAGTATCATGATTTAATAATCCTTCCTCACTCACCGGGTCATATTTCAGGTTTTTATATGTAGTTTTTATATCTGTAGTTCTGTTTCTGAATTCTGCATTTTGATTCATTCCTTCATTTTTAAATTTCTTATTTTAAAGATTTTATTTATTTGAGAGAGAGAGAGAATGAGCTAGGAGCAGGGGCAGAGGGAGAAGGAAAGGGAGACTCCTCACTGAGCATGGAGCCTGATGTGGGTCTCAGATCCCAGGTCTCTGAGATCAGGACCTGACCCAAAGGCAGATGCTTAACAGACTGAGCTACCCAGGTGCAGCCACATTCCTTCATATTTTTATTTTTACTCCAGTGCTGCACTGTTTGGCTGGTTGCTTCAGTTTCTGGGAGGGAGGGAGATGACCCCCTCCCATGTTCTTCTAACAAGTTTGCTTTTGCTGCGTTGACTGGAGAAGGGCCAGGCTTCCTGAAGATGAGTAGAATGATTCAGTGACACCCAAAAGGCAGTGGCTATCATTGTTCCCACTGTGCTTCAACAACTTCACCCACTGACTCTTTGATGATGGCAGCCACCAGCAAATCTTCTGCAGAGGACTGCTGCCTTGGGATGCTTTTCTTGTGGTGCTGGACTTCATTCCCCCTGGAAGCCAGTACAGCTAGGATTAGAACCTAGGAAAAGTCCCATTAGAACCCAAGAAAGTGGGGTGCCTGGGTGGCTTAATCGATTGTCTGCCTTTGGCTCAGTTCATGGTCTTAGGGTCCTGAGATCAAACCCTGCACTAGTGTCCGTGCTGGCTGTGGAACATAGACATACTTATTTCTCTCAGTTCTGGAAGCTGGGAAGTCTACGATCAAGACCCTGGAAGATTCCGTGTCTGTTCAAGTGCCCACTTCCTGGGTCACAGATGACCATCTTCTCCCTATAACCTCCAAGGTGGAGGAGGCGAGGGATCTCTGTGGGGTCTCTCTTATGGAGACACTAATCTCGCCCATGAGGACTCCACCCTCATGACCTAAACATCTCCCAAGGACCCCATCTCTTAGTTATGTCCCTTTGGACATTGAGTTTTCAACTTATGAATCCTGGAGGGATACACTGTCTACAGTGAGCTTCGTCAAACATCTTTTATGTTCAAGGCACTGTTTTTTGGCAAAATTAATCATTTCCTACACATCCTTTGAAGCAAGAGTATTTCTGCACTTTGCCTTCCTTTAGAACCTTTCTCTAGAGAGGATCCTAAAAAGTTCAGAAAAGATGCAGAAGAAACCTGCTGGTTAGCTCGTTTTTCACAGTAGAGCAGAATTCATTTTGAAGTAGGTTAATCTTAGAAATCCAGGCGAAGACACTTCGCTTGAAAATCATCTCAAATGATCAGTTAGTTTTGTTAGTAGGAGTAATAGTAACTATAAGATCAATAGAACAACTTTTTGTTCTACTGTGGGCCTACTGTGTGCTGGCTACCTCGGAGCACCTGAGTCGAACCATCTCATGATCCTTTCAACAGCCCACTGAGGGTCACACTGTCTTCTCCTCCACGTTATGGATGAGCCTTAAGTCTGGGCCAGAAATGACACAACTTTCCCAAAGCCATATTGCTACTGAGGGGCCAGCTGGGATCTACGCCCACTCTGGTGCCAGAGCCTGTGATTGCAAACGTGGGCTGCACTAGCTGTTCAGAACAAAGGACTGTTCATGGAGGTGACACAGCTAACCCGTGAGACCCACCACCCTTTTCCCTAAGGTCATCCCGGTACAGCCTGCAGTGATGGCCCGAGTTAAGCATTTGAACTTGGTGCTGCAGAGGGCGTGTTTTAGGGACAAGATTGGTGTTAAGGGGGTCTAATGAAGCCCAGAGGGAATGGAAGGAAACAGGACTTGGGGAAATATCTGGGTCCCTGGAGCAGTGATCTCCTTTTATTACTGTGCACCTCTCTTTCACAAAAATAAATACATACATACATACATACATACATACATACATACATACAAAAAATATTTGCGGACATAGCACAAATTTAAGCAAATTTTAAATTATAAACTCTACTACTCTACCAAATTATTATAAAAGGCATGCAAAAGCTAAACAGTTAAATGGATGACATGAAATATGAATAAAACTTATAATATTTTCTTCCAGCCCCTTACTGGACTATTTGTCAAACTCCCTTTGGAGAAGACTTTTTAAAGATTTGTTTATTTATTTATTGAGAGAGAGAGAGACAACACGTGTGTGCACATGTGAGTAGGGGGGGTGGGGCAAAGGGAAAAGGAGAGAAGCAGACTCCCCATTGAGCACAGAGGCCTCACTAAGGGCTCAATCCCATGACCCTGAGATCATGACTTGAGCCAAAATTTTGAGTCAGACATTTAATCAACTGAGACACCCAGGTGCCCTGGAGAAGACTTTTTAAGAAAGAGATAGGACACTGGATTTATAGCAATAATTCCTAGAATTAATCTTTAAAAGTGGGAAGATAGAAATGGTTTTTTTAATTTTTTTAAAAGATTTTCTTTATTTATTCATAAGAGATGGGAGGCAGAGACAGAAGCAGGCTTCCCGCAGAGCAGGAAGTCCAGAGTGGGACTTGATCCCAGGACCTGGGATCATGACCCTAGCTGGAGATAGACGCTGGAGATACTGATAAACCAAACTTTAGGGAAAAATACTGAACTTTACTGGGAAGATGAAGCAGAACAACAGCATATGGCAGCAACATGAGTTTTAGATAGTTGTTGGTCGCCCAGAAGGCTTAAGGTGGAGAGAAAAACAAAAGGCTGTAGTGACCCAAAATTGTCCGAGTTGTGACCCAGGAACTTCCGGGTGACATAAAGATTTGTTTATTTATTACACGGACAGCGCCATGTGGGGACAGAGCGAGGGGGAATGAGAATTCCATACAAACGTGTGAGTGGCTCTTCTCCCATCTCCAGGGGGGAAGGAAGAGATTGGGTTTACTCCAGTAAGCATGGTGATGAGTTGGTGAGGTAGGTTGACTAGATGTCTGGACACCTGAAAAAGCCAGCGAAGGGGGCTTCCTGGCCATCTTGTCAGTGTCTTATTGAAAGCTTGTCATGTGCAAGACTTTCTTTTAACAGGTTGCCAGGTGAATTGATGTACAAATCAGACTACCGGCCGCCATGTGTCATTGCTCAGGTGGTCCATGACACAGTGCCCTGCCACTAAGGGGATGCACTTAGCATTACAGACATCGTTCTGTCTTTGTTATTTTGAAATTTAGAAAATATCTTATTAATTTGTTCACCCCAAAGAGGCAATTTATTGCTTACTATGACAGTCTTTTGGTAGAGGACACAAAACTGCTTTCTTTGTTATGAAAATCAATGTGTTACACCAATTTTCTGAAAGATAGAAATGAATTGCCTCCTTCCAGCTGGGTCAGGACATAAGTGTACCCTATGTACTGGTTTTTCAATAGATTCAATTTACAGATTGTACATGTCTCTCAATACAGAAGACATTTGCTCACATTTATGTGTAGAACATTCCCGAACCTGGTCCAGGTTGCGGATGAAACCGTCACTCTGACTGGCAAGGCATAACGAAGAAGAGTTTTCCTGTAAACAATATGTGGTCATGGAAGGAATCAGCAATGCAATTCGTGGCTGATTCCAAAGGCTCTAAGAGGTGGTAGATGCACAGGCAAAGTGGTGACTTTTGCAGAGGAAGCAGGCTGGGGAGAGATAGCAAAACAGAAGTTTGAGAGGGCCCTAAAATCTCCTCCTGTGGGATTATTGGCCATTGAGCTTGAGAAAGGCTATGGTGAAAACTTGAAAGAGCATCAGATCAAACCCTTGGCCACTGGAGGTTGAAACTGACATGAGCAGCACTATCTCTATTCTTGACCCAAGGCCACAGGATGACAAGCTTTGCTTTTTCAATGTGGTCTCAGGTCTCTATACTGCCCTATAAAGAAAATAATACAAATAAATGCTGAGAGTGTAGAGTGTAAGCAGAGCTCCCCTTGGCCATTTCCTAAGTTTTGTCCACTCCGAAGTGAGTATCACTTTGGTGAGTGCATTGCAGGAAATGGCCTTAATGATCAATGGCAGACCTCCACTCCAGAGTGACATAAAAAGCAATCTGCACCTCCTTCCTGATTTGTCTGTAATGAAACTTGCTTTCCTCAGGTCCCAGCATTCGAGGCAGATAAATATGTTCCCTTTCGTTGGCTCTTACTCATACTTCAGCAAGATTTCCCATGTGCTTTCCTTGGCTGGCTGGGAAACTGGACCACAATCTATGGGATCTTAGGGGACAGGCGCGTAGAATTCCAGTGGGATCCCGGAACAGAACCTAATTGGAGATTAGAGACCATTGCGGTGCAAAGCTTTTCTTTGAGATCGAAAGAGGTGCATGTTATGCAAATATTAGCAAGTGTAAGGTCACACTGTCTATTGAAAATTTAGACTCATTATGGTCAAGAAGGCTGGAAGATAAGTAGATTTTGGGAAAGATTCAGGTAAATTCAGGGAGGTGGCAAATTACCCCAGGGAAAGTAGAATGGCTAAAGAGTATGGCCCAAACTTTTTAAAAAAATTTTATTCACTTATTTGACACACAGAGAGCCAGAAAGCACAAGTGGGGGGAATGGCAGAGGGAGAAGGGGAAGCAGGCTCCCCGCTGAGCAGGGAGGCAAATGTGTGGGACTCGATCCCAGGACCCTGGGATCATGACCTGAGCTGAAGGCAGACACTTAACCGACTGAGCCACCCAGGCACCCCCTGGCTCCAACTTCCAAAGATGTGTATGAGTTACCTTTGGTGGGAAGGAATGAAGATCAGCAACTGTCCTTGATTCTGCTTCTCAGGAAGGCATTGTGATGTGGTGCCCAGGACTTTGGAGACAGACACATGCTTGGTGCCCTCTGGCTCTGCCACAAAAGCAACACCTTCCAGAGGGCAGCTGCAGGCACCGGGTGGCGTCACACAGGGTCAGACCCAGGAGGCACTCAGCCACGTACCCATTCCACCATCCTGCTGGGTTTGGAAGAGCGCTATCTAAGTCCCTGCTGCTGAAGGACCATCCAGAGTGACATGTCCCATGGGGCATCCCGGCATTCCTTTACCCCTTCAGGTTGTTGGCAGCAAGGCTGGAAATTTTTTTAATTGCCTGGGAAAATGATAGCAAACAGCTCCATAAAGGAGTTTCAGAACGCAGACTTCATACTATGTTTTGAGTACATTTCATTTATTTGGCAGGTACTGACAGGGTGCTTAAGTGCCAGGTGCTGCTGCATTAGAAACGGACTTGAGAAGTTAACAGGAGGGGGCTCCAGCCCTCAACCAGCACAAAGTTGATCAATGGATGCATGTGACAGACAGAGCACTGTGACGGGGAGTACTAGGTGCTGTCATAAGAAGGGTATGCCTGGAGTTAAAGGAACACTCGGGGGGAGCCAGCACCAACACTCGGGGAGAGCTGTGGGAAATATGATGGATGCAGATGGCTCCAGAGGAAACCAGAGAACTGCTCAGATCCCTGCTTCTTAACAGCTCCAAGTGCCCGCCGCTTCAGAGTGGGGGCTGGGCGAGCAGGGAGCTGGGGTGGGCGCAGCGATGCCTAAGTTCCGACCTCAAGCCCCTGCGCTGTTTCAACTGTCCCTTTAGGAGTACAATGACATAGGATGTCACCAACGGAGGATCTACCCCTGCATCCTGGTACTGGGAAAGCACGCGAGGGCTGCGGAGCTGAAAGCAAGAGTTGGCAGTTCCAGTAATGTGTGCAGGGTTTTAAAAAACTATATACCGGAAAATATCCGGTCTTATTTGCATGTGTTTGTATCATGCACAATTTTTAACTGCAATCCTTCTTTTACCTTCTTCCCTGTTGTTAAGACTCTCCTCTCCTCACCGCTGCCTTTGTCCCTATAATACCTGTTGACAGCCTGGTGCTCATCCATGAGCTCATTCGCCTCTATCCACGCACGCATGGGGCTCTGTCACTGTTTAACAAATATGGGCTCATTTTATCTACCTCTTGATCTAGTGCTTCCCAGTTAATAATCCCTCCTGCATAACGTCCTTCTGTTTTTATCTTCATTTTTATAAAGAATGGTTGCTCACCTTTTATCAGGTGCCTTTATTTTTTTATCAAATGCATTTATTGCTATGGTCTTAAGAGTTTTTTCACAGTTAATTTAGTGATAAGGTAAATCTTATTGATTTTCTGGTCTTGAGCTCCCTTTATTTTCCTGGAATGAATCCAAGTTGGTCTCAGGATATAGTCCTTTGATAGATGCCTGACTTCTGTTATTTGCTAACATTAGTTCAGTTTCTGTTAACTAATCTGTCCTAAGCCAGATTTGTTAATAGCTTCCCCGTTCCTCCCTCTCAGGTTTGGGTATTAAAATTGTGCTCAGCTTCATCAAGTGAATTGACTTATTATTGTTTAATTGCCTGTTGCCATTTAACAGTAGAATGACAGTTATCCAGCTGCAAACCTGTCTGATCTTGGAACTCATCTTCTTAATTTTTCATTCTTGAATCATTTGGATGATTTTGTTTTCCTAGGAAATCATCGTTTCTTTTAGGTTATCAAATTGATTAGTATAAAGTGCCTTGCAGTTTAGTGATTCTTTTATATTATGCATTTGCTTTTATATCTCTGTTCCCAATCCTTATCTGTTTTGCAACTCTCTCCCTCTCTCTGTCCCCTCCTCCCTGAAACCCCCCTTTCCCCATTCCCCTTCCCTCTCCCCACCTCCTCCCACACCCCATCTTCCCCCTCTCTTATCCTTAATAGGGCATGTGAAGTTTTTTTTATTATTATTATTTCATTAGTCATTCATAGAAACAACTTTGAGTTTATTTGCCCCTGATATTTTTTATTAGTTTAAAAATTTATCTTTATTATAACTACTTCCTTTCTTTGGATTGAGCTGCCCTTTTCTGATGGGTTTAAATGAGTACTTTCTTTTATTTAAAAAAATGTTTGAAATTGAAGACATTTGACACTAAAGTCTCCTTAGAGTATAACTTCTGGTGTCTTCTGTAAGTTTTGGTATGAAATAGTCTCCTTTCCATTGCTTTCAAGATTTTCTTCAGTCGTCTTATGATTTCTTCTTTGACTGAAGACTGTATTTCTTAACTTGTATGTAGTTTCAATTTTTTGTTACCAGGTTATCTAATTCTGATTCTACTGGATTGTGATCAAAGAACTGTTCTTTAAATCTTTAATTTGGAAGGCTTGTAAAGGTTTCCTTTGTTGCCTAGTATGCAATTAATCTTTACAAATATGGCTTTCCTTAGGTGTAAGAAAGAAATGTTTTCCGAGGGAAATAAGGATGTCTATTTTCTTTTTTTTTTTAAGATTTTATTTATTTATTTGACACACAGAGATCACAAGTAGGCAGAGAGGCAGGCAGAGAGTGAGAGAGAGGAGGAAGCAGGCTCCCCGCGGAGCAGAGAGACCGATGTCGGGCTCGATCCTAGGACCCTGGGATCATGACCTGAGCCGAAGGCAGAGGCTTTAACCCACTGAGCCACCCAGGCGCCCCAGGATGTCTATTTTCTGTGTGTCCTTGTTTTTCCCTCCTTCTAGTAGATACTCCCATTTGAAAAGCTAAAATTTTACCTTGTTATTGCATTTTTAGAGTCTTCAGGTATTATGTTGTTAGATGTATACCTGCTTATACCTTTTACATCTTCTTTCCAAACTCTGTCTTTAAAAATGTCCCTCTTCATCTTAGTACCTATAACTTTAGACCCAACTTGTCTGCGATGAAGTTTGCCATTCCGGCTTTCTCTTTTGCATGGTATCTCCTCACCTGATACATTCTCAATCCCTTTTGCATTTTAAGTATGTTTCTTGAACAGCGTGGATCTGTAACCTCCTGATAGGCGCTTTAATAGAAAAAGTCAGTCTGTACACATTTAAATTAATGATAAACAGTCATAATTTTATTCCTCCCATCTTATTTTGTTTTTATTTTCCCCATTTTTGATGTTTTTAATCAAGTTCATTCTTTTTGTACTTGATAAATAGAGAAGTTCTTTGCATTTTTCGATGACAGCTTAATTGAGATATAATTCACAGGCCATACCACTCACCATCTAATGTGGACAATTTAATGGCTTTCACTATATTTAACTATACTATACTGAACTACCTACACATTTTCATCATCCTCAAAAGAAAACTTTAGCCATCACCACCAGTCTTAGGCAACCGCTAATCTACTTTCGGTCTCTGTAGATTTAGCTATTCTGGAAATTCCATATAAATCAAATTATGCAATACGTGGTCTTCTGTGACTGACTTCTCTCAATCAGCAGAATGTTTTCAAGGCTCCTCTGTGTCGTGGCACATATCAAAATTCTATTCCTTTTCAAGGCTGAATAATATTCCACAGGCTGGATGGATCACATTTTATTTATCTCTTCATCAGTTGATGAACATCAGGGTTGTTCTCACCTATTCGCTATTACGAATAAACCCTAAACCTTCATGCACAAGTTTTTGTGTGGGCATAGTTTTTTTCTTGGCTCTATACACAGGAGTGATATTGGTGTGTCATATGGCAACTCTGTGTTCTGCATTTTGAGGATCTACTAAATCATTTCTAATGTGGCTGTGCCATTTTCCAAGCCCACCAGCAATTTACAGGTTCCAGCTCTTCACATCCTTCCAACACCTGCTTTTGGGGTTTTTGATAGTAGCCATCCACGTGGGTGGGAGGTGGTATCTCACCATGGTTTTGATTTGCATTTCCCGAATGATTAGTGATGTTGAGCATATTTACACGTGCTTATTGTCCCATATATTTTATATATACCTTATATGTATCTTTAAATATATATCATATATTTCATATTTTATTGATATTTAAATACATATTTAAGAATGTAAATATATTTACATAAATATGTTTATATAAATATATGATCATGTAAAATATATTTATATATACATTTATATATTAATGTATACATTTGAATATTAGAGAAATGTATATTCAAGTTCTTTGCTCATTTTTTAAGAGATTTTATTTATTTATTTGAGAGAGATTTATTGAGAGAGATCACAAGCAGGCAGAGAGGCAGGCAGAGAGAGAGGAAGAAGCAGGCTCCCTGCTGAGCAGAAAGCCCGGGGCTCGATCCCAGGACTCTGAGTTCAAGACCTGAGCGGAAGGCAGCAGCTTAACCCGCTGAGCCACCCAGGCGCCCCTCTTTGCTCATTTCTTAACTTGGTTGTCTTTTTATTTGAGTTGTAAGAATTCTTGGGTGCCTGGGTGGCTCAGTGGGTTAAGCCGCTGCCTTTGGCTCGGGTCATGATCTCAGGGTCCTTGGATCGAGGCCCGCATTGGGCTCTCTGCTCAGCAGGGAGCCTGCTTCCCTCTCTCTCTCTCTGCCTGCCTCTCCATCTACTTGTGATTTCTCTCTGTCAAATAAATATAAAAAAAAATCTAAAAAAAAAAAAAAAGAATTCTTCACACAGTCTGCATGCATGTTCCTTATATATGACCTGCAAATATTTTCTCCCATTTAGTGGCTTGTCTTTTGACTTTGTCAATGGGGTCCTTGGAAGCACAAAACTGGGATATTTTGGTTGAGTCCCATTTATTTGTTTATTATTTTTTTTAAGTTGCTTGTACTTTGGTGTTTGGCTGAGGAGCCGTTGTTAGATTCAAGACCACTAACATTTACCTTTGTGTTTTCTTCTGAAAACTTTATCATTTTACTTTATTTTTATTTTTTAAAAGATTTTATTTATTTGAGAAAGAGACAATGAGAGAGAGCATGAGCGAGGAGAAGGTCAGAGGGAGAAGCAGACTCCCTGTGGAGCTTGGAGCCTGATGCAGGACTCAATCCGGGATCTCCGGGATCATGACCTGAGCAGAAGGCAGCCGTCCAACCAACTGAGCTACCCAGGCATCTCGAACTTTATCATTTTAATGCTTACACATATGTATTTGATGCATTTGGGGTTATTTTCTCTGTATGGTGTGAGGCAGGACTCCTGTTTCATTATTTGCATGTGGCTGCTTGGGAGTAAAATACTGTTCTTACCCCCATTGAATTGTTTGGGAGTCTTGTCAAACATTAGTTGACTGTAATTTATTTTCCTTTTTTTTCCCCATTGAGGCATTTCACGTGCCATGTATATTATATTTCTAGGAAAAAGGAATCCCAGGATTTTCCCTCCTGCCTGGATTCTTCCTTCTTCATGGTGCATGATGCCAGAAGAATTTTTCCATGCAGTGAAACCAAACTGAGGGGATGGAAATATTCTGCCACTTTTCTAGATCTTTCAGTTATACAAGTCTAGGGCTGGTCATGCCACACTTGTTTAACTTGCCCGTGAGGTTCACAGCAGTTTTCCCAGCTCTGTGGTCATCAATAATTTCAAATTTGCCAATGTACTCATGCTTCGTCATCACAGTGAGGAAACGGGACGATGACTTTGGTGCAGGGCCTCCTAAGAACCTGACCTTCGCCCCCCCTTTCAGCAGTGTTAATGTTCTTGAGGGCATCTGTGGGACATTTGTTCACACTGTTACTGCGGCACGGAAAGATGGCAGAAAAAGCTTTTTTCCCTTTTATTAATATTTGGTCTTGTTCTCCTTCCCTTTCTCATAACCGAATGCGTATTTCCCCTTCGTCATTTGAAAACTGCATACTGTTCTCCAGCTGTTTTCCCCAGACGAGACCTTGTGTATCAAGAATCCTTATTTCACGGTTATTATACACAATCTTAAAGATTTATGACTGTCCGCTTATTTTACACATGCATACACACGAAGCACTAAATACGGACTTTATCTGAATGGCTAAATGTTGGCCAAGACAGAAGCCAGTTGTAGTGGGAACTGATAGGATAAAGATATAGTCTGAAGTTTTTGTTCTTTAAAAAAAGCCTTCATGGGGCGCCTGGGTAGCTCAGTGGGTTAAGCCGCTGCCTTCGGCTCAGGTCATGATCTCAGGGTCCTGGGATCAAGTCCCATGTCGGGCTCTCTGCTCAGCGGGGAGCCTGCTTCCTCCTCTCTCTCTCTCTGCCTGCCTCTCTGCCTACTTGTGATCTCTCTGTCAAATAAATAGGTAAAATCTTTAAAAAAAAAAAAAAAACAAAAAAAGCCTTCATGGGGCGCCTGGGTGGCTCAGTGGGCTAAAGCCTCTTGTTTTCAGCCCAGGTCATGATCCCAGGGTCCTGGGATCAAGTCCTGCATCGGATTCTCTGTTCAGTGGGGAGCCTGCTTCCCCCTCTCTGCCTGCCTCTCTGCCTACTTGTGATCTCTGTCTTTCAAATAAATAAAATCTTAAAAAAAAAAGGCCTTCATATTTTATTAAAAATTTTAGGTGTCCGAATTCAAAAGGTTAACAATATAGTACAATAATAATAATAATAATAATAATAATATATCATCTAATAATAAAATAATAATAATTTCTCCTGCATAGTCACTGCTGCACACTAGTAAAATGAGATGTTTCTTTTCTTTTCTTTTTTAAAGATTTTATTTATTTTATTTATTTGACAGACAGAGATTACAAGTAGGCAGAGAGGCAGGCAGAGAGAGAAGGAGGGAAGTGGGCTCCCCGCTGAGCAAAGAACCCGACGTGGGGCTTGATCCCAGCCAAAGGCAGAAGCTTAAACCACCCAGGCGCCCCGAGATGTTTATTTTCATTTGGGATTATGGAGGGGCAAGGTGTTTTTGGCTCTCCTGCTGAAGTAGGGACTCAGTCAGCATTGTCTCCACCTTTTCCCCTAATAGTAGCTCTGGAAGATGAAGACGTCCCTCCATCTCCCAGACATGAGGGTTTGACCAGGACATGGGATGTTATAAGCTCATTGACAGTCTCATGAACTAAGCCCTGGTTTATTGGTCACAGTCGTTCTCCAAGTATTTTCAGGAATAAACTTCAGGTGTTGCCCTTACTCTAATTTTTCTTTCTGAGATTTCTGACTGCAATCGCTACTTCCTGCAGTCACTCAAGGAGAAACGAGGCATGTGGCAGCGCAACAGTGTGTTTTTCTTTCAAGATGACAGAATCACTCTTGATTTCTGTACGCATCTCGGATTTTCATATACGAACATGGATTTTGGTGTCTACCCTGAGGAGATAATACATATGGTGTGAGCTACACATGTATTCTCATGACACGTCACCTGGGTTACCCAGAACTTTCTGGGCCCGGCAGAAAGGCAGAAACCCAGGTGAATTCCTCATTGTTCCAGCAGGCTGTCAGCCCTCAAAGGCCTTCTGGATGTGTTTGTGCATCGCAGTGTCTGCTGTGTAAGATACAGAAAGAGCACAGTAGTTCAGGGGGAAAATATTTAGGAACACATTTTCCAGGAGGAACCAGGATTCAGTTTGGGTGACTCTTGACCATTTTTCATCTTCTGACGACTGAAAGTGGTAGTGAATCTACAGTCATGGTTTTAACATGCATTTCAAATGTAATGTGAGTTTCTATCAACATAAAACTATAAGAACTGTCTTCCTAAAGGGCATTCATGTAAGGCCCGTTATTTTCCAGCTTGATTAATGAAAACAAAATTTTTCTGTAATGCTTTCTTCCTACTCTGTATTAGTTTTCAGGACTGGATTGAAAGTGATTTATTGTGGATAGGGTTATACCTGCTCGTGGAATTTTTTTCTGTTCCTGGGTTTTTAAAGGTGGCAGAGTTGACTTTCTGATTTTAATTCATCTTCACTAGATGAAGAATTCACAAATAGGACTTTTTCTTGAAATAACCATAGCCTGGGGGCGCTTGGGTGGCTCAGGTCATGATCTCAGGGTCCTGGGATTGAGTCCCACATCGGGCTCCCTGCTCAGTGGGGAGCCTGCTTCACTCTTTGCCTCCCCCTCTGCTTATGCTTTCTCTAATAAGTAAATAAATAAATAACCTAAAAAAAAAAAGAAGTTGTATTTGACTGGAGCTTCATGTGGAGTGACAGATCAACAGAAAGACAAAGGAATAAGAGACAGGAAGCAATGAAAGAAAACACAGAGGCGCACAGTATAGACAGATGTTCCTCAGCTTATGACGGCCTCGGCTTCTAATAAACCCATTGTTCAGCTGGAAATCTCTTTAGTTGAAAATGCATGGAAAACACCTAAGCGACTGAACATCAGAGCTTAGCCCCGCCAAACTTAAATGTCTTGAGAACACTTACAGTATTGCACAGTTGGGCAAAATCCTCTAACACAAAGCCTATTTCACAATAAAGTGTCTGGTATCTCATGTAACTTACTGAACACTGCACTGAAAGCCAGAACAGGACGGTTCAAGTGTGTTGGTTGCTGACCCTCGTGATCACGTGGTTTGCCTGGGGGCTGTGCTCGCTGCCTCTGCCCAGCATTACAAAAGAGGACCCTACTGTAGATCGCCAGCCTGGGAAAAGATCCAAACTAAATGCATATTACTTCTGCACTATTATAAAAAGTCAAAAAACCATAAACTGAACCAAGGTGAAGTCAGGGATCTTCTGTACCAGGTGTGTTAGGGAAGGTCAAGTGCTCCTGTCTGGCCAGGAACCATAGTGGTATGGGGGAGTTCTACAGCGGAGAACCACTAGGACTCAAGCACCAACGGTCACAGGTTACACCAGGAAGACTGGATGCTCTTCTGTGGGCGATGAGAAGCCACGAGCGACTCAGGAAGGCTGAAGAGCTCTGGGCAGGTGGGACAGCTGAGGGCTGCAATGAAGAGGGACAGGTGGAGCTGGGAGACCAGGTGGGGAGAGCCCGCTACCCTCGAACAAAAGGCAACAAAGGTCTGGACTGGGATGATGGAGATGGTGGAAGGTAATGGGATATTCATGAAACAGAACTGGAAAGCCATGGAAATGAAATAAGAGAGGGAGGGAAAACCGTTCATGACTTTAATTGCCATCAGTATAAAACATGTTGAATTAAAATGAATTGGTATTTCTAGACCGATGATGACATCACAATAATGGAAGGAAACCAATTTTGATTTTGAGCCTGGTTAAGGAGACAGTATAGACAAGAGAAAAGCAGAGGCTCTGGAGTCACACAAATGTCACCATTGAGATTCGTCCCCACTCTTCATTCCCTTCCCTGTAAACCCAGGCAAGTGACACCTGCCTCACAGCACTGGTAACAAATAGGGAAGAGCACACGTTCCCACGTTCCCGGGTCAGACAGGACAGCCAGGGATCAGCGGCACATGAGGAGGTGACAGGTGGTTACTAAACTGAGCTCAGGTGCATACACAGCATTTTACGTCACCTTGAGATGGCTCCTCTTGTGACCTCTCGAAGAAGGTGGCAAGGTGAGGAACAAACTCCAGGAGCTTATTAGCATACATGATCTTCAGGCCGTCTGGATGAGACTCAACGATCTGCTCTACAATCACCTAGCAGAAGGAAGAGCGTTTTATTTTTATTTATTTATTTGTTTGTTTGTTTGTGTTTTTGTTTGTTTTTAAAGCACCTAAAAGAGAAGTATGAACTATACACTACAGAGAAAAGAATCGTGTTAACCTTAAAAATGCACTTCGTCCTTCCTCCTCCCCACTCAGTATGCTTTCTAAACAGGAGGTAAGTAACATTGGCATGAAAATCTAGGTCCTGGGATTTGGGAATACTGCTCCAACCCTGGGGGACACAGAGGCTGAGGGACAGAGACTGGCCTGAAGCTAAAACATCACACACACTCATCTGCTTCCCTTCTGAGCTTAAAAGCAAAATACTGTATCTGCAGACAACAGCTCTGTATCATCTTCACCCTGGCCTTATCCTCTACCGTCTCCAGAACAGGGAAAGGGCTGAGATGGAAAGTGATGGAAGAAAACACATCTTATTTTGCTTTAGTATTTAATTTTTTTTGGTGAGGCTGAGTTGCAGGAGGTGAATGACAAGCATACAAACTTAAAATACAAACGTGGCCACAGTTCATTTAATGACATGGAAACGTAAAGTACTTCCCCAATTTAGCATATTAGATTCAGTTCAATGAAAAGGGCATAAATTAAATAACTAAAATATTTTCATTTAGTGACAAAGAATAATGTGATCTTTTTCACCCCCACAGAGAGAGCTATGAACTATAATAGGATACATACAAAGAACTGACAGATCATTTACTTTTAGTAGTCTTAATGAAGCTGAGAAGATTACTGAAATTAATCCTTCAATTTCATTTCTATCACTGGGATACTGTCTCGTTTTAAAACTGGAAGCCTTTCATCCTGAAGTCATGGTGGGTAGCTTTATACTTACCAGACAGAAAGAACACTCGCACTGGCAGGTGACTGGAAGAAAGCCCTCAAACGCTGAGACTGGCTTCATGACTTCTGTCCGCTTGAACTAGATGAAACCGACGCTCTCCAAGTTGGAAGCTGCTGATTGCTGGCGGCCTCACATGGTGCAGCCCATACTCCGGCCGCTCAGAGGCAGGATACACTGACTCCCTGTATTTTACTGTATCCTTATAGGTCAAGAACACTGGGTAACCAAGTTCTGGACTTAAGGTACTACCCGGCTAACTCGCCCTTCAAAGCCCTTTATCTTTGAATATTCCCTCCCTCCCACCTTCCTAGCCTGGCAAACTCCCCCATGGTCTTCAAGACTTAGGCCACATCAATTCTGCGAAGACGCTTCCCCTCACAGACTTTCCCTGCACACAGAGCTGTCTTCCAGCTCCTCCAGTGGGCACGGGCGCCTTGGTGGGGTCACGCTTTTCGGCAACTTCATTAACGTATAACTTATGGAAATGGAAATTGACCTGAAAATGTTCTGATCCGTACCTTCTTCCTAGGCAAGTCCCTCACCCCTACTAAATTAAGATAATCCCTGAGTTATGGCATCACTGGAAGAGACCAGAGCGCATGCCTGATTCCTGCCATGCTGATGGGCACCAAGCGGGACCAACCTTTTCTTACAACCAGAAGAGCAGGAACTAAGAGCATCTTCAAGGAAGAGCCCTGAGCTCTCTCGCACCCAGTCAAGAAACAAAGCCAGATTAGATGCTCTGTGTTTGTGGAATGAGGTGCATGGGGGCACAAACCTCATCCATGTATGGTTTCACCAGTACTTGACCGACTAACGCCTCTGCATCCCGTGTCTTGTCAATTGTAGCGTAAGTCTGGAGGCAGTGCCATATGATGTCCACATTGGAAGTCTGAAGCCCTTCTAGCAGCAGGCCTCCCAGGGACTGCTGCAGCATGGCCGTAATGTGGGCTATACGCTGCAAGAACAGAGAGACCAGGAAAGAAGGTTCAGGTACCACAGTTTCTAAAAGCTCAAATATATGTGTATAATTTATATACATATGTGTTATATATATAAAGCGAGCCTCTAATTCTACCAGAATATATGTAAGATTAAAATCCCAACATTTCCTAGAGAATAACAATAAATCTCTTCTCCCCATGATTGCTTTCTTTCTTTTTTTTTTAAAGGTTTTTATTTATTTATTTGTTGAGAGAGAGCACAAGCACACAAGGAGACACAGGCAGAAAGAGAAGCAGGCTTCCTGCCAAGCAAGGAGCCCAAGGTGGGACTCAATCCCAGGACCCTGGGATCATGACCTAAGCCAGAGGCAGTGGCTTAACTGACTGAGCCACTGAGGCGTCCCCTCCCTATGATTTCTTTGAAAGTAAGTCGGCTTCATCAAAGTGAAGTTCAGACAATTACGGAATGACAAAAAGTTATTTGCCTCTTAAGCTACGGAGTAAATCTGACAAACGTGCATTTAAACCCAGTCAAGGGCTTTGGATAAATGAACTCTGACTACATCATATGATGTGTCAAGTTACATGAAATTCAGAATTAATTTTACTTGCATAGTTTGGAGACTACGCTTGTGTCTTTACACAAAATCTATCTAGTGTGACATAATAGAAGCAGGGTCCCAAGCAGGAGACACTGAAAAAAAAAGAATTCAAAGCTAGCTTCAAAATCCTGTAGAGTAGCAATTATCAGGGGCAATGCTAGGTCAAACCAAAATCATCCAGGAAATTCGCAAACAGCAAATTGAAAATCGAAACCAACACTTGCTGGTCTTACTTTGTCCAGAAGAGGCATGCCTTTGCTCTGAACAGCATGAAAGTGTAACTGGTTAAATTCTGTGGCAATTCTCTCCAAAATCTGTCTAGTCCAGAGAGGCCTAGTAGAGACAATTAGAGAAATGTAATTCCCAAAGTTAAAAACCTGCCACCCCCACCGCCCCACATGCCTTACAGCGCTCAGGCACCTGCACCTGAACGCCATCAATTTTCATGACAAACTGTCTGTGCAGCAGGCCCCAGTGCAAGGGGTGAGGAGCGGGGAGGTCGTAGAAGCCACCGACGCAGCCTGGCCCGGGCCACAGGGCCCAGGCAAGGGGATGGAGCTATTTTAGGTCAGTGTGGGTACAACTGCATGATTCCTCCACGTTCCTCGGGCTCTCCCATTTGTGCCCTTCTTCTCCCTTCTTCTCCCATTCTCTAACCCCCTCCTCTCTCTTGCCCTGTCCTACCGTTCATACCCGAAGCCCCCTCTTCTTCTCTGCCTGCCTCATTCTCCCTCCCAAGTACCTCCCCAGTACCAACTACTGCTGTCTCCTCAATCAGCTAAAACTGACCGCCTAGCAGCAACCTGGGAAATCGCTCAGAGCAGCGGACTCCAAGTTTAAATTTACCCAACGGCAGAAAGAGCAAGCTCGGTGCTCCGGGAGCTGGTGAGAAATCACTCACAGTGCATCTGCCATCAAGTGGACTGGATACACTTCCCTTTGCCCCCCACATTAGAAAGCGTCAACCCCATTCAAAAGGAAGTCGAACAGTGAAAGAAAAAAAAACACACAACAAAGGCCCCAAAGCCCCTGCTGGGCTCTATGAGGCATCCCACATCTGAGGATGGGCAGTCACGTAGTAAGGAAACACACTGTAAGAAAACCCAAAATCGCTGGAGACCTGCCATGGTGTGCCCCATCCCAGAGCATCAGAACTGGTGTGGAGGGAAGGCAAGCGCTTGGCACGACCAATGCAGAAGCCTAATCCCAACCTCTACTGACTGATCCCATGTGCATTTCCTATTTATCCTTTTCTCGGCATTTCTGGGCCTGGCAGAGCATGATGGATTTACTGTGCACTGACGCTGCTCTGGCTTTCCTGACTCTAGAGCTCAGAGCTGCTCTTCTGGAGAAAAAAGTCCTCCAAGGTAATTCTGAGCAAGAAAGTGCACAATGTCTGTTTATCAAGGACAGTGTTGCAAAGGGACAGGATTGTAGACACAGAGCTCACTGAGGTGTTTCTATCCGATGAGCACAGCAGCAACAGCAAAGACGGGAAGAACACTGGAGGGCCAGCTCCCCAGGGGCCGAACGTGGACATGGCTGGAGGGGCTGCAGGCGCTGCCAAGGGCCGCAGTGAAGCAGAGCCGCTGGAGACACATGGGCTGCAGAAGGGCCGCGTGCAGACTGTCTGCTAAGTGTGGACGAACGGGGCAGAAGCACGAGTGCAATGGGCTAGAGACACAAGCACAGTGGAGGCTGACCACTTAGTTGAATGCCTTGATGTGAAAGGGGACAGAGACCTAGGACCAGAGAATCGCTTCCTTTGGGATGTGTCCGTTCTTAATCTCCATCATGAGGCATGCGGAGCATATGGTCTCTCAAGTTCCTTCCAAATCTAAAACCTTAATTCCTAAAATTTAGAAACCTAACTCCGCCTGCAAGGGGAGGGACTGTTAGCGTCACACAACAGAGCACTCAGGGCACCAGGCGACCTTGACGCAGGCAGCCCAGCTGGTATGTGTAGGACCAGCCCCGGCTACTCCCACTGCACCACTGTGCGTCTCACAGTGCTGACAGGACCTAACTACTCATTTTCTGAGTCACTCATCTACCCTGGATGATTGAAAATTCACACCAGGAAGGGAACAAGACAATCACAGTGTAACAAAGAGAGCCATCATCTTTTTCCTATTTCATAAGTTTTTCCTTTCCTGTTTGTAAATTTCAACTGGATATGTCCTATACTGTTTCATAATAATATAATGCTGGTGCAAAATACATCAATGGTAATACTCTGGGCATGTCTAGGAAAAAAAATGAGATGGAGAAAAACCAAGATGAATGGTAGGTATGCCTTAAAGATCAACAGGACTTTGCTAGTCCTCAGGGAAGGTGATTCCAAATATACTTTTACACTGCAAGCATAATGACGTGTTGGAACTGTGGTCTATAACCAAAGCGTTTATAGGAACGTGTTATAGATTTTACCATTTCATGCTCTCCACTCTCCTGGAGCTACATTCTAGCCACAAACCTGGATTTTCTTCTTGTTCAGAAATGAATTCTAACTAAGCCATCCCCGCCTAATTAGATTGGATGTGAAGTATTAATTTATGTGCTACTTAGTTAAAAAAAAATGCTTACCTGCTTGCTTCTAGTGCAGAGGTTTCTTTCGAACTTTGTGAATTTAAGATTTTTTCAATCTTTTCCACTGATCAAATAACTTGTATAAGCCTCAACACACACATCTATAAAAATAAAAATTAAGCAAACAAAAAACGTCACCATCTTTACTCTTAATCATCTTTATTTCCCATGCTAAATGCAGGAAAATATAAGACCAAAAGTTAACTTCAAATATATAGGGCATGCTATATTTTGAATATTTCTATGAAACACAGAATTCTCAAGAATGCAAATCTTAGTTCTAGAATAAGCATACTTCCATATTCTATTGCAAGTTTATAGAGGAAAAAAAAAACCCTAGACTTTGCTTTCTCATATTCTATACTCTTATTTCTTTTTTTCCCCATCCTGAATCTTTCTATGGGCATTTCTTTCCTATTTTCTTAAAAAAGATTTGTTTATTTGAGAGAGAGAGAGACTGCATGTGCGCGTGCAGGGGAGGGGCAGAGGGAGAGAGAGAATCTCGAGCAGACATCCTGCTGAGCACAGAGCTCAATGCGGGGCTCAATCTCATGATCCTGAGATCATGACCTGAGCCAAAATCAAGAGTCGGACGTTTAACCAACTGAGCCACCAGGCGCCCCTCCATTTGTTTTCTTATGGCCCTTTATTCATGTTTTAACTTTGGCTTCCGATTGTACTGGCCCTCTCAGTTTACATGTGCATATACCTATATGCCCAAGCACCAAATCATTAAAGACCTTTTACACTACAAATATTATCAAAGAGGTTGAGGGACATTATGAAAACTCTCATCCTTAAAGAACAAAAAAATACAAAGTC
This sequence comes from Mustela nivalis, assembly GCF_964662115.1. Taxonomy (NCBI): domain Eukaryota; kingdom Metazoa; phylum Chordata; class Mammalia; order Carnivora; family Mustelidae; genus Mustela; species Mustela nivalis. The sequence goes on along the minus strand of NW_028136124.1, from coordinate 312,223 downwards.
ATCCATTCAATAAATAATAATAATAATGAACACCCCTGGGAGCTCGATATTCATTCCAATGGGGGATGGGGGGGGCACGAGAAAATAAAGCAAGAAATACACCCTGCTCTCACAAAGCTTACTGTTTTGTCTGGAAGCGCACGACAAGCATTCTTTGGACAAAAGCTGTGAGGAGATCCAGAGGCGAATTAAACAGAAGGTCCCTCAAACAGGCTTCTCCCCACTGAGATTTTAACAAATATGCTAATAATACACATAGAAAACATTGTACAGAGCAGCAGGCGAGAGTCAGAAGCCCAGACTCCCAATGCCCGCTGTGCCCCTACATCGTTATGCTCATGAATGATATCGGGGACACTTGGAACTGGAGATAGCACTAAGGGGCACACTCCCGGGGTGAGCCCTCAGATGTACAGAGCCATTGCCTGTCTCACACACCTGAAACTAAGCCAACACCGCATGCTAACTACTGGGAATTGAAAAAATTAAAGTGAACACCAGAACATAAAGAACACAGGATCAGAAAATAACAGCAAACCTACGGCAGAATCCTGAGTTTGCTTTGGAAAGCCCACTTCTCTCCTAGTCTCTAATATAGGCCTATTTTCTTTACAGGGCCGCTGACAATTTATACAGTCATTAACTGTCAAGCGCTGCACTGACAACAGTTATCACTGTTTCTTGTTCTGGAAAAAGTGGGTGATCTTGAGATCGTGTGGGTACCTCTGAAATTCTGTCTTCTTATTTCAGGTAGATAACGTGACATAATGCATAAAATGCACATGCGTGAGAGCTTTGAAAAAAAGCTAAATTACAAAAAAAAAAAAGAAAAAAAGCTGAATAGTGCTGACAAGTTCGCGGAGACAAGAGGAGAGGGCTTCAACTGGCATGCAGCATAAGAAATCTACTGGAGGGTATCTTTTTCTTCCTTATGTCCTCTTGTTTACACATTCGTTCATCTACTGCCCGAATTCCTTCACTGACTGATGACCTGAGACTCTTTAAAAGAATAATAAAGAAAATGTATTACAGACATTGTTTTGTCACATTATCAATTTCCTACATCTCATTCAATTCCACAGAAATTAATACCTGTGCACCAGTACTATGCAGATATTGACAAAAAAAAAAACACATGATATACCAGACACAGTTACTGTTGAGGGGACTCATGACCTGGGGGCATAATGACACGAAGGCAGGGTCGCATGGCTAGAAGAAGAATGACATATACAGTGAAAGTTATGGGGATGCGGGGGCTTAGAATGGAGAACAGATAATATGAAGCAAAGTACAGGAGAGTCTGGAAATGCGACGGGGCTCGAATCGGACTCTGAAAGCCATGTGTACACAGCTGCCGAGGTGGGGAGGGGATGGGGAGCAGATGTAAGTGCACACACACTCAGGGGCAGGGTCAGACAGGCACACAGACATGTGCACTGCAGGCTTCCTTCTGGAGAGAAGCAGAAATAGGAATGGAGGGCCAACGTCACTGAGATGAAGTCTTTAGATTCTGCATATTTTGGAGAACGAAAGAATGTCAAAGCACTGATGCATGATGATGAAATGTGTGTATGGAAATACCAGGAATCAAGAATGAAGAACAGAAGACCAGAAAAAGGCAGAGCACAGAGGTAGAGAAACATGTCCAGAAGCTAATGAATAAAGAGATAATTAGGAATTAGGGCCAAAACAAAGGTTAACAGAAACAACTAGAATGAAGTAGGCAGATCACAAAAATTCCACAGGAAGGTGAATTAATTCACTCCATCAACATTATGAAACACCTCCTGGACGTCAGTATTGTGGCAGCCTACAGGGATGCAATGAAGACAGATATAGTCGTATCCCTCAGTGATCTGAGAATCTCACAGAACAGCTTCAGAGTTGGGACCAGAAAGGCAGGTCAGGCCTGTGGCTGAGCAGGACCAAAGTGGCCATAAAAACAGGCCATGGAAAAGGGAGGGTATATGGTGATGGCAGGGGGTGAGGTGGGACGGGAGCCTGTGTGAGTAGAGCAAATCTGCCTCCAGGGAGGGGGTTCGAGAGAAGAGGGGGAGGCCAAAGGAAGGCTAGGCTTGGGAAACAACACCACTATGAGGCCCCGGGAGGAAGAAGCACACCAAGGAGGCAGTGGGAGAGCGCCACAGCGGCTGGTGTGGAATCCAACAGCGGACCATGAAAATCCCTTCCATTCCAAGGAAAAGTATCTTTAACAAGATTTTGTAAAATTCAAATGAGACATAAACCATGGAAAGTATTGGCTACCTCAAGGCACAACTCAAGATTTTTACCTGTTTCACGAACTCTTTCCTGCCTGCCCCTCCCCTAGGCTTCTCAGCACTGATATTTCCATTACTTTGCATTTTTCTTGGTTCTAACCATGTACTGTGTCTTCCCTTAAATTATGTTCTCTATATATTCTCTCTAGGATGCAGGCACTGTCTTAGGGGAGGGACGCAAGAGGCCACTCAAGCTAGAGGAGACACACAAGGAAGGATGGTGTTGTTTTTGACAAGTTTACGACAGGGCATCAGAATGGACAGAGGCCGTAAGTCAGGGCACCAGACACAGACGGGGAGGGGGGCCGGAGGGGAGACAGGGCAGCACAGTTTTCTGTTAGAAGTGATGCCACAACTGCCCCTCCACTGTTCACCCAGGTGGAGTTCCTATTCCCAATGGCTTAGAAGTGGGGAGTCCCATTCCCACAACAGAGATTTTTCTGAGAGAACATGCAAATGTAACATTTATTAAGTATTACATTTTATTTATATTATCCTTCAGTTCCATTAGGGATTACACAGTTTTTGTAGATAGCCCAGGAACCTAACCACACGTAGCTTACATGCGGTGGGGGGGGGGGGGGTTCATTACAAGATTAGAAACTGTTAAAATACAAGTCATTCGTAAGTTAGAAACCACTTACATATGACCAAAGTGGCATTAATAAGTTGAATTTGGAAATATGCTTCCTCTCCCCTGACATTTTAAGGTTGTCTACTCTGAGAATAGGTCTTCTTCAATTCGAACATGTTTTTTTAGGTTTTTAGCATATGCAAAAACAAAATCATTTACAACACTTCTGAAGGTGAATATTATAATCATGAACCGTTAAAATACAACCACCAGTACCACCAAACTAACAGATGAAAAGAGTTCTTAGAGTAAAGCCGACGAGGACAACAGGCGTCAGAGCAGACTGTTTTCATTAATTGGGGACTTACCAGAACTTCTCGTAACTGTCCCAAAGGCACAAAAAGTTGATTGAGGGCTTAGTCCATGCCAACCTAAAGGGGCACTTCCCCTCTACCACTGTTGCCAGACTAACCTTACCTATCCTGCAGGGTCAGGTCGGCCTGGCCCTTTATATGTTGCTCTCCTCTGAGTGGTTAGTTTTTCATAGAAACCGTGCTTTGCTTTTGTCAGGATTTACCCTGGATTATCAAAACCCTTTCCTTGTGCCAGTGAAGCCTAAGAAACAGTCCTAATGAGAGAACCAGAAACTCAAACAGATCATATTTATCCTGAATGTTCTGTCCAAAATGAAAAATTCCTTTCTGAGGAGCCTCAAGATCTCTGAGAAGGGAAGTTTAACCAACTCTGTCATGTAGGGGCATCAATTCCGATTCTGTGTCAATTGTCCTACTTTCCCAGCAGGTAATTCTCTACCTCAGAAAGCCCACTCTCAACCGTTTCCTCTTTCAAAGGCAGTTGCTCTTAGAGTCTGCACATGGCACTTGGGGCCTGCTGGACGTTGGCTACTGACCTCTGTACCTTGGGTCAAACAGCTAAAAGGCATCAAGATGAGCACGTCTCTTGTTCTAGGACTTAATATAGTTTGGGGCACATGGTAAGCAATAATCACTTCTTTAGTTGATCCAAGTGTTGGATCTTTCTTAATTATTCTACTACCGCAATTTACTTGTTCTAAGATTGGTTCCCCCCCCCCATTTTAATATCTCTTAAGGTGGCACTCACCTTGCACTTGATGACATATCCTACTTTAACTGACAACATTTATCTTTCATAGTCGAACATAAACTATAGTGCATCTTACACTTGATGAAAGCTAGGATGCAATGAAATACTCTATTATGGTTACGATTCTGATATTTGAAATCCTCCGGTAGCTCCCTGTGCCCCCACAGTGTAGTACCTCACCTCCTCGCCATAGTATACAAACCTTCTCACCCCCAGTGTTAACCCCGGGGCTCAGCCTCCATCCACAGGTGACGCTGCCAGATCAGCTGTCGGTTGTCATGAACTTGCTGTAGTTTCCCGAATGCACTGTGCTGCCTCCTGGCACTCTGAAACTTGACACACTCATCCTCATTCTTCGCTTTGCCCTTGTCTATCACCTCCCTTGAAAATCTGTTCCTAAGTGGCTTTTCCCAGCTCCCACCTACCCTTGGCAGTCTATTATCTCCCTGTGGTAAAGCCTGTCACACTGCACCATGGACATGCCCGTTGTCCCCCTGAGAAGAGAAAAGGGACAATGAGGGCCCCCAGCATTTGCAGCTCTAGTGCAGAGCCCCATGCCTGGCTTGCAGGAAATGCCAGATCATGAAGACAAACGGAGATCATCCTCTGGCTAAAACCAGCTCTTCTTTGCCTACCGCAGGATCTGGATCAATAAAGAGCAGCCAGTTATTATTGTTGTTTTTCTAGGGATTTTTACCCCATATATTTCCCAGGTCTCTACTCTTTTTGTGGCACTTTAATTCAGGCTTCAACCACTTCCTAGTCAGATCAGGTGAAATCATTTTCCTTCCCATACCCTCGATGTATTTCACATCTAGTAATTCTTTATTTAAAGATCTTATTTACCCATTTGACAGACAGATCACAAGTAGGTAGAGAGGGAGGCAGAGAGAGAGGGGGGAAGCAGGCTCCCCGCTGAGCAGAGAGCCCGATGTGGGGCTCCATTCCAGGACCCTGAAATCATGACCTGAGCCGAAGGCAGAGGCCTAAACCACTGAGCCACCCAGGCGCCCCCATATCTGGTAATTTTTAACCAACGTGGATTTGCTGCATCAAATAGTTCCTTCTTCTTCAAATATAAATATATAAATAAAGTGATCAAGTCACTCGCATGTCTTAGGAGAATGTCATACCTTTAGTAGCAAACTTGAAATCTTGGCCATTGGTTTTGATTTTTGTTTTGGTTAGATTTGGTTCGGTTTTTGTCATTTTAAAAATCCCTCCAGCCCTTGGCTCTGTCTGACCTGATTGCTTTCAGCTGTTTCTGCAACAAAATTGTCCGGGCAGCGAAAACTCTCATTGTTTACAGTGGCGCCCCCTTCTGAACACTTTGTTAATAAAAAGCTTTTTTGTTTGTTTGTTTGTTTTTCGGCTATGGTAAATGTGGAACAACAATGAGGTACTTCAAAGAGGTGAACCACAGATAAATTTCTCTAAGGGTGGGGTGAGGGTTACTCAAAAAGGAACTTGACAAGGCTTTTAAAGATATCGACAATCATTATAACATAACTTGACTGATTGTTACCGCGCTCTTAACTGGGCAAACACTTGTTGGCTTCCAAGAAAAACTAACATAGTTGAAATGGTTCTAGTGGCCTTCTAGCACAGGGTATGATGGGGTAGGTATTCTAGCCACTGGCTGTGCAAGGCATGAGGCCTGTTAGTGATTCTATTTTTTCCTCTGCAGAATGGGTCTTTCTACATTCCAGGTCCTTTCTACCCCAATAAATAATGCGGCGATTCTCTCAGTGAGTTGTACTTTGGGTTTAAACAGCCAACTGTCTCTTAAAAAGGTCTTTTGTTTAAATTCCTTTAAAGAAAAGTCCTTTCAAAAAAATTTTTTTATTTTTTATTTTTAAATCCCATATGTTTACTCTGATCATGGAACTTTGTCATTTTGACATTCTCTGCTGATTAAAATATTCTTTTTTTTTTAAAGATTTTCTGTATTTATTTGACAGAGAGAGAAATCACAAGTAGGCGGAGAGTCAGGCAGAGAGAGATAGAAAAGCAGGCTCCTGCTGAGCAAAGAGCCCGATGCGGGGCTCAATCCCAGGACACTGAGATCATGGCCCGAGCCGAAGGCAGAGGCTTAATCCACTGAGCCACCCAGGCGCCCCTGATTAAAATATTCTTCATCATTAGCACCTACTGCTCTCCTCTCTTGGTGGTCTCTCCGGAAGGGGTCTTCTCTAGCTCTTCTAGCAGGAGATGGGCAGTTCCCAAATACCCCTGTTGCCAGACTAACCTTACCTATCCTGCAGGGTCAGGTAGGCCTGGCCCTTTATCTGTTGTTCTCCTCTGAGGGGTTAGTTTTCATAGATACCGTGCTTTGCTTTTGTCAGGATTTACCCTGGATTATCAAAACCCTTTTCTTCTGCCAGTGAAGCCTAAGAAACTGTCCTAATGAGAAACCAGGAATTCAAACAGATCATATTTATCCTGAATGTTCTGTCCAAAATGAAAAATTCATTTCTGAGGTGCCTCAAGATCTCTGAGAAGGAAAGTTTCACCAACTCTGTCATGTAGGGGCATCAATTCCGATTCTGTGTCAATTTTACTACTTTCCCAGCTAGTAATTCTCTACCTCAGAAAGCCCACTGTCAACCGTTTTCTCTTTCAAAGGCAGTTGCTCTTAGAGTCTTCACATGGCACTTGGGGCCTGCTGGTCGTTGGCTACTGCCCTCTGTACCTTGGGTCTAACAGCTGCAAGGCTTCAAGATGAGCACGTCTCTTGTTCTAGGACTTAATATAGTTTGGGGCACATGGTAAGCAATAATCACTTCTTTAGTTGATCCAAGTGTTGGATCTTTCTTAATTATTCTACTACCACAATTTACTTGTTCTAAGATTTGTCCCCCCCCCATTTTAATATCTCTTAAGGTGGCACTCACCTTGCACTAGATGACATATCCTACTTCAACTGACAGCATTTCTCTTTCTTAGTCGAACATAAACTATAGTGCATCTTACACTTGATGAAAGCTAGGATGCAATGAAATACTCTATTATGGTTACGATTCTGATATTTGAAATCCTCCGGTAGCTCCCTGTGCCCCCACAGTGTAGTACCTCACCTCCTCGCCATAGTATACAAACCTTCTCACCCCCAGTGTTAACCCCGGGGCTCAGCCTCCATCCACAGGTGACGCTGCCAGATCAGCTGTCGGTTGTCATGAACTTGCTGTAGTTTCCCGAATGCACTGTGCTGCCTCCTGGCACTCTGAAACTTGACACACTCATCCTCATTCTTCGCTTTGCCCTTGTCTATCACCTCCCTTGAAAATCTGTTCCTAAGTGGCTTTTCCCAGCTCCCACCTACCCTTGGCAGTCTATTATCTCCCTGTGGTAAAGCCTGTCACACTGCACCATGGACATGCCCGTTGTCCCCCTAAGAAGAGAAAAGGGACAATGAGGGCCCCCAGCATTTGCAGCTCTAGTGCAGAGCCCCATGCCTGGCTTGCAGGAAATGCCAGATCATGAAGACAAACGGAGATCATCCTCTGGCTAAAACCAGCTCTTCTTTGCCTACCGCAGGATCTGGATCAATAAAGAGCAGCCAGTTATTATTGCTGTTTTTCTAGGGATTTTTACCCCATATATTTCCCAGGTCTCTACTCTTTTTGTGGCACTTTAATTCAGGCTTCAACCACTTCCTAGTCAGATCAGGTGAAATCATTTTCCTTCCCATACCCTCGATGTATTTCACATCTAGTAATTCTTTATTTAAAGATCTTATTTACCCATTTGACAGACAGATCACAAGTAGGTAGAGAGGGAGGCAGAGAGAGAGGGGGGAAGCAGGCTCCCCGCTGAGCAGAGAGCCCGATGTGGGGCTCCATTCCAGGACCCTGAAATCATGACCTGAGCCGAAGGCAGAGGCCTAAACCACTGAGCCACCCAGGCGCCCCCATATCTGGTAATTTTTAACCAACGTGGATTTGCTGCATCAAATAGTTCCTTCTTCTTCAAATATAAATATATAAATAAAGTGATCAAGTCACTCGCATGTCTTAGGAGAATGTCATACCTTTAGTAGCAAACTTGAAATCTTGGCCATTGGTTTTGATTTTTGTTTTGGTTAGATTTGGTTCGGTTTTTGTCATTTTAAAAATCCCTCCAGCCCTTGGCTCTGTCTGACCTGATTGCTTTCAGCTGTTTCTGCAACAAAATTGTCCGGGCAGCGAAAACTCTCATTGTTTACAGTGGCGCCCCCTTCTGAACACTTTGTTAATAAAAAGCTTTTTTTGTTTGTTTGTTTGTTTTTCGGCTATGGTAAATGTGGAACAACAATGAGGTACTTCAAAGAGGTGAACCACAGATAAATTTCTCTAAGGGTGGGGTGAGGGTTACTCAAAAAGGAACTTGACAAGGCTTTTAAAGATATCGACAATCATTATAACATAACTTGACTGATTGTTACCGCGCTCTTAACTGGGCAAACACTTGTTGGCTTCCAAGAAAAACTAACATAGTTGAAATGGTTCTAGTGGCCTTCTAGCACAGGGTATGATGGGGTAGGTATTCTAGCCACTGGCTGTGCAAGGCATGAGGCCTGTTAGTGATTCTATTTTTTCCTCTGCAGAATGGGTCTTTCTACATTCCAGGTCCTTTCTACCCCAATAAATAATGCGGCGATTCTCTCAGTGAGTTGTACTTTGGGTTTAAACAGCCAACTGTCTCTTAAAAAGGTCTTTTGTTTAAATTCCTTTAAAGAAAAGTCCTTTCAAAAAAATTTTTTTATTTTTTATTTTTAAATCCCATATGTTTACTCTGATCATGGAACTTTGTCATTTTGACATTCTCTGCTGATTAAAATATTCTTTTTTTTTTTTAAAGATTTTCTGTATTTATTTGACAGAGAGAGAAATCACAAGTAGGCGGAGAGTCAGGCAGAGAGAGATAGAAAAGCAGGCTCCTGCTGAGCAAAGAGCCCGATGCGGGGCTCAATCCCAGGACACTGAGATCATGGCCCGAGCCGAAGGCAGAGGCTTAATCCACTGAGCCACCCAGGCGCCCCTGATTAAAATATTCTTCATCATTAGCACCTACTGCTCTCCTCTCTTGGTGGTCTCTCCGGAAGGGGTCTTCTCTAGCTCTTCTAGCAGGAGATGGGCAGTTCCCAAATACCCCTGTTGCCAGACTAACCTTACCTATCCTGCAGGGTCAGGTAGGCCTGGCCCTTTATCTGTTGTTCTCCTCTGAGGGGTTAGTTTTTCATAGATACCGTGCTTTGCTTTTGTCAGGATTTACCTTGGATTATCAAAACCCTTTTCTTCTGCCAGTGAAGCCTAAGAAACTGTCCTAATGAGAAACCAGGAATTCAAACAGATCATATTTATCCTGAATGTTCTGTCCAAAATGAAAAATTCATTTCTGAGGTGCCTCAAGATCTCTGAGAAGGAAAGTTTCACCAACTCTGTCATGTAGGGGCATCAATTCCGATTCTGTGTCAATTTTACTACTTTCCCAGCTAGTAATTCTCTACCTCAGAAAGCCCACTGTCAACCGTTTTCTCTTTCAAAGGCAGTTGCTCTTAGAGTCTTCACATGGCACTTGGGGCCTGCTGGTCGTTGGCTACTGCCCTCTGTACCTTAGGTCTAACAGCTGCAAGGCTTCAAGATGAGCACGTCTCTTGTTCTAGGACTTAATATAGTTTGGGGCACATGGTAAGCAATAATCACTTCTTTAGTTGATCCAAGTGTTGGATCTTTCTTAATTATTCTACTACCACAATTTACTTGTTCTAAGATTTGTCCCCCCCCCATTTTAATATCTCTTAAGGTGGCACTCACCTTGCACTAGATGACATATCCTACTTCAACTGACAGCATTTCTCTTTCTTAGTAGAACATAAACTATAGTGCATCTTACACTTGATGAAAGCTAGGATGCAATGAAATACTCTATTATGGTTACGATTCTGATATTTGAAATCCTCCGGTAGCTCCCTGTGCCCCCACAGTGTAGTACCTCACCTCCTCGCCATAGTATACAAACCTTCTCACCCCCAGTGTTAACCCCGGGGCTCAGCCTCCATCCCCAGGTGATGCTGCCAGATCAGCTGTCGGTTGTCATGAACTTGCTGTAGTTTCCCGAATGCACTGTGCTGCCTCCTGGCACTCTGAAACTTGACACACTCATCCTCATTCTTCGCTTTGCCCTTGTCTATCACCTCCCTTGAAAATCTGTTCCTAAGTGGCTTTTCCCAGCTCCCACCTACCCTTGGCAGTCTATTATCTCCCTGTGGTAAAGCCTGTCACACTGCACCATGGACATGCCCGTTGTCCCCCTAAGAAGAGAAAAGGGACAATGAGGGCCCCCAGCATTTGCAGCTCTAGTGCAGAGCCCCATGCCTGGCTTGCAGGAAATGCCAGATCATGAAGACAAACGGAGATCATCCTCTGGCTAAAACCAGCTCTTCTTTGCCTACCGCAGGATCTGGATCAATAAAGAGCAGCCAGTTATTATTGCTGTTTTTCTAGGGATTTTTACCCCATATATTTCCCAGGTCTCTACTCTTTTTGTGGCACTTTAATTCAGGCTTCAACCACTTCCTAGTCAGATCAGGTGAAATCATTTTCCTTCCCATACCCTCGATGTATTTCACATCTAGTAATTCTTTATTTAAAGATCTTATTTACCCATTTGACAGACAGATCACAAGTAGGTAGAGAGGGAGGCAGAGAGAGAGGGGGGAAGCAGGCTCCCCGCTGAGCAGAGAGCCCGATGTGGGGCTCCATTCCAGGACCCTGAAATCATGACCTGAGCCGAAGGCAGAGGCCTAAACCACTGAGCCACCCAGGCGCCCCCATATCTGGTAATTTTTAACCAACGTGGATTTGCTGCATCAAATAGTTCCTTCTTCTTCAAATATAAATATATAAATAAAGTGATCAAGTCACTCGCATGTCTTAGGAGAATGTCATACCTTTAGTAGCAAACTTGAAATCTTGGCCATTGGTTTTGATTTTTGTTTTGGTTAGATTTGGTTCGGTTTTTGTCATTTTAAAAATCCCTCCAGCCCTTGGCTCTGTCTGACCTGATTGCTTTCAGCTGTTTCTGCAACAAAATTGTCCGGGCAGCGAAAACTCTCATTGTTTACAGTGGCGCCCCCTTCTGAACACTTTGTTAATAAAAAGCTTTTTTTTTTGTTTGTTTGTTTTTCGGCTATGGTAAATGTGGAACAACAATGAGGTACTTCAAAGAGGTGAACCACAGATAAATTTCTCTAAGGGTGGGGTGAGGGTTACTCAAAAAGGAACTTGACAAGGCTTTTAAAGATATCGACAATCATTATAACATAACTTGACTGATTGTTACCGCGCTCTTAACTGGGCAAACACTTGTTGGCTTCCAAGAAAAACTAACATAGTTGAAATGGTTCTAGTGGCCTTCTAGCACAGGGTATGATGGGGTAGGTATTCTAGCCACTGGCTGTGCAAGGCATGAGGCCTGTTAGTGATTCTATTTTTTCCTCTGCAGAATGGGTCTTTCTACATTCCAGGTCCTTTCTACCCCAATAAATAATGCGGCGATTCTCTCAGTGAGTTGTACTTTGGGTTTAAACAGCCAACTGTCTCTTAAAAAGGTCTTTTGTTTAAATTCCTTTAAAGAAAAGTCCTTTCAAAAAAATTTTTTTATTTTTTATTTTTAAATCCCATATGTTTACTCTGATCATGGAACTTTGTCATTTTGACCATCTCTGCTGATTAAAATATTCTTTTTTTTTTAAAGATTTTCTGTATTTATTTGACAGAGAGAGAAATCACAAGTAGGCGGAGAGTCAGGCAGAGAGAGATAGAAAAGCAGGCTCCTGCTGAGCAAAGAGCCCGATGCGGGGCTCAATCCCAGGACACTGAGATCATGGCCCGAGCCGAAGGCAGAGGCTTAATCCACTGAGCCACCCAGGCGCCCCTGATTAAAATATTCTTCATCATTAGCACCTACTGCTCTCCTCTCTTGGTGGTCTCTCCGGAAGGGGTCTTCTCTAGCTCTTCTAGCAGGAGATGGGCAGTTCCCAAATACCCCTGTTGCCAGACTAACCTTACCTATACTGCAGGGTCAGGTAGGCCTGGCCCTTTATCTGTTGTTCTCCTCTGAGGGGTTAGTTTTCATAGATACCGTGCTTTGCTTTTGTCAGGATTTACCTTGTATTATCAAAACCCTTTTCTTCTGCCAGTGAAGCCTAAGAAACTGTCCTAATGAGAAACCAGGAATTCAAACAGATCATATTTATCCTGAATGTTCTGTCCAAAATGAAAAATTCATTTCTGAGGTGCCTCAAGATCTCTGAGAAGGAAAGTTTCACCAACTCTGTCATGTAGGGGCATCAATTCCGATTCTGTGTCAATTTTACTACTTTCCCAGCTAGTAATTCTCTACCTCAGAAAGCCCACTGTCAACCGTTTTCTCTTTCAAAGGCAGTTGCTCTTAGAGTCTTCACATGGCACTTGGGGCCTGCTGGTCGTTGGCTACTGCCCTCTGTACCTTGGGTCTAACAGCTGCAAGGCTTCAAGATGAGCACGTCTCTTGTTCTAGGACTTAATATAGTTTGGGGCACATGGTAAGCAATAATCACTTCTTTAGTTGATCCAAGTGTTGGATCTTTCTTAATTATTCTACTACCACAATTTACTTGTTCTAAGATTTGTCCCCCCCCCCCCATTTTAATATCTCTTAAGGTGGCACTCACCTTGCACTAGATGACATATCCTACTTCAACTGACAGCATTTCTCTTTCTTAGTCGAACATAAACTATAGTGCATCTTACACTTGATGAAAGCTAGGATGCAATGAAATACTCTATTATGGTTACGATTCTGATATTTGAAATCCTCCGGTAGCTCCCTGTGCCCCCACAGTGTAGTACCTCACCTCCTCGCCATAGTATACAAACCTTCTCACCCCCAGTGTTAACCCCGGGGCTCAGCCTCCATCCACAGGTGATGCTGCCAGATCAGCTGTCGGTTGTCATGAACTTGCTGTAGTTTCCCGAATGCACTGTGCTGCCTCCTGGCACTCTGAAACTTGACACACTCATCCTCATTCTTCGCTTTGCCCTTGTCTATCACCTCCCTTGAAAATCTGTTCCTAAGTGGCTTTTCCCAGCTCCCACCTACCCTTGGCAGTCTATTATCTCCCTGTGGTAAAGCCTGTCACACTGCACCATGGACATGCCCGTTGTCCCCCTAAGAAGAGAAAAGGGACAATGAGGGCCCCCAGCATTTGCAGCTCTAGTGCAGAGCCCCATGCCTGGCTTGCAGGAAATGCCAGATCATGAAGACAAACGGAGATCATCCTCTGGCTAAAACCAGCTCTTCTTTGCCTACCGCAGGATCTGGATCAATAAAGAGCAGCCAGTTATTATTGCTGTTTTTCTAGGGATTTTTACCCCATATATTTCCCAGGTCTCTACTCTTTTTGTGGCACTTTAATTCAGGCTTCAACCACTTCCTAGTCAGATCAGGTGAAATCATTTTCCTTCCCATACCCTCGATGTATTTCACATCTAGTAATTCTTTATTTAAAGATCTTATTTACCCATTTGACAGACAGATCACAAGTAGGTAGAGAGGGAGGCAGAGAGAGAGGGGGGAAGCAGGCTCCCCGCTGAGCAGAGAGCCCGATGTGGGGCTCCATTCCAGGACCCTGAAATCATGACCTGAGCCGAAGGCAGAGGCCTAAACCACTGAGCCACCCAGGAGCCCCCATATCTGGTAATTTTTAACCAACGTGGATTTGCTGCATCAAATAGTTCCTTCTTCTTCAAATATAAATATATAAATAAAGTGATCAAGTCACTCGCATGTCTTAGGAGAATGTCATACCTTTAGTAGCAAACTTGAAATCTTGGCCATTGGTTTTGATTTTTGTTTTGGTTAGATTTGGTTCGGTTTTTGTCATTTTAAAAATCCCTCCAGCCCTTGGCTCTGTCTGACCTGATTGCTTTCAGCTGTTTCTGCAACAAAATTGTCCGGGCAGCGAAAACTCTCATTGTTTACAGTGGCGCCCCCTTCTGAACACTTTGTTAATAAAAAGCTTTTTTTTTGTTTGTTTGTTTTTCGGCTATGGTAAATGTGGAACAACAATGAGGTACTTCAAAGAGGTGAACCACAGATAAATTTCTCTAAGGGTGGGGTGAGGGTTACTCAAAAAGGAACTTGACAAGGCTTTTAAAGATATCGACAATCATTATAACATAACTTGACTGATTGTTACCGCGCTCTTAACTGGACAAACACTTGTTGGCTTCCAAGAAAAACTAACATAGTTGAAATGGTTCTAGTGGCCTTCTAGCACAGGGTATGATGGGGTAGGTATTCTAGCCACTGGCTGTGCAAGGCATGAGGCCTGTTAGTGATTCTATTTTTTCCTCTGCAGAATGGGTCTTTCTACATTCCAGGTCCTTTCTACCCCAATAAATAATGCGGCGATTCTCTCAGTGAGTTGTACTTTGGGTTTAAACAGCCAACTGTCTCTTAAAAAGGTCTTTTGTTTAAATTCCTTTAAAGAAAAGTCCTTTCAAAAAAATTTTTTTATTTGTTATTTTTAAATCCCATATGTTTACTCTGATCATGGAACTTTGTCATTTTGACCATCTCTGCTGATTAAAATATTCTTTTTTTTTTTAAAGATTTTCTGTATTTATTTGACAGAGAGAGAAATCACAAGTAGGCGGAGAGTCAGGCAGAGAGAGATAGAAAAGCAGGCTCCTGCTGAGCAAAGAGCCCGATGCGGGGCTCAATCCCAGGACACTGAGATCATGGCCCGAGCCGAAGGCAGAGGCTTAATCCACTGAGCCACCCAGGCGCCCCTGATTAAAATATTCTTCATCATTAGCACCTACTGCTCTCCTCTCTTGGTGGTCTCTCCGGAAGGGGTCTTCTCTAGCTCTTCTAGCAGGAGATGGGCAGTTCCCAAATACCCCTGTTGCCAGACTAACCTTACCTATCCTGCAGGGTCAGGTAGGCCTGGCCCTTTATCTGTTGTTCTCCTCTGAGGGGTTAGTTTTTCATAGATACCGTGCTTTGCTTTTGTCAGGATTTACCCTGGATTATCAAAACCCTTTTCTTCTGCCAGTGAAGCCTAAGATACTGTCCTAATGAGAAACCAGGAATTCAGACAGATCATATTTATACTGAATGTTCTGTCCAAAATGAAAAATTCATTTCTGAGGTGCCTCAAGATCTCTGAGAAGGGAAGTTTCACCAACTCTGTCATGTAGGGGCATCAATTCCGATTCTGTGTCAATTTTACTACTTTCCCAGCTAGTAATTCTCTACCTCAGAAAGCCCACTGTCAACCGTTTTCTCTTTCAAAGGCAGTTGCTCTTAGAGTCTGCACATGGCACTTGGGGCCTGCTGGTCGTTGGCTACTGCCCTCTGTACCTTGGGTCTAACAGCTGCAAGGCTTCAAGATGAGCACGTCTCTTGTTCTAGGACTTAATATAGTTTGGGGCACATGGTAAGCAATAATCACTTCTTGAGTTGATCCAAGTGTTGGATCTTTCTTAATTATTCTACTACCACAATTTACTTGTTCTAAGATTTGTCCCCCCCCCATTTTAATATCTCTTAAGGTGGCACTCACCTTGCACTAGATGACATATCCTACTTCAACTGACAGCATTTCTCTTTCTTAGTCGAACATAAACTATAGTGCATCTTACACTTGATGAAAGCTAGGATGCAATGAAATACTCTATTATGGTTACGATTCTGATATTTGAAATCCTCCGGTAGCTCCCTGTGCCCCCACAGTTTAGTACCTCACCTCCTCGCCATAGTATACAAACCTTCTCACCCCCAGTGTTAACCCCGGGGCTCAGCCTCCATCCACAGGTGATGCTGCCAGATCAGCTGTCGGTTGTCATGAACTTGCTGTAGTTTCCCGAATGCACTGTGCTGCCTCCTGGCACTCTGAAACTTGACACACTCATCCTCATTCTTCGCTTTGCCCTTGTCTATCACCTCCCTTGAAAATCTGTTCCTAAGTGGCTTTTCCCAGCTCCCACCTACCCTTGGCAGTCTATTATCTCCCTGTGGTAAAGCCTGTCACACTGCACCATGGACATGCCCGTTGTCCCCCTAAGAAGAGAAAAGGGACAATGAGGGCCCCCAGCATTTGCAGCTCTAGTGCAGAGCCCCATGCCTGGCTTGCAGGAAATGCCAGATCATGAAGACAAACGGAGATCATCCTCTGGCTAAAACCAGCTCTTCTTTGCCTACCGCAGGATCTGGATCAATAAAGAGCAGCCAGTTATTATTGCTGTTTTTCTAGGGATTTTTACCCCATATATTTCCCAGGTCTCTACTCTTTTTGTGGCACTTTAATTCAGGCTTCAACCACTTCCTAGTCAGATCAGGTGAAATCATTTTCCTTCCCATACCCTCGATGTATTTCACATCTAGTAATTCTTTATTTAAAGATCTTATTTACCCATTTGACAGACAGATCACAAGTAGGTAGAGAGGGAGGCAGAGAGAGAGGGGGGAAGCAGGCTCCCCGCTGAGCAGAGAGCCCGATGTGGGGCTCCATTCCAGGACCCTGAAATCATGACCTGAGCCGAAGGCAGAGGCCTAAACCACTGAGCCACCCAGGCGCCCCCATATCTGGTAATTTTTAACCAACGTGGATTTGCTGCATCAAATAGTTCCTTCTTCTTCAAATATAAATATATAAATAAAGTGATCAAGTCACTCGCATGTCTTAGGAGAATGTCATACCTTTAGTAGCAAACTTGAAATCTTGGCCATTGGTTTTGATTTTTGTTTTGGTTAGATTTGGTTCGGTTTTTGTCATTTTAAAAATCCCTCCAGCCCTTGGCTCTGTCTGACCTGATTGCTTTCAGCTGTTTCTGCAACAAAATTGTCCGGGCAGCGAAAACTCTCATTGTTTACAGTGGCGCCCCCTTCTGAACACTTTGTTAATAAAAAGCTTTTTTTTTGTTTGTTTGTTTTTCGGCTATGGTAAATGTGGAACAACAATGAGGTACTTCAAAGAGGTGAACCACAGATAAATTTCTCTAAGGGTGGGGTGAGGGTTACTCAAAAAGGAACTTGACAAGGCTTTTAAAGATATCGACAATCATTATAACATAACTTGACTGATTGTTACCGCGCTCTTAACTGGACAAACACTTGTTGGCTTCCAAGAAAAACTAACATAGTTGAAATGGTTCTAGTGGCCTTCTAGCACAGGGTATGATGGGGTAGGTATTCTAGCCACTGGCTGTGCAAGGCATGAGGCCTGTTAGTGATTCTATTTTTTCCTCTGCAGAATGGGTCTTTCTACATTCCAGGTCCTTTCTACCCCAATAAATAATGCGGCGATTCTCTCAGTGAGTTGTACTTTGGGTTTAAACAGCCAACTGTCTCTTAAAAAGGTCTTTTGTTTAAATTCCTTTAAAGAAAAGTCCTTTCAAAAAAATTTTTTTATTTGTTATTTTTAAATCCCATATGTTTACTCTGATCATGGAACTTTGTCATTTTGACCATCTCTGCTGATTAAAATATTCTTTTTTTTTTTAAAGATTTTCTGTATTTATTTGACAGAGAGAGAAATCACAAGTAGGCGGAGAGTCAGGCAGAGAGAGATAGAAAAGCAGGCTCCTGCTGAGCAAAGAGCCCGATGCGGGGCTCAATCCCAGGACACTGAGATCATGGCCCGAGCCGAAGGCAGAGGCTTAATCCACTGAGCCACCCAGGCGCCCCTGATTAAAATATTCTTCATCATTAGCACCTACTGCTCTCCTCTCTTGGTGGTCTCTCCGGAAGGGGTCTTCTCTAGCTCTTCTAGCAGGAGATGGGCAGTTCCCAAATACCCCTGTTGCCAGACTAACCTTACCTATCCTGCAGGGTCAGGTAGGCCTGGCCCTTTATCTGTTGTTCTCCTCTGAGGGGTTAGTTTTCATAGATACCGTGCTTTGCTTTTGTCAGGATTTACCCTGGATTATCAAAACCCTTTTCTTCTGCCAGTGAAGCCTAAGAAACTGTCCTAATGAGAAACCAGGAATTCAAACAGATCATATTTATCCTGAATGTTCTGTCCAAAATGAAAAATTCATTTCTGAGGTGCCTCAAGATCTCTGAGAAGGGAAGTTTCACCAACTCTGTCATGTAGGGGCATCAATTCCGATTCTGTGTCAATTTTACTACTTTCCCAGCTAGTAATTCTCTACCTCAGAAAGCCCACTGTCAACCGTTTTCTCTTTCAAAGGCAGTTGCTCTTAGAGTCTGCACATGGCACTTGGGGCCTGCTGGTCGTTGGCTACTGCCCTCTGTACCTTGGGTCTAACAGCTGCAAGGCTTCAAGATGAGCACGTCTCTTGTTCTAGGACTTAATATAGTTTGGGGCACATGGTAAGCAATAATCACTTCTTTAGTTGATCCAAGTGTTGGATCTTTCTTAATTATTCTACTACCACAATTTACTTGTTCTAAGATTTGTCCCCCCCCCATTTTAATATCTCTTAAGGTGGCACTCACCTTGCACTAGATGACATATCCTACTTCAACTGACAGCATTTCTCTTTCTTAGTCGAACATAAACTATAGTGCATCTTACACTTGATGAAAGCTAGGATGCAATGAAATACTCTATTATGGTTACGATTCTGATATTTGAAATCCTCCGGTAGCTCCCTGTGCCCCCACAGTGTAGTACCTCACCTCCTCGCCATAGTATACAAACCTTCTCACCCCCAGTGTTAACCCCGGGGCTCAGCCTCCATCCACAGGTGATGCTGCCAGATCAGCTGTCGGTTGTCATGAACTTGCTGTAGTTTCCCGAATGCACTGTGCTGCCTCCTGGCACTCTGAAACTTGACACACTCATCCTCATTCTTCGCTTTGCCCTTGTCTATCACCTCCCTTGAAAATCTGTTCCTAAGTGGCTTTTCCCAGCTCCCACCTACCCTTGGCAGTCTATTATCTCCCTGTGGTAAAGCCTGTCACACTGCACCATGGACATGCCCGTTGTCCCCCTAAGAAGAGAAAAGGGACAATGAGGGCCCCCAGCATTTGCAGCTCTAGTGCAGAGCCCCATGCCTGGCTTGCAGGAAATGCCAGATCATGAAGACAAACGGAGATCATCCTCTGGCTAAAACCAGCTCTTCTTTGCCTACCGCAGGATCTGGATCAATAAAGAGCAGCCAGTTATTATTGCTGTTTTTCTAGGGATTTTTACCCCATATATTTCCCAGGTCTCTACTCTTTTTGTGGCACTTTAATTCAGGCTTCAACCACTTCCTAGTCAGATCAGGTGAAATCATTTTCCTTCCCATACCCTCGATGTATTTCACATCTAGTAATTCTTTATTTAAAGATCTTATTTACCCATTTGACAGACAGATCACAAGTAGGTAGAGAGGGAGGCAGAGAGAGAGGGGGGAAGCAGGCTCCCCGCTGAGCAGAGAGCCCGATGTGGGGCTCCATTCCAGGACCCTGAAATCATGACCTGAGCCGAAGGCAGAGGCCTAAACCACTGAGCCACCCAGGAGCCCCCATATCTGGTAATTTTTAACCAACGTGGATTTGCTGCATCAAATAGTTCCTTCTTCTTCAAATATAAATATATAAATAAAGTGATCAAGTCACTCGCATGTCTTAGGAGAATGTCATACCTTTAGTAGCAAACTTGAAATCTTGGCCATTGGTTTTGATTTTTGTTTTGGTTAGATTTGGTTCGGTTTTTGTCATTTTAAAAATCCCTCCAGCCCTTGGCTCTGTCTGACCTGATTGCTTTCAGCTGTTTCTGCAACAAAATTGTCCGGGCAGCGAAAACTCTCATTGTTTACAGTGGCGCCCCCTTCTGAACACTTTGTTAATAAAAAGCTTTTTTTTTGTTTGTTTGTTTTTCGGCTATGGTAAATGTGGAACAACAATGAGGTACTTCAAAGAGGTGAACCACAGATAAATTTCTCTAAGGGTGGGGTGAGGGTTACTCAAAAAGGAACTTGACAAGGCTTTTAAAGATATCGACAATCATTATAACATAACTTGACTGATTGTTACCGCGCTCTTAACTGGACAAACACTTGTTGGCTTCCAAGAAAAACTAACATAGTTGAAATGGTTCTAGTGGCCTTCTAGCACAGGGTATGATGGGGTAGGTATTCTAGCCACTGGCTGTGCAAGGCATGAGGCCTGTTAGTGATTCTATTTTTTCCTCTGCAGAATGGGTCTTTCTACATTCCAGGTCCTTTCTACCCCAATAAATAATGCGGCGATTCTCTCAGTGAGTTGTACTTTGGGTTTAAACAGCCAACTGTCTCTTAAAAAGGTCTTTTGTTTAAATTCCTTTAAAGAAAAGTCCTTTCAAAAAAATTTTTTTATTTGTTATTTTTAAATCCCATATGTTTACTCTGATCATGGAACTTTGTCATTTTGACCATCTCTGCTGATTAAAATATTCTTTTTTTTTTTAAAGATTTTCTGTATTTATTTGACAGAGAGAGAAATCACAAGTAGGCGGAGAGTCAGGCAGAGAGAGATAGAAAAGCAGGCTCCTGCTGAGCAAAGAGCCCGATGCGGGGCTCAATCCCAGGACACTGAGATCATGGCCCGAGCCGAAGGCAGAGGCTTAATCCACTGAGCCACCCAGGCGCCCCTGATTAAAATATTCTTCATCATTAGCACCTACTGCTCTCCTCTCTTGGTGGTCTCTCCGGAAGGGGTCTTCTCTAGCTCTTCTAGCAGGAGATGGGCAGTTCCCAAATACCCCTGTTGCCAGACTAACCTTACCTATCCTGCAGGGTCAGGTAGGCCTGGCCCTTTATCTGTTGTTCTCCTCTGAGGGGTTAGTTTTTCATAGATACCGTGCTTTGCTTTTGTCAGGATTTACCCTGGATTATCAAAACCCTTTTCTTCTGCCAGTGAAGCCTAAGATACTGTCCTAATGAGAAACCAGGAATTCAGACAGATCATATTTATACTGAATGTTCTGTCCAAAATGAAAAATTCATTTCTGAGGTGCCTCAAGATCTCTGAGAAGGGAAGTTTCACCAACTCTGTCATGTAGGGGCATCAATTCCGATTCTGTGTCAATTTTACTACTTTCCCAGCTAGTAATTCTCTACCTCAGAAAGCCCACTGTCAACCGTTTTCTCTTTCAAAGGCAGTTGCTCTTAGAGTCTGCACATGGCACTTGGGGCCTGCTGGTCGTTGGCTACTGCCCTCTGTACCTTGGGTCTAACAGCTGCAAGGCTTCAAGATGAGCACGTCTCTTGTTCTAGGACTTAATATAGTTTGGGGCACATGGTAAGCAATAATCACTTCTTTAGTTGATCCAAGTGTTGGATCTTTCTTAATTATTCTACTACCACAATTTACTTGTTCTAAGATTTGTCCCCCCCCCATTTTAATATCTCTTAAGGTGGCACTCACCTTGCACTAGATGACATATCCTACTTCAACTGACAGCATTTCTCTTTCTTAGTCGAACATAAACTATAGTGCATCTTACACTTGATGAAAGCTAGGATGCAATGAAATACTCTATTATGGTTACGATTCTGATATTTGAAATCCTCCGGTAGCTCCCTGTGCCCCCACAGTTTAGTACCTCACCTCCTCGCCATAGTATACAAACCTTCTCACCCCCAGTGTTAACCCCGGGGCTCAGCCTCCATCCACAGGTGATGCTGCCAGATCAGCTGTCGGTTGTCATGAACTTGCTGTAGTTTCCCGAATGCACTGTGCTGCCTCCTGGCACTCTGAAACTTGACACACTCATCCTCATTCTTCGCTTTGCCCTTGTCTATCACCTCCCTTGAAAATCTGTTCCTAAGTGGCTTTTCCCAGCTCCCACCTACCCTTGGCAGTCTATTATCTCCCTGTGGTAAAGCCTGTCACACTGCACCATGGACATGCCCGTTGTCCCCCTAAGAAGAGAAAAGGGACAATGAGGGCCCCCAGCATTTGCAGCTCTAGTGCAGAGCCCCATGCCTGGCTTGCAGGAAATGCCAGATCATGAAGACAAACGGAGATCATCCTCTGGCTAAAACCAGCTCTTCTTTGCCTACCGCAGGATCTGGATCAATAAAGAGCAGCCAGTTATTATTGCTGTTTTTCTAGGGATTTTTACCCCATATATTTCCCAGGTCTCTACTCTTTTTGTGGCACTTTAATTCAGGCTTCAACCACTTCCTAGTCAGATCAGGTGAAATCATTTTCCTTCCCATACCCTCGATGTATTTCACATCTAGTAATTCTTTATTTAAAGATCTTATTTACCCATTTGACAGACAGATCACAAGTAGGTAGAGAGGGAGGCAGAGAGAGAGGGGGGAAGCAGGCTCCCCGCTGAGCAGAGAGCCCGATGTGGGGCTCCATTCCAGGACCCTGAAATCATGACCTGAGCCGAAGGCAGAGGCCTAAACCACTGAGCCACCCAGGCGCCCCCATATCTGGTAATTTTTAACCAACGTGGATTTGCTGCATCAAATAGTTCCTTCTTCTTCAAATATAAATATATAAATAAAGTGATCAAGTCACTCGCATGTCTTAGGAGAATGTCATACCTTTAGTAGCAAACTTGAAATCTTGGCCATTGGTTTTGATTTTTGTTTTGGTTAGATTTGGTTCGGTTTTTGTCATTTTAAAAATCCCTCCAGCCCTTGGCTCTGTCTGACCTGATTGCTTTCAGCTGTTTCTGCAACAAAATTGTCCGGGCAGCGAAAACTCTCATTGTTTACAGTGGCGCCCCCTTCTGAACACTTTGTTAATAAAAAGCTTTTTTTTTGTTTGTTTGTTTTTCGGCTATGGTAAATGTGGAACAACAATGAGGTACTTCAAAGAGGTGAACCACAGATAAATTTCTCTAAGGGTGGGGTGAGGGTTACTCAAAAAGGAACTTGACAAGGCTTTTAAAGATATCGACAATCATTATAACATAACTTGACTGATTGTTACCGCGCTCTTAACTGGACAAACACTTGTTGGCTTCCAAGAAAAACTAACATAGTTGAAATGGTTCTAGTGGCCTTCTAGCACAGGGTATGATGGGGTAGGTATTCTAGCCACTGGCTGTGCAAGGCATGAGGCCTGTTAGTGATTCTATTTTTTCCTCTGCAGAATGGGTCTTTCTACATTCCAGGTCCTTTCTACCCCAATAAATAATGCGGCGATTCTCTCAGTGAGTTGTACTTTGGGTTTAAACAGCCAACTGTCTCTTAAAAAGGTCTTTTGTTTAAATTCCTTTAAAGAAAAGTCCTTTCAAAAAAATTTTTTTATTTGTTATTTTTAAATCCCATATGTTTACTCTGATCATGGAACTTTGTCATTTTGACCATCTCTGCTGATTAAAATATTCTTTTTTTTTTTAAAGATTTTCTGTATTTATTTGACAGAGAGAGAAATCACAAGTAGGCGGAGAGTCAGGCAGAGAGAGATAGAAAAGCAGGCTCCTGCTGAGCAAAGAGCCCGATGCGGGGCTCAATCCCAGGACACTGAGATCATGGCCCGAGCCGAAGGCAGAGGCTTAATCCACTGAGCCACCCAGGCGCCCCTGATTAAAATATTCTTCATCATTAGCACCTACTGCTCTCCTCTCTTGGTGGTCTCTCCGGAAGGGGTCTTCTCTAGCTCTTCTAGCAGGAGATGGGCAGTTCCCAAATACCCCTGTTGCCAGACTAACCTTACCTATCCTGCAGGGTCAGGTAGGCCTGGCCCTTTATATGTTGTTCTCCTCTGAGGGGTTAGTTTTCATAGATACCGTGCTTTGCTTTTGTCAGGATTTACCCTGGATTATCAAAACCCTTTTCTTCTGCCAGTGAAGCCTAAGAAACTGTCCTAATGAGAAACCAGGAATTCAAACAGATCATATTTATCCTGAATGTTCTGTCCAAAATGAAAAATTCATTTCTGAGGTGCCTCAAGATCTCTGAGAAGGGAAGTTTCACCAACTCTGTCATGTAGGGGCATCAATTCCGATTCTGTGTCAATTTTACTACTTTCCCAGCTAGTAATTCTCTACCTCAGAAAGCCCACTGTCAACCGTTTTCTCTTTCAAAGGCAGTTGCTCTTAGAGTCTGCACATGGCACTTGGGGCCTGCTGGTCGTTGGCTACTGCCCTCTGTACCTTGGGTCTAACAGCTGCAAGGCTTCAAGATGAGCACGTCTCTTGTTCTAGGACTTAATATAGTTTGGGGCACATGGTAAGCAATAATCACTTCTTTAGTTGATCCAAGTGTTGGATCTTTCTTAATTATTCTACTACCACAATTTACTTGTTCTAAGATTTGTCCCCCCCCCATTTTAATATCTCTTAAGGTGGCACTCACCTTGCACTAGATGACATATCCTACTTCAACTGACAGCATTTCTCTTTCTTAGTCGAACATAAACTATAGTGCATCTTACACTTGATGAAAGCTAGGATGCAATGAAATACTCTATTATGGTTACGATTCTGATATTTGAAATCCTCCGGTAGCTCCCTGTGCCCCCACAGTGTAGTACCTCACCTCCTCGCCATAGTATACAAACCTTCTCACCCCCAGTGTTAACCCCGGGGCTCAGCCTCCATCCACAGGTGATGCTGCCAGATCAGCTGTCGGTTGTCATGAACTTGCTGTAGTTTCCCGAATGCACTGTGCTGCCTCCTGGCACTCTGAAACTTGACACACTCATCCTCATTCTTCGCTTTGCCCTTGTCTATCACCTCCCTTGAAAATCTGTTCCTAAGTGGCTTTTCCCAGCTCCCACCTACCCTTGGCAGTCTATTATCTCCCTGTGGTAAAGCCTGTCACACTGCACCATGGACATGCCCGTTGTCCCCCTAAGAAGAGAAAAGGGACAATGAGGGCCCCCAGCATTTGCAGCTCTAGTGCAGAGCCCCATGCCTGGCTTGCAGGAAATGCCAGATCATGAAGACAAACGGAGATCATCCTCTGGCTAAAACCAGCTCTTCTTTGCCTACCGCAGGATCTGGATCAATAAAGAGCAGCCAGTTATTATTGCTGTTTTTCTAGGGATTTTTACCCCATATATTTCCCAGGTCTCTACTCTTTTTGTGGCACTTTAATTCAGGCTTCAACCACTTCCTAGTCAGATCAGGTGAAATCATTTTCCTTCCCATACCCTCGATGTATTTCACATCTAGTAATTCTTTATTTAAAGATCTTATTTACCCATTTGACAGACAGATCACAAGTAGGTAGAGAGGGAGGCAGAGAGAGAGGGGGGAAGCAGGCTCCCCGCTGAGCAGAGAGCCCGATGTGGGGCTCCATTCCAGGACCCTGAAATCATGACCTGAGCCGAAGGCAGAGGCCTAAACCACTGAGCCACCCAGGCGCCCCCATATCTGGTAATTTTTAACCAACGTGGATTTGCTGCATCAAATAGTTCCTTCTTCTTCAAATATAAATATATAAATAAAGTGATCAAGTCACTCGCATGTCTTAGGAGAATGTCATACCTTTAGTAGCAAACTTGAAATCTTGGCCATTGGTTTTGATTTTTGTTTTGGTTAGATTTGGTTCGGTTTTTGTCATTTTAAAAATCCCTCCAGCCCTTGGCTCTGTCTGACCTGATTGCTTTCAGCTGTTTCTGCAACAAAATTGTCCGGGCAGCGAAAACTCTCATTGTTTACAGTGGCGCCCCCTTCTGAACACTTTGTTAATAAAAAGCTTTTTTTTTGTTTGTTTGTTTTTCGGCTATGGTAAATGTGGAACAACAATGAGGTACTTCAAAGAGGTGAACCACAGATAAATTTCTCTAAGGGTGGGGTGAGGGTTACTCAAAAAGGAACTTGACAAGGCTTTTAAAGATATCGACAATCATTATAACATAACTTGACTGATTGTTACCGCGCTCTTAACTGGACAAACACTTGTTGGCTTCCAAGAAAAACTAACATAGTTGAAATGGTTCTAGTGGCCTTCTAGCACAGGGTATGATGGGGTAGGTATTCTAGCCACTGGCTGTGCAAGGCATGAGGCCTGTTAGTGATTCTATTTTTTCCTCTGCAGAATGGGTCTTTCTACATTCCAGGTCCTTTCTACCCCAATAAATAATGCGGCGATTCTCTCAGTGAGTTGTACTTTGGGTTTAAACAGCCAACTGTCTCTTAAAAAGGTCTTTTGTTTAAATTCCTTTAAAGAAAAGTCCTTTCAAAAAAATTTTTTTATTTGTTATTTTTAAATCCCATATGTTTACTCTGATCATGGAACTTTGTCATTTTGACCATCTCTGCTGATTAAAATATTCTTTTTTTTTTTAAAGATTTTCTGTATTTATTTGACAGAGAGAGAAATCACAAGTAGGCGGAGAGTCAGGCAGAGAGAGATAGAAAAGCAGGCTCCTGCTGAGCAAAGAGCCCGATGCGGGGCTCAATCCCAGGACACTGAGATCATGGCCCGAGCCGAAGGCAGAGGCTTAATCCACTGAGCCACCCAGGCGCCCCTGATTAAAATATTCTTCATCATTAGCACCTACTGCTCTCCTCTCTTGGTGGTCTCTCCGGAAGGGGTCTTCTCTAGCTCTTCTAGCAGGAGATGGGCAGTTCCCAAATACCCCTGTTGCCAGACTAACCTTACCTATCCTGCAGGGTCAGGTAGGCCTGGCCCTTTATATGTTGTTCTCCTCTGAGGGGTTAGTTTTCATAGATACCGTGCTTTGCTTTTGTCAGGATTTACCCTGGATTATCAAAACCCTTTTCTTCTGCCAGTGAAGCCTAAGAAACTGTCCTAATGAGAAACCAGGAATTCAAACAGATCATATTTATCCTGAATGTTCTGTCCAAAATGAAAAATTCATTTCTGAGGTGCCTCAAGATCTCTGAGAAGGGAAGTTTCACCAACTCTGTCATGTA
Source organism: Mustela nivalis (assembly GCF_964662115.1). NCBI lineage: Eukaryota > Metazoa > Chordata > Mammalia > Carnivora > Mustelidae > Mustela > Mustela nivalis. Next base: position 285,426 of record NW_028136124.1, on the reverse strand, counting down.
GGGGCATCAATTCCGATTCTGTGTCAATTTTACTACTTTCCCAGCTAGTAATTCTCTACCTCAGAAAGCCCACTGTCAACCGTTTTCTCTTTCAAAGGCAGTTGCTCTTAGAGTCTGCACATGGCACTTGGGGCCTGCTGGTCGTTGGCTACTGCCCTCTGTACCTTGGGTCTAACAGCTGCAAGGCTTCAAGATGAGCACGTCTCTTGTTCTAGGACTTAATATAGTTTGGGGCACATGGTAAGCAATAATCACTTCTTTAGTTGATCCAAGTGTTGGATCTTTCTTAATTATTCTACTACCACAATTTACTTGTTCTAAGATTTGTCCCCCCCCCATTTTAATATCTCTTAAGGTGGCACTCACCTTGCACTAGATGACATATCCTACTTCAACTGACAGCATTTCTCTTTCTTAGTAGAACATAAACTATAGTGCATCTTACACTTGATGAAAGCTAGGATGCAATGAAATACTCTATTATGGTTACGATTCTGATATTTGAAATCCTCCGGTAGCTCCCTGTGCCCCCACAGTGTAGTACCTCACCTCCTCGCCATAGTATACAAACCTTCTCACCCCCAGTGTTAACCCCGGGGCTCAGCCTCCATCCACAGGTGATGCTGCCAGATCAGCTGTCGGTTGTCATGAACTTGCTGTAGTTTCCCGAATGCACTGTGCTGCCTCCTGGCACTCTGAAACTTGACACACTCATCCTCATTCTTCGCTTTGCCCTTGTCTATCACCTCCCTTGAAAATCTGTTCCTAAGTGGCTTTTCCCAGCTCCCACCTACCCTTGGCAGTCTATTATCTCCCTGTGGTAAAGCCTGTCACACTGCACCATGGACATGCCCGTTGTCCCCCTAAGAAGAGAAAAGGGACAATGAGGGCCCCCAGCATTTGCAGCTCTAGTGCAGAGCCCCATGCCTGGCTTGCAGGAAATGCCAGATCATGAAGACAAACGGAGATCATCCTCTGGCTAAAACCAGCTCTTCTTTGCCTACCGCAGGATCTGGATCAATAAAGAGCAGCCAGTTATTATTGCTGTTTTTCTAGGGATTTTTACCCCATATATTTCCCAGGTCTCTACTCTTTTTGTGGCACTTTAATTCAGGCTTCAACCACTTCCTAGTCAGATCAGGTGAAATCATTTTCCTTCCCATACCCTCGATGTATTTCACATCTAGTAATTCTTTATTTAAAGATCTTATTTACCCATTTGACAGACAGATCACAAGTAGGTAGAGAGGGAGGCAGAGAGAGAGGGGGGAAGCAGGCTCCCCGCTGAGCAGAGAGCCCGATGTGGGGCTCCATTCCAGGACCCTGAAATCATGACCTGAGCCGAAGGCAGAGGCCTAAACCACTGAGCCACCCAGGCGCCCCCATATCTGGTAATTTTTAACCAACATGGATTTGCTGCATCAAATAGTTCCTTCTTCTTCAAATATAAATATATAAATAAAGTGATCAAGTCACTCGCATGTCTTAGGAGAATGTCATACCTTTAGTAGCAAACTTGAAATCTTGGCCATTGGTTTTGATTTTTGTTTTGGTTAGATTTGGTTCGGTTTTTGTCATTTTAAAAATCCCTCCAGCCCTTGGCTCTGTCTGACCTGATTGCTTTCAGCTGTTTCTGCAACAAAATTGTCCGGGCAGCAAAAACTCTCATTGTTTACAGTGGCGCCCCCTTCTGAACACTTTGTTAATAAAAAGCTTTTTTTTTGTTTGTTTGTTTTTCGGCTATGGTAAATGTGGAACAACAATGAGGTACTTCAAAGAGGTGAACCACAGATAAATTTCTCTAAGGGTGGGGTGAGGGTTACTCAAAAAGGAACTTGACAAGGCTTTTAAAGATATCGACAATCATTATAACATAACTTGACTGATTGTTACCGCGCTCTTAACTGGACAAACACTTGTTGGCTTCCAAGAAAAACTAACATAGTTGAAATGGTTCTAGTGGCCTTCTAGCACAGGGTATGATGGGGTAGGTATTCTAGCCACTGGCTGTGCAAGGCATGAGGCCTGTTAGTGATTCTATTTTTTCCTCTGCAGAATGGGTCTTTCTACATTCCAGGTCCTTTCTACCCCAATAAATAATGCGGCGATTCTCTCAGTGAGTTGTACTTTGGGTTTAAACAGCCAACTGTCTCTTAAAAAGGTCTTTTGTTTAAATTCCTTTAAAAAAAGTCCTTTCAAAATTTTTTTTTTATTTTTTATTTTTAAATCCCATATGTTTACTCTGATCATGGAACTTTGTCATTTTGACCATCTCTGCTGATTAAAATATTCTTTTTTTTTTTTATAGATTTTCTGTATTTATTTGACAGAGAGAGAAATCACAAGTAGGCGGAGAGTCAGGCAGAGAGAGATAGAAAAGCAGGCTCCTGCTGAGCAAAGGGCCCGATGCGGGGCTCAATCCCAGGACACTGAGATCATGGCCCGAGCCGAAGGCAGAGACTTAATCCACTGAGCCACCCAGGCGCCCCTGATTAAAATATTCTTCATCATTAGCACCTACTGCTCTCCTCTCTTGGTGGTCTCTCCGGAAGGGGTCTTCTCTAGCTCTTCTAGCAGGAGATGGGCAGTTCCCAAATACCCCTGTTGCCAGACTAACCTTACCTATACTGCAGGGTCAGGTAGGCCTGGCCCTTTATCTGTTGTTCTCCTCTGAGGGGTTAGTTTTTCATAGATACCGTGCTTTGCTTTTGTCAGGATTTACCCTGGATTATCAAAACCCTTTTCTTCTGCCAGTGAAGCCTAAGAAACTGTCCTAATGAGAAACCAGGAATTCAAACAGATCATATTTATCCTGAATGTTCTGTCCAAAATGAAAAATTCATTTCTGAGGTGCCTCAAGATCTCTGAGAAGGGAAGTTTCACCAACTCTGTCATGTAGGGGCATCAATTCCGATTCTGTGTCAATTTTACTACTTTCCCAGCTAGTAATTCTCTACCTCAGAAAGCCCACTGTCAACCGTTTTCTCTTTCAAAGGCAGTTGCTCTTAGAGTCTGCACATGGCACTTGGGGCCTGCTGGTCGTTGGCTACTGCCCTCTGTACCTTGGGTCTAACAGCTGCAAGGCTTCAAGATGAGCACGTCTCTTGTTCTAGGACTTAATATAGTTTGGGGCACATGGTAAGCAATAATCACTTCTTTAGTTGATCCAAGTGTTGGATCTTTCTTTATTATTCTACTACCACAATTTACTTGTTCTAAGATTTGTCCCCCCCCCCCCCATTTTAATATCTCTTAAGGTGGCACTCACCTTGCACTAGATGACATATCCTACTTCAACTGACAGCATTTCTCTTTCTTAGTCGAACATAAACTATAGTGCATCTTACACTTGATGAAAGCTAGGATGCAATGAAATACTCTATTATGGTTACGATTCTGATATTTGAAATCCTCCGGTAGCTCCCTGTGCCCCCACAGTGTAGTACCTCACCTCCTCGCCATAGTATACAAACCTTCTCACCCCCAGTGTTAACCCCGGGGCTCAGCCTCCATCCACAGGTGATGCTGCCAGATCAGCTGTCGGTTGTCATGAACTTGCTGTAGTTTCCCGAATGCACTGTGCTGCCTCCTGGCACTCTGAAACTTGACACACTCATCCTCATTCTTCGCTTTGCCCTTGTCTATCACCTCCCTTGAAAATCTGTTCCTAAGTGGCTTTTCCCAGCTCCCACCTACCCTTGGCAGTCTATTATCTCCCTGTGGTAAAGCCTGTCACACTGCACCATGGACATGCCCGTTGTCCCCCTGAGAAGAGAAAAGGGACAATGAGGGCCCCCAGCATTTGCAGCTCTAGTGCAGAGCCCCATGCCTGGCTTGCAGGAAATGCCAGATCATGAAGACAAACGGAGATCATCCTCTGGCTAAAACCAGCTCTTCTTTGCCTACCGCAGGATCTGGATCAATAAAGAGCAGCCAGTTATTATTGCTGTTTTTCTAGGGATTTTTACCCCATATATTTCCCAGGTCTCTACTCTTTTTGTGGCACTTTAATTCAGGCTTCAACCACTTCCTAGTCAGATCAGGTGAAATCATTTTCCTTCCCATACCCTCGATGTATTTCACATCTAGTAATTCTTTATTTAAAGATCTTATTTACCCATTTGACAGACAGATCACAAGTAGGTAGAGAGGGAGGCAGAGAGAGAGGGGGGAAGCAGGCTCCCCGCTGAGCAGAGAGCCCGATGTGGGGCTCCATTCCAGGACCCTGAAATCATGACCTGAGCCGAAGGCAGAGGCCTAAACCACTGAGCCACCCAGGCGCCCCCATATCTGGTAATTTTTAACCAACATGGATTTGCTGCATCAAATAGTTCCTTCTTCTTCAAATATAAATATATAAATAAAGTGATCAAGTCACTCGCATGTCTTAGGAGAATGTCATACCTTTAGTAGCAAACTTGAAATCTTGGCCATTGGTTTTGATTTTTGTTTTGGTTAGATTTGGTTCGGATTTTGTCATTTTAAAAATCCCTCCAGCCCTTGGCTCTGTCTGACCTGATTGCTTTCAGCTGTTTCTGCAACAAAATTGTCCGGGCAGCAAAAACTCTCATTGTTTACAGTGGCGCCCCCTTCTGAACACTTTGTTAATAAAAAGCTTTTTTTTTGTTTGTTTGTTTTTCGGCTATGGTAAATGTGGAACAACAATGAGGTACTTCAAAGAGGTGAACCACAGATAAATTTCTCTAAGGGTGGGGTGAGGGTTACTCAAAAAGGAACTTGACAAGGCTTTTAAAGATATCGACAATCATTATAACATAACTTGACTGATTGTTACCGCGCTCTTAACTGGACAAACACTTGTTGGCTTCCAAGAAAAACTAACATAGTTGAAATGGTTCTAGTGGCCTTCTAGCACAGGGTATGATGGGGTAGGTATTCTAGCCACTGGCTGTGCAAGGCATGAGGCCTGTTAGTGATTCTATTTTTTCCTCTGCAGAATGGGTCTTTCTACATTCCAGGTCCTTTCTACCCCAATAAATAATGCGGCGATTCTCTCAGTGAGTTGTACTTTGGGTTTAAACAGCCAACTGTCTCTTAAAAAGGTCTTTTGTTTAAATTCCTTTAAAAAAAAGTCCTTTCAAAATTTTTTTTTATTTTTTATTTTTAAATCCCATATGTTTACTCTGATCATGGAACTTTGTCATTTTGACCATCTCTGCTGATTAAAATATTCTTTTTTTTTTTTTAAAGATTTTCTGTATTTATTTGACAGAGAGAGAAATCACAAGTAGGCGGAGAGTCAGGCAGAGAGAGATAGAAAAGCAGGCTCCTGCTGAGCAAAGAGCCCGATGCGGGGCTCAATCCCAGGACACTGAGATCATGGCCCGAGCCGAAGGCAGAGGCTTAATCCACTGAGCCACCCAGGCGCCCCTGATTAAAATATTCTTCATCATTAGCACCTACTGCTCTCCTCTCTTGGTGGTCTCTCCGGAAGGGGTCTTCTCTAGCTCTTCTAGCAGGAGATGGGCAGTTCCCAAATACCCCTGTTGCCAGACTAACCTTACCTATCCTGCAGGGTCAGGTAGGCCTGGCCCTTTATCTGTTGTTCTCCTCTGAGGGGTTAGTTTTTCATAGATACCGTGCTTTGCTTTTGTCAGGATTTACCCTGGATTATCAAAACCCTTTTCTTCTGCCAGTGAAGCCTAAGAAACTGTCCTAATGAGAAACCAGGAATTCAAACAGATCATATTTATCCTGAATGTTCTGTCCAAAATGAAAAATTCATTTCTGAGGTGCCTCAAGATCTCTGAGAAGGGAAGTTTCACCAACTCTGTCATGTAGGGGCATCAATTCCGATTCTGTGTCAATTTTACTACTTTCCCAGCTAGTAATTCTCTACCTCAGAAAGCCCACTGTCAACCGTTTTCTCTTTCAAAGGCAGTTGCTCTTAGAGTCTGCACATGGCACTTGGGGCCTGCTGGTCGTTGGCTACTGCCCTCTGTACCTTGGGTCTAACAGCTGCAAGGCTTCAAGATGAGCACGTCTCTTGTTCTAGGACTTAATATAGTTTGGGGCACATGGTAAGCAATAATCACTTCTTTAGTTGATCCAAGTGTTGGATCTTTCTTAATTATTCTACTACCACAATTTACTTGTTCTAAGATTTGTCCCCCCCCCCATTTTAATATCTCTTAAGGTGGCACTCACCTTGCACTAGATGACATATCCTACTTCAACTGACAGCATTTCTCTTTCTTAGTCGAACATAAACTATAGTGCATCTTACACTTGATGAAAGCTAGGATGCAATGAAATACTCTATTATGGTTACGATTCTGATATTTGAAATCCTCCGGTAGCTCCCTGTGCCCCCACAGTGTAGTACCTCACCTCCTCGCCATAGTATACAAACCTTCTCACCCCCAGTGTTAACCCCGGGGCTCAGCCTCCATCCACAGGTGATGCTGCCAGATCAGCTGTCGGTTGTCATGAACTTGCTGTAGTTTCCCGAATGCACTGTGCTGCCTCCTGGCACTCTGAAACTTGACACACTCATCCTCATTCTTCGCTTTGCCCTTGTCTATCACCTCCCTTGAAAATCTGTTCCTAAGTGGCTTTTCCCAGCTCCCACCTACCCTTGGCAGTCTATTATCTCCCTGTGGTAAAGCCTGTCACACTGCACCATGGACATGCCCGTTGTCCCCCTGAGAAGAGAAAAGGGACAATGAGGGCCCCCAGCATTTGCAGCTCTAGTGCAGAGCCCCATGCCTGGCTTGCAGGAAATGCCAGATCATGAAGACAAACGGAGATCATCCTCTGGCTAAAACCAGCTCTTCTTTGCCTACCGCAGGATCTGGATCAATAAAGAGCAGCCAGTTATTATTGCTGTTTTTCTAGGGATTTTTACCCCATATATTTCCCAGGTCTCTACTCTTTTTGTGGCACTTTAATTCAGGCTTCAACCACTTCCTAGTCAGATCAGGTGAAATCATTTTCCTTCCCATACCCTCGATGTATTTCACATCTAGTAATTCTTTATTTAAAGATCTTATTTACCCATTTGACAGACAGATCACAAGTAGGTAGAGAGGGAGGCAGAGAGAGAGGGGGGAAGCAGGCTCCCCGCTGAGCAGAGAGCCCGATGTGGGGCTCCATTCCAGGACCCTGAAATCATGACCTGAGCCGAAGGCAGAGGCCTAAACCACTGAGCCACCCAGGCGCCCCCATATCTGGTAATTTTTAACCAACATGGATTTGCTGCATCAAATAGTTCCTTCTTCTTCAAATATAAATATATAAATAAAGTGATCAAGTCACTCGCATGTCTTAGGAGAATGTCATACCTTTAGTAGCAAACTTGAAATCTTGGCCATTGGTTTTGATTTTTGTTTTGGTTAGATTTGGTTCGGATTTTGTCATTTTAAAAATCCCTCCAGCCCTTGGCTCTGTCTGACCTGATTGCTTTCAGCTGTTTCTGCAACAAAATTGTCCGGGCAGCAAAAACTCTCATTGTTTACAGTGGCGCCCCCTTCTGAACACTTTGTTAATAAAAAGCTTTTTTTTTGTTTGTTTGTTTTTCGGCTATGGTAAATGTGGAACAACAATGAGGTACTTCAAAGAGGTGAACCACAGATAAATTTCTCTAAGGGTGGGGTGAGGGTTACTCAAAAAGGAACTTGACAAGGCTTTTAAAGATATCGACAATCATTATAACATAACTTGACTGATTGTTACCGCGCTCTTAACTGGGCAAACAGTTGTTGGCTTCCAAGAAAAACTAACATAGTTGAAATGGTTCTAGTGGCCTTCTAGCACAGGGTATGATGGGGTAGGTATTCTAGCCACTGGCTGTGCAAGGCATGAGGCCTGTTAGTGATTCTATTTTTTCCTCTGCAGAATGGGTCTTTCTACATTCCAGGTCCTTTCTACCCCAATAAATAATGCGGCGATTCTCTCAGTGAGTTGTACTTTGGGTTTAAACAGCCAACTGTCTCTTAAAAAGGTCTTTTGTTTAAATTCCTTTAAAAAAAAGTCCTTTCAAAAATTTTTTTTTATTTTTTATTTTTAAATCCCATATGTTTACTCTGATCATGGAACTTTGTCATTTTGACCATCTCTGCTGATTAAAATATTCTTTTTTTTTTTTAAAGATTTTCTGTATTTATTTGACAGAGAGAGAAATCACAAGTAGGTGGAGAGTCAGGCAGAGAGAGATAGAAAAGCAGGCTCCTGCTGAGCAAAGAGCCCGATGCGGGGCTCAATCCCAGGACACTGAGATCATGGCCCGAGCCGAAGGCAGAGGCTTAATCCACTGAGCCACCCAGGCGCCCCTGATTAAAATATTCTTCATCATTAGCACCTACTGCTCTCCTCTCTTGGTGGTCTCTCCGGAAGGGGTCTTCTCTAGCTCTTCTAGCAGGAGATGGGCAGTTCCCAAATACCCCTGTTGCCAGACTAACCTTACCTATCCTGCAGGGTCAGGTAGGCCTGGCCCTTTATCTGTTGTTCTCCTCTGAGGGGTTAGTTTTTCATAGATACCGTGCTTTGCTTTTGTCAGGATTTACCCTGGATTATCAAAACCCTTTTCTTCTGCCAGTGAAGTCTAAGAAACTGTCCTAATGAGAAACCAGGAATTCAAACAGATCATATTTATCCTGAATGTTCTGTCCAAAATGAAAAATTCATTTCTGAGGTGCCTCAAGATCTCTGAGAAGGGAAGTTTCACCAACTCTGTCATGTAGGGGCATCAATTCCGATTCTGTGTCAATTTTACTACTTTCCCAGCTAGTAATTCTCTACCTCAGAAAGCCCACTGTCAACCGTTTTCTCTTTCAAAGGCAGTTGCTCTTAGAGTCTGCACATGGCACTTGGGGCCTGCTGGTCGTTGGCTACTGCCCTCTGTACCTTGGGTCTAACAGCTGCAAGGCTTCAAGATGAGCACGTCTCTTGTTCTAGGACTTAATATAGTTTGGGGCACATGGTAAGCAATAATCACTTCTTTAGTTGATCCAAGTGTTGGATCTTTCTTAATTATTCTACTACCACAATTTACTTGTTCTAAGATTTGTCCCCCCCCCCATTTTAATATCTCTTAAGGTGGCACTCACCTTGCACTAGATGACATATCCTACTTCAACTGACAGCATTTCTCTTTCTTAGTCGAACATAAACTATAGTGCATCTTACACTTGATGAAAGCTAGGATGCAATGAAATACTCTATTATGGTTACGATTCTGATATTTGAAATCCTCCGGTAGCTCCCTGTGCCCCCACAGTGTAGTACCTCACCTCCTCGCCATAGTATACAAACCTTCTCACCCCCAGTGTTAACCCCGGGGCTCAGCCTCCATCCACAGGTGATGCTGCCAGATCAGCTGTCGGTTGTCATGAACTTGCTGTAGTTTCCCGAATGCACTGTGCTGCCTCCTGGCACTCTGAAACTTGACACACTCATCCTCATTCTTCGCTTTGCCCTTGTCTATCACCTCCCTTGAAAATCTGTTCCTAAGTGGCTTTTCCCAGCTCCCACCTACCCTTGGCAGTCTATTATCTCCCTGTGGTAAAGCCTGTCACACTGCACCATGGACATGCCCGTTGTCCCCCTGAGAAGAGAAAAGGGACAATGAGGGCCCCCAGCATTTGCAGCTCTAGTGCAGAGCCCCATGCCTGGCTTGCAGGAAATGCCAGATCATGAAGACAAACGGAGATCATCCTCTGGCTAAAACCAGCTCTTCTTTGCCTACCGCAGGATCTGGATCAATAAAGAGCAGCCAGTTATTATTGCTGTTTTTCTAGGGATTTTTACCCCATATATTTCCCAGGTCTCTACTCTTTTTGTGGCACTTTAATTCAGGCTTCAACCACTTCCTAGTCAGATCAGGTGAAATCATTTTCCTTCCCATACCCTCGATGTATTTCACATCTAGTAATTCTTTATTTAAAGATCTTATTTACCCATTTGACAGACAGATCACAAGTAGGTAGAGAGGGAGGCAGAGAGAGAGGGGGGAAGCAGGCTCCCCGCTGAGCAGAGAGCCCGATGTGGGGCTCCATTCCAGGACCCTGAAATCATGACCTGAGCCGAAGGCAGAGGCCTAAACCACTGAGCCACCCAGGCGCCCCCATATCTGGTAATTTTTAACCAACATGGATTTGCTACATCAAATAGTTCCTTCTTCTTCAAATATAAATATATAAATAAAGTGATCAAGTCACTCGCATGTCTTAGGAGAATGTCATACCTTTAGTAGCAAACTTGAAATCTTGGCCATTGGTTTTGATTTTTGTTTTGGTTAGATTTGGTTCGGTTTTTGTCATTTTAAAAATCCCTCCAGCCCTTGGCTCTGTCTGACCTGATTGCTTTCAGCTGTTTCTGCAACAAAATTGTCGGGGCAGCGAAAACTCTCATTGTTTACAGTGGCGCCCCCTTCTGAACACTTTGTTAATAAAAAGCTTTTTTTTTGTTTGTTTGTTTTTCGGCTATGGTAAATGTGGAACAACAATGAGGTACTTCAAAGAGGTGAACCACAGATAAATTTCTCTAAGGGTGGGGTGAGGGTTACTCAAAAAGGAACTTGACAAGGCTTTTAAAGATATCGACAATCATTATAACATAACTTGACTGATTGTTACCGCGCTCTTAACTGGGCAAACACTTGTTGGCTTCCAAGAAAAACTAACATAGTTGAAATGGTTCTAGTGGCCTTCTAGCACAGGGTATGATGGGGTAGGTATTCTAGCCACTGGCTGTGCAAGGCATGAGGCCTGTTAGTGATTCTATTTTTTCCTCTGCAGAATGGGTCTTTCTACATTCCAGGTCCTTTCTACCCCAATAAATAATGCGGCGATTCTCTCAGTGAGTTGTAATTTGGGTTTAAACAGCCAACTGTCTCTTAAAAAGGTCTTTTGTTTAAATTCCTTTAAAGAAAAGTCCTTTCAAAAAAATTTTTTTATTTTTTATTTTTAAATCCCATATGTTTACTCTGATCATGGAACTTTGTCATTTTGACCATCTCTGCTGATTAAAATATTCTTTTTTTTTTTTTTAAAGATTTTCTGTATTTATTTGACAGAGAGAGAAATCACAAGTAGGCGGAGAGTCAGGCAGAGAGAGATAGAAAAGCAGGCTCCTGCTGAGCAAAGAGCCCGATGCGGGGCTCAATCCCAGGACACTGAGATCATGGCCCGAGCCGAAGGCAGAGGCTTAATCCACTGAGCCACCCAGGCGCCCCTGATTAAAATATTCTTCATCATTAGCACCTACTGCTCTCCTCTCTTGGTGGTCTCTCCGAAAGGGGTCTTCTCTAGCTCTTCTAGCAGGAGATGGGCAGTTCCCAAATACCCCTGTTGCCAGACTAACGTTACCTATCCTGCAGGGTCAGGTAGGCCTGGCCCTTTATCTGTTGTTCTCCTCTGAGGGGTTAGTTTTTCATAGATACCGTGCTTTGCTTTTGTCAGGATTTACCCTGGATTATCAAAACCCTTTTCTTCTGCCAGTGAAGCCTAAGAAACTGTCCTAATGAGAAACCAGGAATTCAAACAGATCATATTTATCCTGAATGTTCTGTCCAAAATGAAAAATTCATTTCTGAGGTGCCTCAAGATCTCTGAGAAGGGAAGTTTCACCAACTCTGTCATGTAGGGGCATCAATTCCGATTCTGTGTCAATTTTACTACTTTCCCAGCTAGTAATTCTCTACCTCAGAAAGCCCACTGTCAACCGTTTTCTCTTTCAAAGGCAGTTGCTCTTAGAGTCTGCACATGGCACTTGGGGCCTGCTGGTCGTTGGCTACTGCCCTCTGTACCTTGGGTCTAACAGCTGCAAGGCTTCAAGATGAGCACGTCTCTTGTTCTAGGACTTAATATAGTTTGGGGCACATGGTAAGCAATAATCACTTCTTTAGTTGATCCAAGTGTTGGATCTTTCTTAATTATTCTACTACCACAATTTACTTGTTCTAAGATTTGTCCCCCCCCCCATTTTAATATCTCTTAAGGTGGCACTCACCTTGCACTAGATGACATATCCTACTTCAACTGACAGCATTTCTCTTTCTTAGTCGAACATAAACTATAGTGCATCTTACACTTGATGAAAGCTAGGATGCAATGAAATACTCTATTATGGTTACGATTCTGATATTTGAAATCCTCCGGTAGCTCCCTGTGCCCCCACAGTGTAGTACCTCACCTCCTCGCCATAGTATACAAACCTTCTCACCCCCAGTGTTAACCCCGGGGCTCAGCCTCCATCCACAGGTGATGCTGCCAGATCAGCTGTCGGTTGTCATGAACTTGCTGTAGTTTCCCGAATGCACTGTGCTGCCTCCTGGCACTCTGAAACTTGACACACTCATCCTCATTCTTCGCTTTGCCCTTGTCTATCACCTCCCTTGAAAATCTGTTCCTAAGTGGCTTTTCCCAGCTCCCACCTACCCTTGGCAGTCTATTATCTCCCTGTGGTAAAGCCTGTCACACTGCACCATGGACATGCCCGTTGTCCCCCTGAGAAGAGAAAAGGGACAATGAGGGCCCCCAGCATTTGCAGCTCTAGTGCAGAGCCCCATGCCTGGCTTGCAGGAAATGCCAGATCATGAAGACAAACGGAGATCATCCTCTGGCTAAAACCAGCTCTTCTTTGCCTACCGCAGGATCTGGATCAATAAAGAGCAGCCAGTTATTATTGCTGTTTTTCTAGGGATTTTTACCCCATATATTTCCCAGGTCTCTACTCTTTTTGTGGCACTTTAATTCAGGCTTCAACCACTTCCTAGTCAGATCAGGTGAAATCATTTTCCTTCCCATACCCTCGATGTATTTCACATCTAGTAATTCTTTATTTAAAGATCTTATTTACCCATTTGACAGACAGATCACAAGTAGGTAGAGAGGGAGGCAGAGAGAGAGGGGGGAAGCAGGCTCCCCGCTGAGCAGAGAGCCCGATGTGGGGCTCCATTCCAGGACCCTGAAATCATGACCTGAGCCGAAGGCAGAGGCCTAAACCACTGAGCCACCCAGGCGCCCCCATATCTGGTAATTTTTAACCAACATGGATTTGCTGCATCAAATAGTTCCTTCTTCTTCAAATATAAATATATAAATAAAGTGATCAAGTCACTCGCATGTCTTAGGAGAATGTCATACCTTTAGTAGCAAACTTGAAATCTTGGCCATTGGTTTTGATTTTTGTTTTGGTTAGATTTGGTTCGGTTTTTGTCATTTTAAAAATCCCTCCAGCCCTTGGCTCTGTCTGACCTGATTGCTTTCAGCTGTTTCTGCAACAAAATTGTCCGGGCAGCAAAAACTCTCATTGTTTACAGTGGCGCCCCCTTCTGAACACTTTGTTAATAAAAAGCTTTTTTTTTGTTTGTTTGTTTTTCGGCTATGGTAAATGTGGAACAACAATGAGGTACTTCAAAGAGGTGAACCACAGATAAATTTCTCTAAGGGTGGGGTGAGGGTTACTCAAAAAGGAACTTGACAAGGCTTTTAAAGATATCGACAATCATTATAACATAACTTGACTGATTGTTACCGCGCTCTTAACTGGGCAAACACTTGTTGGCTTCCAAGAAAAACTAACATAGTTGAAATGGTTCTAGTGGCCTTCTAGCACAGGGTATGATGGGGTAGGTATTCTAGCCACTGGCTGTGCAAGGCATGAGGCCTGTTAGTGATTCTATTTTTTCCTCTGCAGAATGGGTCTTTCTACATTCCAGGTCCTTTCTACCCCAATAAATAATGCGGCGATTCTCTCAGTGAGTTGTACTTTGGGTTTAAACAGCCAACTGTCTCTTAAAAAGGTCTTTTGTTTAAATTCCTTTAAAGAAAAGTCCTTTCAAAAAAATTTTTTTATTTTTTATTTTTAAATCCCATATGTTTACTCTGATCATGGAACTTTGTCATTTTGACCATCTCTGCTGATTAAAATATTCTTTTTTTTTTTTAAAGATTTTCTGTATTTATTTGACAGAGAGAGAAATCACAAGTAGGCGGAGAGTCAGGCAGAGAGAGATAGAAAAGCAGGCTCCTGCTGAGCAAAGAGCCCGATGCGGGGCTCAATCCCAGGACACTGAGATCATGGCCCGAGCCGAAGGCAGAGGCTTAATCCACTGAGCCACCCAGGCGCCCCTGATTAAAATATTCTTCATCATTAGCACCTACTGCTCTCCTCTCTTGGTGGTCTCTCCGGAAGGGGTCTTCTCTAGCTCTTCTAGCAGGAGATGGGCAGTTCCCAAATACCCCTGTTGCCAGACTAACCTTACCTATCCTGCAGGGTCAGGTAGGCCTGGCCCTTTATCTGTTGTTCTCCTCTGAGGGGTTAGTTTTTCATAGATACCGTGCTTTGCTTTTGTCAGGATTTACCCTGGATTATCAAAACCCTTTTCTTCTGCCAGTGAAGCCTAAGAAACTGTCCTAATGAGAAACCAGGAATTCAAACAGATCATATTTATCCTGAATGTTCTGTCCAAAATGAAAAATTCATTTCTGAGGTGCCTCAAGATCTCTGAGAAGGGAAGTTTCACCAACTCTGTCATGTAGGGGCATCAATTCCGATTCTGTGTCAATTTTACTACTTTCCCAGCTAGTAATTCTCTACCTCAGAAAGCCCACTGTCAACCGTTTTCTCTTTCAAAGGCAGTTGCTCTTAGAGTCTGCACATGGCACTTGGGGCCTGCTGGTCGTTGGCTACTGCCCTCTGTACCTTGGGTCTAACAGCTGCAAGGCTTCAAGATGAGCACGTCTCTTGTTCTAGGACTTAATATAGTTTGGGGCACATGGTAAGCAATAATCACTTCTTTAGTTGATCCAAGTGTTGGATCTTTCTTAATTATTCTACTACCACAATTTACTTGTTCTAAGATTTGTCCCCCCCCCATTTTAATATCTCTTAAGGTGGCACTCACCTTGCACTAGATGACATATCCTACTTCAACTGACAGCATTTCTCTTTCTTAGTCGAACATAAACTATAGTGCATCTTACACTTGATGAAAGCTAGGATGCAATGAAATACTCTATTATGGTTACGATTCTGATATTTGAAATCCTCCGGTAGCTCCCTGTGCCCCCACAGTGTAGTACCTCACCTCCTCGCCATAGTATACAAACCTTCTCACCCCCAGTGTTAACCCCGGGGCTCAGCCTCCATCCACAGGTGATGCTGCCAGATCAGCTGTCGGTTGTCATGAACTTGCTGTAGTTTCCCGAATGCACTGTGCTGCCTCCTGGCACTCTGAAACTTGACACACTCATCCTCATTCTTCGCTTTGCCCTTGTCTATCACCTCCCTTGAAAATCTGTTCCTAAGTGGCTTTTCCCAGCTCCCACCTACCCTTGGCAGTCTATTATCTCCCTGTGGTAAAGCCTGTCACACTGCACCATGGACATGCCCGTTGTCCCCCTGAGAAGAGAAAAGGGACAATGAGGGCCCCCAGCATTTGCAGCTCTAGTGCAGAGCCCCATGCCTGGCTTGCAGGAAATGCCAGATCATGAAGACAAACGGAGATCATCCTCTGGCTAAAACCAGCTCTTCTTTGCCTACCGCAGGATCTGGATCAATAAAGAGCAGCCAGTTATTATTGCTGTTTTTCTAGGGATTTTTACCCCATATATTTCCCAGGTCTCTACTCTTTTTGTGGCACTTTAATTCAGGCTTCAACCACTTCCTAGTCAGATCAGGTGAAATCATTTTCCTTCCCATACCCTCGATGTATTTCACATCTAGTAATTCTTTATTTAAAGATCTTATTTACCCATTTGACAGACAGATCACAAGTAGGTAGAGAGGGAGGCAGAGAGAGAGGGGGGAAGCAGGCTCCCCGCTGAGCAGAGAGCCCGATGTGGGGCTCCATTCCAGGACCCTGAAATCATGACCTGAGCCGAAGGCAGAGGCCTAAACCACTGAGCCACCCAGGCGCCCCCATATCTGGTAATTTTTAACCAACATGGATTTGCTGCATCAAATAGTTCCTTCTTCTTCAAATATAAATATATAAATAAAGTGATCAAGTCACTCGCATGTCTTAGGAGAATGTCATACCTTTAGTAGCAAACTTGAAATCTTGGCCATTGGTTTTGATTTTTGTTTTGGTTAGATTTGGTTCGGTTTTTGTCATTTTAAAAATCCCTCCAGCCCTTGGCTCTGTCTGACCTGATTGCTTTCAGCTGTTTCTGCAACAAAATTGTCCGGGCAGCAAAAACTCTCATTGTTTACAGTGGCGCCCCCTTCTGAACACTTTGTTAATAAAAAGCTTTTTTTTTGTTTGTTTGTTTTTCGGCTATGGTAAATGTGGAACAACAATGAGGTACTTCAAAGAGGTGAACCACAGATAAATTTCTCTAAGGGTGGGGTGAGGGTTACTCAAAAAGGAACTTGACAAGGCTTTTAAAGATATCGACAATCATTATAACATAACTTGACTGATTGTTACCGCGCTCTTAACTGGGCAAACACTTGTTGGCTTCCAAGAAAAACTAACATAGTTGAAATGGTTCTAGTGGCCTTCTAGCACAGGGTATGATGGGGTAGGTATTCTAGCCACTGGCTGTGCAAGGCATGAGGCCTGTTAGTGATTCTATTTTTTCCTCTGCAGAATGGGTCTTTCTACATTCCAGGTCCTTTCTACCCCAATAAATAATGCGGCGATTCTCTCAGTGAGTTGTACTTTGGGTTTAAACAGCCAACTGTCTCTTAAAAAGGTCTTTTGTTTAAATTCCTTTAAAGAAAAGTCCTTTCAAAAAAATTTTTTTATTTTTTATTTTTAAATCCCATATGTTTACTCTGATCATGGAACTTTGTCATTTTGACCATCTCTGCTGATTAAAATATTCTTTTTTTTTTTTAAAGATTTTCTGTATTTATTTGACAGAGAGAGAAATCACAAGTAGGCGGAGAGTCAGGCAGAGAGAGATAGAAAAGCAGGCTCCTGCTGAGCAAAGAGCCCGATGCGGGGCTCAATCCCAGGACACTGAGATCATGGCCCGAGCCGAAGGCAGAGGCTTAATCCACTGAGCCACCCAGGCGCCCCTGATTAAAATATTCTTCATCATTAGCACCTACTGCTCTCCTCTCTTGGTGGTCTCTCCGGAAGGGGTCTTCTCTAGCTCTTCTAGCAGGAGATGGGCAGTTCCAAAATACCCCTGTTGCCAGACTAACCTTACCTATCCTGCAGGGTCAGGTAGGCCTGGCCCTTTATCTGTTGTTCTCCTCTGAGGGGTTAGTTTTTCATAGATACCGTGCTTTGCTTTTGTCAGGATTTACCCTGGATTATCAAAACCCTTTTCTTCTGCCAGTGAAGCCTAAGAAACTGTCCTAATGAGAAACCAGGAATTCAAACAGATCATATTTATCCTGAATGTTCTGTCCAAAATGAAAAATTCATTTCTGAGGTGCCTCAAGATCTCTGAGAAGGAAAGTTTCACCAACTCTGTCATGTAGGGGCATCGATTCCGATTCTGTGTCAATTTTACTACTTTCCCAGCTAGTAATTCTCTACCTCAGAAAGCCCACTGTCAACCGTTTTCTCTTTCAAAGGCAGTTGCTCTTAGAGTCTTCACATGGCACTTGGGGCCTGCTGGTCGTTGGCTACTGCCCTCTGTACCTTGGGTCTAACAGCTGCAAGGCTTCAAGATGAGCACGTCTCTTGTTCTAGGACTTAATATAGTTTGGGGCACATGGTAAGCAATAATCACTTCTTTAGTTGATCCAAGTGTTGGATCTTTCTTAATTATTCTACTACCACAATTTACTTGTTCTAAGATTTGCCCCCCCCCATTTTAATATCTCTTAAGGTGGCACTCACCTTGCACTAGATGACATATCCTACTTCAACTGACAGCATTTCTCTTTCTTAGTCGAACATAAACTATAGTGCATCTTACACTTGATGAAAGCTAGGATGCAATGAAATACTCTATTATGGTTACGATTCTGATATTTGAAATCCTCCGGTAGCTCCCTGTGCCCCCACAGTGTAGTACCTCACCTCCTCGCCATAGTATACAAACCTTCTCACCCCCAGTGTTAACCCCGGGGCTCAGCCTCCATCCACAGGTGATGCTGCCAGATCAGCTGTCGGTTGTCATGAACTTGCTGTAGTTTCCCGAATGCACTGTGCTGCCTCCTGGCACTCTGAAACTTGACACACTCATCCTCATTCTTCGCTTTGCCCTTGTCTATCACCTCCCTTGAAAATCTGTTCCTAAGTGGCTTTTCCCAGCTCCCACCTACCCTTGGCAGTCTATTATCTCCCTGTGGTAAAGCCTGTCACACTGCACCATGGACATGCCCGTTGTCCCCCTAAGAAGAGAAAAGGGACAATGAGGGCCCCCAGCATTTGCAGCTCTAGTGCAGAGCCCCATGCCTGGCTTGCAGGAAATGCCAGATCATGAAGACAAACGGAGATCATCCTCTGGCTAAAACCAGCTCTTCTTTGCCTACCGCAGGATCTGGATCAATAAAGAGCAGCCAGTTATTATTGCTGTTTTTCTAGGGATTTTTACCCCATATATTTCCCAGGTCTCTACTCTTTTTGTGGCACTTTAATTCAGGCTTCAACCACTTCCTAGTCAGATCAGGTGAAATCATTTTCCTTCCCATACCCTCGATGTATTTCACATCTAGTAATTCTTTATTTAAAGATCTTATTTACCCATTTGACAGACAGATCACAAGTAGGTAGAGAGGGAGGCAGAGAGAGAGGGGGGAAGCAGGCTCCCCGCTGAGCAGAGAGCCCGATGTGGGGCTCCATTCCAGGACCCTGAAATCATGACCTGAGCCGAAGGCAGAGGCCTAAACCACTGAGCCACCCAGGCGCCCCCATATCTGGTAATTTTTAACCAACATGGATTTGCTGCATCAAATAGTTCCTTCTTCTTCAAATATAAATATATAAATAAAGTGATCAAGTCACTCGCATGTCTTAGGAGAATGTCATACCTTTAGTAGCAAACTTGAAATCTTGGCCATTGGTTTTGATTTTTGTTTTGGTTAGATTTGGTTCGGTTTTTGTCATTTTAAAAATCCCTCCAGCCCTTGGCTCTGTCTGACCTGATTGCTTTCAGCTGTTTCTGCAACAAAATTGTCCGGGCAGCAAAAACTCTCATTGTTTACAGTGGCGCCCCCTTCTGAACACTTTGTTAATAAAAAGCTTTTTTTTTGTTTGTTTGTTTTTCGGCTATGGTAAATGTGGAACAACAATGAGGTACTTCAAAGAGGTGAACCACAGATAAATTTCTCTAAGGGTGGGGTGAGGGTTACTCAAAAAGGAACTTGACAAGGCTTTTAAAGATATCGACAATCATTATAACATAACTTGACTGATTGTTACCGCGCTCTTAACTGGGCAAACACTTGTTGGCTTCCAAGAAAAACTAACATAGTTGAAATGGTTCTAGTGGCCTTCTAGCACAGGGTATGATGGGGTAGGTATTCTAGCCACTGGCTGTGCAAGGCATGAGGCCTGTTAGTGATTCTATTTTTTCCTCTGCAGAATGGGTCTTTCTACATTCCAGGTCCTTTCTACCCCAATAAATAATGCGGCGATTCTCTCAGTGAGTTGTACTTTGGGTTTAAACAGCCAACTGTCTCTTAAAAAGGTCTTTTGTTTAAATTCCTTTAAAGAAAAGTCCTTTCAAAAAAATTTTTTTATTTTTTATTTTTAAATCCCATATGTTTACTCTGATCATGGAACTTTGTCATTTTGACCATCTCTGCTGATTAAAATATTCTTTTTTTTTTTTAAAGATTTTCTGTAATTTATTTGACAGAGAGAGAAATCACAAGTAGGCGGAGAGTCAGGCAGAGAGAGATAGAAAAGCAGGCTCCTGCTGAGCAAAGAGCCCGATGCGGGGCTCAATCCCAGGACACTGAGATCATGGCCCGAGCCGAAGGCAGAGGCTTAATCCACTGAGCCACCCAGGCGCCCCTGATTAAAATATTCTTCATCATTAGCACCTACTGCTCTCCTCTCTTGGTGGTCTCTCCGGAAGGGGTCTTCTCTAGCTCTTCTAGCAGGAGATGGGCAGTTCCCAAATACCCCTGTTGCCAGACTAACCTTACCTATCCTGCAGGGTCAGGTAGGCCTGGCCCTTTATCTGTTGTTCTCCTCTGAGGGGTTAGTTTTTCATAGATACCGTGCTTTGCTTTTGTCAGGATTTACCCTGGATTATCAAAACCCTTTTCTTCTGCCAGTGAAGCCTAAGAAACTGTCCTAATGAGAAACCAGGAATTCAAACAGATCATATTTATCCTGAATGTTCTGTCCAAAATGAAAAATTCATTTCTGAGGTGCCTCAAGATCTCTGAGAAGGGAAGTTTCACCAACTCTGTCATGTAGGGGCATCAATTCCGATTCTGTGTCAATTTTACTACTTTCCCAGCTAGTAATTCTCTACCTCAGAAAGCCCACTGTCAACCGTTTTCTCTTTCAAAGGCAGTTGCTCTTAGAGTCTTCACATGGCACTTGGGGCCTGCTGGTCGTTGGCTACTGCCCTCTGTACCTTGGGTCTAACAGCTGCAAGGCTTCAAGATGAGCACGTCTCTTGTTCTAGGACTTAATATAGTTTGGGGCACATGGTAAGCAATAATCACTTCTTTAGTTGATCCAAGTGTTGGATCTTTCTTAATTATTCTACTACCACAATTTACTTGTTCTAAGATTTGCCCCCCCCCCATTTTAATATCTCTTAAGGTGGCACTCACCTTGCACTAGATGACATATCCTACTTCAACTGACAGCATTTCTCTTTCTTAGTCGAACATAAACTATAGTGCATCTTACACTTGATGAAAGCTAGGATGCAATGAAATACTCTATTATGGTTACGATTCTGATATTTGAAATCCTCCGGTAGCTCCCTGTGCCCCCACAGTGTAGTACCTCACCTCCTCGCCATAGTATACAAACCTTCTCACCCCCAGTGTTAACCCCGGGGCTCAGCCTCCATCCACAGGTGATGCTGCCAGATCAGCTGTCGGTTGTCATGAACTTGCTGTAGTTTCCCGAATGCACTGTGCTGCCTCCTGGCACTCTGAAACTTGACACACTCATCCTCATTCTTCGCTTTGCCCTTGTCTATCACCTCCCTTGAAAATCTGTTCCTAAGTGGCTTTTCCCAGCTCCCACCTACCCTTGGCAGTCTATTATCTCCCTGTGGTAAAGCCTGTCACACTGCACCATGGACATGCCCGTTGTCCCCCTAAGAAGAGAAAAGGGACAATGAGGGCCCCCAGCATTTGCAGCTCTAGTGCAGAGCCCCATGCCTGGCTTGCAGGAAATGCCAGATCATGAAGACAAACGGAGATCAACCTCTGGCTAAAACCAGCTCTTCTTTGCCTACCGCAGGATCTGGATCAATAAAGAGCAGCCAGTTATTATTGCTGTTTTTCTAGGGATTTTTACCCCATATATTTCCCAGGTCTCTACTCTTTTTGTGGCACTTTAATTCAGGCTTCAACCACTTCCTAGTCAGATCAGGTGAAATCATTTTCCTTCCCATACCCTCGATGTATTTCACATCTAGTAATTCTTTATTTAAAGATCTTATTTACCCATTTGACAGACAGATCACAAGTAGGTAGAGAGGGAGGCAGAGAGAGAGGGGGGAAGCAGGCTCCCCGCTGAGCAGAGAGCCCGATGTGGGGCTCCATTCCAGGACCCTGAAATCATGACCTGAGCCGAAGGCAGAGGCCTAAACCACTGAGCCACCCAGGCGCCCCCATATCTGGTAATTTTTAACCAACATGGATTTGCTGCATCAAATAGTTCCTTCTTCTTCAAATATAAATATATAAATAAAGTGATCAAGTCACTCGCATGTCTTAGGAGAATGTCATACCTTTAGTAGCAAACTTGAAATCTTGGCCATTGGTTTTGATTTTTGTTTTGGTTAGATTTGGTTCGGTTTTTGTCATTTTAAAAATCCCTCCAGCCCTTGGCTCTGTCTGACCTGATTGCTTTCAGCTGTTTCTGCAACAAAATTGTCCGGGCAGCAAAAACTCTCATTGTTTACAGTGGCGCCCCCTTCTGAACACTTTGTTAATAAAAAGCTTTTTTTTTGTTTGTTTGTTTTTCGGCTATGGTAAATGTGGAACAACAATGAGGTACTTCAAAGAGGTGAACCACAGATAAATTTCTCTAAGGGTGGGGTGAGGGTTACTCAAAAAGGAACTTGACAAGGCTTTTAAAGATATCGACAATCATTATAACATAACTTGACTGATTGTTACCGCGCTCTTAACTGGGCAAACACTTGTTGGCTTCCAAGAAAAACTAACATAGTTGAAATGGTTCTAGTGGCCTTCTAGCACAGGGTATGATGGGGTAGGTATTCTAGCCACTGGCTGTGCAAGGCATGAGGCCTGTTAGTGATTCTATTTTTTCCTCTGCAGAATGGGTCTTTCTACATTCCAGGTCCTTTCTACCCCAATAAATAATGCGGCGATTCTCTCAGTGAGTTGTACTTTGGGTTTAAACAGCCAACTGTCTCTTAAAAAGGTCTTTTGTTTAAATTCCTTTAAAGAAAAGTCCTTTCAAAAAAATTTTTTTATTTTTTATTTTTAAATCCCATATGTTTACTCTGATCATGGAACTTTGTCATTTTGACCATCTCTGCTGATTAAAATATTCTTTTTTTTTTTTTAAAGATTTTCTGTATTTATTTGACAGAGAGAGAAATCACAAGTAGGCGGAGAGTCAGGCAGAGAGAGATAGAAAAGCAGGCTCCTGCTGAGCAAAGAGCCCGATGCGGGGCTCAATCCCAGGACACTGAGATCATGGCCCGAGCCGAAGGCAGAGGCTTAATCCACTGAGCCACCCAGGCGCCCCTGATTAAAATATTCTTCATCATTAGCACCTACTGCTCTCCTCTCTTGGTGGTCTCTCCGGAAGGGGTCTTCTCTAGCTCTTCTAGCAGGAGATGGGCAGTTCCCAAATACCCCTGTTGCCAGACTAACCTTACCTATCCTGCAGGGTCAGGTAGGCCTGGCCCTTTATCTGTTGTTCTCCTCTGAGGGGTTAGTTTTTCATAGATACCGTGCTTTGCTTTTGTCAGGATTTACCCTGGATTATCAAAACCCTTTTCTTCTGCCAGTGAAGCCTAAGAAACTGTCCTAATGAGAAACCAGGAATTCAAACAGATCATATTTATCCTGAATGTTCTGTCCAAAATGAAAAATTCATTTCTGAGGTGCCTCAAGATCTCTGAGAAGGGAAGTTTCACCAACTCTGTCATGTAGGGGCATCAATTCCGATTCTGTGTCAATTTTACTACTTTCCCAGCTAGTAATTCTCTACCTCAGAAAGCCCACTGTCAACCGTTTTCTCTTTCAAAGGCAGTTGCTCTTAGAGTCTGCACATGGCACTTGGGGCCTGCTGGTCATTGGCTACTGCCCACTGTACCTTGGGTCTAACAGCTGCAAGGCTTCAAGATGAGCACGTCTCTTGTTCTAGGACTTAATATAGTTTGGGGCACATGGTAAGCAATAATCACTTCTTTAGTTGATCCAAGTGTTGGATCTTTCTTAATTATTCTACTACCACAATTTACTTGTTCTAAGATTTGCCCCCCCCCATTTTAATATCTCTTAAGGTGGCACTCACCTTGCACTTGATGACATATCCTACTTTAACTGACAGCATTTCTCTTTCTTAGTCGAACATAAACTATAGTGCATCTTACACTTGATGAAAGCTAGGATGCAATGAAATACTCTATTATGGTTACGATTCTGATATTTGAAATCCTCCGGTAGCTCCCTGTGCCCCCACAGTGTAGTACCTCACCTCCTCGCCATAGTATACAAACCTTCTCACCCCCAGTGTTAACCCCGGGGCTCAGCCTCCATCCCCAGGTGATGCTGCCAGATCAGCTGTCGGTTGTCATGAACTTGCTGTAGTTTCCCGAATGCACTGTGCTGCCTCCTGGCACTCTGAAACTTGACACACTCATCCTCATTCTTCGCTTTGTCCTTGTCTATCACCTCCCCTGAAAATCTGTTCCTAAGTGGCTTTTCCCAGCTCCCACCTACCCTTGGCAGTCTATTATCTCCCTGTGGTAAAGCCTGTCACACTGCATCATGGACATGCCCGTTGTCCCCCTGAGAAGAGAAAAGGGACAATGAGGGACCCAGCATTTGCAGCTCTAGTGCAGAGCCCCATGCCTGGCTTGCAGGAAATGCCAGATCATGAAGACAAACGGAGATCATCATCTGGCTAAAACCAGCTCTTCTTTGCCTATGGCAGGATCTGGTCAATAAAGAGCAGCCAGTTATTATTGCTGTTTGTCTAGGGATTTTTACCCCATCAATGTCCCAGATCTCAACTCTATTTGTAGCACTTTAATTCAGGCTTCAACCACTTCCTAGTCAGATCAGGTGAAATCATTTTCCTTCCCATACCCTCGATGTATTTCACATCTAGTAATTCTTTATTTAAAGATCTTATTTACCCATTTGAGAGACAGATCACAAGTAGGTAGAGAGGGAGGCAGAGAGAGAGGGGGGAAGCAGGCTCCCCGCTGAGCAGAGAGCCCGATGTGGGGCTCCATCCCAGGACCCTGAAATCATGACCTGAGCCGAAGGCAGAGGCCTAAACCACTGAGCCACCCAGGAGCCCCCATATCTGGTAATTTTTAACCAACGTGGATTTGCTGCATCAAATAGTTCCTTCTTCTTCAAATATAAATATATAAATAAAGTGATCAAGTCACTCGCATGTCTTAGGAGAATGTCATACCTTTAGTAGCAAACTTGAAATCTTGGCCATTGGTTTTGATTTTTGTTTTGGTTAGATTTGGTTCGGTTTTTGTCATTTTAAAAATCCCTACAGCCCTTGGCTCTGTTTGACCTGATTGCTTTCAGCTGTTTCTGCAACAAAATTGTCCGGGCAGCGAAAACTCTCATTGTTTACAGTGGCGCCCCCTTCTGAACACTTTGTTAATAAAAAGCTTTTTTTTGTTTGTTTGTTTTTGTTTTTCGGCTACGGAAAATGTGGAACCACCATGAGGTATTTCAAAGAGGTGAACCACAGATAAATTTCTCTAAGGGTGGGTGAAGGTTATTCAAAAAGGAACTTGACAAGGCTTTTAAAGATATCGACAATCATTATAACATAACGTGACTGATTCTTACCATGCAATTAACTGGGGAAACACTTGTTGGCTTCCACGAAAGACTAACATAGTTGAGATTGTTCTAGCGGCCTTCTAGTACAGGGTCTCATGAGGCAGGGCTTCTAGCCACTGGCTGTGCAAGGCATGAGGCCTGTTAGTGATTCTCTTTTTTCCTCTGCAGAATGGGTCTTTCTACATTCCAGGTCCTTTCTACCCCAATAAATAATGCGGCGATTCTCTCAGTGAGTTGTACTATTGGTTTAAACAGCCAACTGTCTCTTTAAAGGACTTTTGTTTAAATTCCTTTAAAAAAAAGTCCTTTCAAAAAAATCTTTTTTTTATTTTTTATTTTTTAATCCCATAGGTTTACTCTGATCATGGAACTTTGTCATTTTGACCTTCTCTGCTGATAAAATATTCTTCATCATAAGCACCTACTGCTCTCCTCTCCTGGTGGTCTCTCCGGAAGGGGTCTTCTCTAGCTCTTCTAGCAGGAGATGGGCACTTCCCCTCTACCCCTGTTTCCAGACCAGCCTTACCTATCCTGCAGGGTCAGGTCGGCCTGGCATGTTATCTGTTGTTCTCTTCTGAGTGGTTAGTTTTCATAGATACCTTGCTTTGCTTTTGTCAGGATTTACCCTGGATTATCAAAACCCTTTTCTTGTGCCAGTGAAGCTTAAGAAACAGTCCGGATGAGAGAACCAGGAACTCGAACAGATCATATTTATCCTGAATGTTCTGTCCAAAATGAAAAATACATTTCTGAGGAGCCTCAAGATTTCTGAGAAGGGAAGTTTCACCAACTCTGTCATGTAGGGGCATCAATTCTGATTCTGTGTCAATTTTACTACTTTCCCAGCTAGTAATTCTCTACCTCAGAAAGCCCACTCTCAACCGTTTCCTCTCTCAAAGGCAGTTGCTCTTAGAGTCTGCACATGGCACTTGGGGCCTGCTGGTCGTTGGCTACAGCCCACTGTACCTTGGGTCTAACAGCTGCGGGGCATCAAGATGAGCACGTCTCTTGTTCTAGGACTTAATATAGTTTGGGGCACATGGTAAGCAATAATCACTTCTTTAGTTGATCCAAGTGTTGGACCTTCATGATTTATTCTACTACCACAATTTACTTCTTCTAAGATTTGTCCCCCACCCACATTTTAATATCTCTTAAGGTGGCACTCACCTTGCACTTGATGACATATCCTAGTTTAACTGACAGCATTTCTCTTTCTTAGTCGAACATAAACTATAGTGCATCTTACACTTGATGAAAGCTAGGATGCATTAAATACTCTATTATGGTTATGATCCTAATCCAATCCATTACTCTAACACTGACTACTACATAACCCTGTCGTTGATACTAATGTGGACTTTAAACCAATACCTTATCCTGACCGTAAACCTGACCCTGGCTCTAGACTTCACCTGACCTTGACTAAGGCAAACACCAGAAACCTAACCCTAAACCTAAAATTGACCCTGACCCTGACCCTAACACTAACCCTGACACTGAATGTGAGCCTGACCCTAACTCTAACCCTAAACCTAACCCTCCCTGACACTAACACGGACCCTGACCCGAAACCTTACGCTGAACCTAACCCTAAAACTAACCCCTAACATTATCCCTGACTATGACCCTAACCCGGTCTAACCCTAACCCTCAACCTACCTCTTCCCTAACCCTAACCACACTTTAACAATAATCCCGAACCTCTCCCTGACCATGATCATAACCCTAACTCTGAAATTTGCCTTTGTCAGATCTTAAACTTAAACCTGACCCTGGCCTTGACCTTCACTCTGACCCTAACCCAGACTGTAATCCTAACTCTGACGCAAACCGTGATGCTGAACAGAATCGTAACCCTAAAGCTAACCCTGATCCTGAACCTACTCATAAAACAGAACCTAAACATAAAGCTGACCTTACCATAACCATGAACCTAACCCTGACCCTGACCCTACCGTGACAATAAACCTGTCCTAAACCTAACCCTGAACTGACATGACCTTGCCCCCAAACAAAAACTTGAACCTGACCCTAAATCTGACCATCATCCTGCACCTGACACTAAACCTAATAGTCACCCTAACACTGACCCTGACCCTGACTCTGACCGAAACCCTAACCCTGACCCTACTGTGAGCCTGACCCTAAACCTAACCATGAACCTAACCCTAACCCTGACCCCTACCCTAAGCCTCGCTAACCCTGACCCCAACGAGGTCTAAACCTAAACCTGACCCTAAGTCTTTCTTCTCCCTAACCCTAACACTAACCTGGTCTAAACCCAGCTCTGTTCCCTCCAGTGGGGACAGCAGCTGCACCCAGGCCTCCCAAGGGCTGGGGGAAGGCTGTATGGGGGTCACTGGATGGGCACTGCACTGAGTGGAGTGTGAGCCTTGAGCAGCTTGGGGACCAGCGGCTCAGGGAGCTCTGGTGGAGCAGAAAGTTTGGTAAGGAGCCCCCAGGCAGTGGTGACCTCACTTCCCTGACAACAGAGCCCAACAGAATTGGAACCCACGTATCCAGGCACCCCATAAAGAGAAAACCCTCCTGT
The DNA here is from genome assembly GCF_964662115.1 of Mustela nivalis. Lineage (NCBI taxonomy): Eukaryota > Metazoa > Chordata > Mammalia > Carnivora > Mustelidae > Mustela > Mustela nivalis. The sequence continues at coordinate 257,783 of NW_028136124.1, read as the reverse complement.
CCAGCTCATTTCTAGAAACATCCTAAAGGAAGCGACATGTTTTTCTGCTGTACTGAAGCCGAAAGAATGCAGGGAGAAGAGAGCTCGCCGCTTGACACGTCCCCTCCCTGGCAGGTCATATCAGGTTTCACCAATGCCTCAGGCCCTTTGGCTAATAAAATCAAAAGGTGACACCAGGGGGCTCAGAGTCAGAGAGTCCCACACCTTCTGATCCACTGGTGTAGCCCTAGGTCTCTTCGCAGTCTCTCTCTCACTGTGTGTGTGTGTGTGTTTCTGTGTGTGTGTGTGTGTGTGCGCCTCTGAGTGTCTGTGTCTTTGTGTGTATAGAGACCTGGCCATGCCATCATGGGTGGAGATGACCCAAGCAGGATCAGGCTGATGAGGGTTTAGATGTCTGGTGGGCAAGTCATGTTCACACCCCGTTTAAGGCTGGTTAAGTGGGATCGGGTGTAGGGTCTACACCCTTCTGCCCAGGGATTATCCTGAGACCTTGAAGAGATGGGTCCATAGCCAGGAGCGGGGCTAACCCCAACAGTAACCACTAACCCTGACCCTGACACTGACTGTGAGCCTACGCCAAACCCTAACCCAAGCCCTGACCCTGACCCTGTATGTGATCCTGACCTGAACCCTAAACCTAAACCTAAGCCTGACACTCACCCTGATGTGGACCCTGAACTAAACTTAAATCTGACCTTACCGTAACCATGACTCAAACCTAATCATGACACAGACCCTGACCCTAATCCTAACCCTGACGCTGACCTAACCCTGACACTAACCCTAACACAGACCGTGACTGTGAGCCTGACCCTTGCCTAAACCTAAAGGTAACTCTAACCATGACCCTAATACGGACCCTGAACCTAAACCTAACGCTGACCCTGACCCTAACACTAACCCCTACCCTAAACCAAACCCTAACACTGACCTTACGCTGTCTAACCCTAACCCTACCATAACCCTACTTCTAACTCTAACCCTAACCCCAATCCCAAACCCTACCGCCAAAACCTAACTGTGACACTGAACCGAACATTGACCCTAAACCAAAGCCTGACGCTAAACCTGACCCTGTCCCTGACCTTCACCTGACCCAGACCCTGACCCTAATCCTAACCATGACACTAACACTGACCACTACATAATCCTGTCCCTGAACGGAATGTGGACTTTAAACCAATACCTATACCTGACCCTAAACCTGACACTGGCGCTAAACTTCACCCTGACCCTGACCCAGACCATGACCATAAACCTAACCCTGACCCTTACAGTGACCCTGACCCTGACCTGAACAACAAACTGACCCTGACTGTGAGCCTGACCCTAACACTAACCCTAAATGTAATCCTGACCCTGACACTAACACGGGCCTTCCCCAGAATCCTATCGCTGAACCCAACCCTAACACTAACCACTAACCCTACCACAGACCCTGATCCTAACAAGCTCTAACCCTAAACGTCAACCAAATGCTAACCCTAACACTAACCCTAACTTTAACAATAACCCTGACCCTATACCTGACTATGATCATAACCCTAACCCTGAACTTTGCCTATACCAGACCCTGACACTATACGTGACCCTGGCCCTGAGCCTAAACCTAACCATGACCCTAACACTGACCACTACATAACCCTGTCGCTGACCCGAATGTGGACTTTAAACCAATACCTGATCCTGACCGTAACCCTGACACTGGCCCAAGATTTCACCCTGACCCTGACCCAGACCATGACCATAAATCTAACCCTGACCCTAACAGTGACCCGTCCCTGACCTGAACACTGAACCTGACCCCGACTGTGAGCCTGACCCTAACTCTAACCCTAAACGTAACCCTGACCCTGACACTAACATGGGCCCTAACCCGAAACCTAACGCTGAACCTAACCCTAAAACTAACCCCTAACATTATCACTGACCCTGACCCTAACCCGGTCTAACCCTAACCCTCAACCTACCTCTAACCCTATCCCTAACCCCACTTTAACAATAATCCTGACCCTCTCCCTGAACCTGATCATAACCCTAACTCTGAACTTTGCCTATGTCAGCCCTTAACCTTAAACCTGACCCTGGCTTTGACCTTAACACTGACCCTAACCCTGACTGTAAACCTAACTCTCACCCAATCCATGATCCTGACAGAATCATAACACTAAAGCTAACCCTGATCCTGAACCTACACATAAAACATAACCTAAACTTAAAGCTGACCTTACCATAACCATGAACATAACCCTGAACCTGAACCTAACCCTGACACTAAACCTGTCCCAAACCTAACCCTGACCCTGACATGAACCTTGCCCCCAAACCTAAACTTGAACCTGACCCTAAATCTGACCATGACCCTGAACCTGAACCTAAACCTAACCGTCACTAACACTGACCCTGACCCTGACTCTGACCATAACCTTAACCGTGACCCTACTGTGAGTCTGACCCTAAACCTAACCATGAACCTAACCCTAACCCTGACCCCTACCCTAAGCCTTACGCTAACCCTGACCCCAATGACGTCTAACCCTAACCCTGATCCTAAGTCTTTCTTAACCCTAAACCTAACACTAACCTAGTCTATACCCAGCTCTGTTCTCTCCAGCGAGGACAACAGCTGCACCCAGGTTCCCAGGAGCTTGGGGGAGGCTGTATGGGGGTCATTGGATTGGCACTGCATTAAGTGGAGGGTGAGCCTTGAGCAGCTTGGGGACCGGTGGAACAGGGAGCTCTGGTGAAGCAGAAAGTTTGGTAAGGAGCCCCCAGGCAGTGTTGAACTCACTTACCTGACGACAGAACCCAACGGAATAGGAACCTTTGTATCCAGGCACGCCATTACAGAGAAAACCCCCCATCCAAGCTCATTTCAAAGCAAATCCTAAAGGAAGCGACATGTTCTTCTGCTGTACTGAAGCCGGGAGGATGCAGGGAGAAGAGAGCTCGCCTGCCAGACACGTCCCCTCCATGGCAGGTCATATCAGGTTTCCCCAACGCCCAAGGCCCTTTGGCTAAAAAAATCAAAAGGTGACACCAGGGGGCTCAGAGACAGAGAGTCCCACACCTTCTGATCCACGGGTGTAGCCCTAGGTCTCTTCCCCGTTTCTACACCCTTCTGCACAGGGTTTATCCTGAGACCCTGAACGGATGGGTCCATGACCCAGGAGCGGGGATAACCCTAACAGTAACCACTAATCCTGACCCTGACACTGACTGTGAGCCTGCCCCAAACCCTAACCCAATCCTTGACCCTGACCCTGACCCTATCTGTGATCCTGACCGGAACCCTAATCCTAAACCTAAGCCTGACACTGACCCTGATGTGGACCCTGAACCTAAACCTAACATTGATATTACTGTAACCAAGACTCATAACTAACCATGACCCTGACCATGACCCTAATCCTAACCCTGACGCGGACATAACCCTGACCCTAACCCTACCCATGACCGTGACTGTGAGCCTGACACTAACCCTAAACCTAAATGTATCTCTAACCATGACCCTAATACGGACCCTGAACCTAAACCTAACGCTGACCCTGACCCTAACACTAACCCCTACCCTAAACCAAATCCTAACCCTGACCTTACGCTGTCTAACGCTAACCCTAACCATAACCCTACTTCTAACTCTAACTCTAACCCCAATCCCAAATGCTACCGACAAACCTAACTGTGACACTGAACCGAACATTGACCGTATACCAAAGCCTGACCCTAAACCTGACCCTGGCCCTGACCTTCACCTGACCCTGACCCTGACCCTTATCCTAACCATGACACTAACACTAACCACTACACAATCCTGTCCCTGACCCGAATGTGGACTTTAAACCAATACCTATACCTGACCCTAAACCTGACACTGGTGCTAAACTTCACCCTGACCCTCACCCAGACCATGACCATAAATCTAACCCTGACGCTAACAGTGACGCCGACCCTGACCTGAACACTAAACCTGACCCTGACTGTGAGTCTGACCCTAACACTAACCCTAAATGTAACCCTGACCCTGACACTAACACGGGCCCTCCCCCGAATCCTATCGCTGGTCCCAACCCTAACACTAACCACTAACCCTACCACAGACCCTGATCCTAACAAGCTCTAACCCTAAACGTCAACCAAACGCTAACCCTAACACTAACCCTAACTTTAACAATAACCCTGACCCTATACCTGACTATGATCATAACCCTAACCCTGAACTTTGCCTATACCAGACCCGGACCCTATACATGACCCTGGCCCTGAGCCTAAACCTAACCATGACCCTAACACTGACCACTACATAACCCTGTCGCTGACCTGAATGTGGACTTTAAACCAATACCTGATCCAGACCGTAAACCTGACACTGGCCCAAGACTTCACCCTGACCCTGACCCAGACCATGACCATAAATCTAACCCTGACCCTGGCAGTACCCTGACCCTGACCTGAACACTAAACCTGACCCTGACTGTGAACCTGACCCTAACTCTAACCCTAAATGCAACCGTGACCCTGACAGTAACACGGGTCCTCCCCAGAATCCTATCGCTGAACCAACCCTAGCACTAATCCCTAACCCTACCACGGACCCTGATCCTAACAAGTTCTAACCCTAACCGTCCACCAAACGCTAACCCTAACACTAACCCTAAACTTTAACTTTAACTTTGACCCTATACTTGACTATGATCATAACCCTATCTCTGAACTTTGCCTATACCAGACCCTGACCCTATACCTCATCCTGGCCCTGAGCCGAAACTTAACCATGACCCTAACACTGACAACGATATAACCCTGTCGCTGACCCGAATGTGGACATTAAAACAATACCTGATCCTGACCGTAAACCTGACACTGGCCCTAGACTTCACCCTGACCCTGACCCAGGCAAACACCAGAAACGTAACCCTGACCCTAACAGTGACCCTGACCCTGACCCTAACCATAACCCTGACACTGAATGTGAGCCTGACCCTAACTGTAACCCTAAACGTAATCCTGACCCTGACTCTAACACGGGCCCTGACCCGAAACCTAATGCTGAACCTAACCCTAAAACTAACCCCTAACATTATCACTGACACTGACCCTAACCTGGTCTAACCCTAACCCTCAACCTACCTAGCCCTAACCCTAACCCCACTTTAACAATAATCCTGACCCTCTACCTGACCCTGATCATATCATACCCCTATCTCTGAACTTTGCCTATGTCAGACCTTAACCTTAAACCTTACCCTGGCCTTGACCTTAACACTGACCCTAACCCTGAATGTACACCTAACTCTCACCCAATCCAAGATCCTGAACATAATCGTAACCCTAAAGCTAACCCTGATTCTTAACCTACTCATAAAACAGATCCTAAACATAAAGCTGACCTTACCATAACCATGAACCTAACCCTGACCTGACCCTAACCCTGACACTAAACCTGTCCCAAACCTAACCCTAACCCTGACATGAACCTTGCCCCCAAACCAAAACTTGAACCTGACCCTAAATCTGACCATGACCCTGAACCTGACCCTAAACCTAACCGTCACCCTAACACTGACCCTGACCCTGACTCTGATCGTTACGCTAACCGTGACCCTACTGTGAGCCTGACCCTAAACCTAACCATGAACCTAACCCTAACCCTGACCCCTACCCTAAGCCTTACGCTAACCCTGTCCCCAACGAGGTCTAAACCTAACCCTGACCCTAAGTCTTTGTTAACCCTAACCCTAACACTAACCTAGTCTAAACCCAGCTCTGTTGCCTCCAGCGGGGACAATAGCTGCACCCAGGCCTCCCAAGGGCTGGGTGGAGTCTGAATGGGGGTCACTGGATGGGCACTGCATTGAGTGGAGTGTGAGCCTGAGCAGCTTGCGCACCGGTGGCTCAGGGAGCTTTGCTACAGCAGGAAGTTCGGTAAGGAGCCCCCAGGCAGTGGTGGCCTCACTTCCCTGACGACAAAGCCCAACGGAATTGCAACCCATGTATCCAGGCAACCCATTACAGAGAAAAAACCCCTGCCCAGCTCATTTCTAGGCACATCCTAAAGGAAGCGACATGTTCTTCTGCTGTACTGAAGCCGGGAGGATGCAGGGAGAAGAGAGCTCACCCGCCAGACACGTCGCCTCCCTTCAGGTCATATCATGTTTCCCCAATGCCTCAGACCCTTTGGCTAATAAAATCAAAAGGTGACACCAGGGGGCTCAGAGTCAGAGAGTCCCACACCTTCTGATCCACGGGTGTAGCCCTAGGTCTCTTCCCCGTTTCTGTGTGTGTGTGTGTGCCTCTGGGTGTCTGTGTGTCTGTGTGTAAAGAGGACCTTGCCATGCCATCGTGGGAGGAGATGCCCCAAGCAGGATCAGGCTGATGAGGGTTTAGATGTCTGGTGGGCAAGTTATGTTCACACACCAGTTTAAGGCTGGTTAAGTGGGATCGGGTGGAGGGTCTACACCCTTCTGCACAGGGTTTATCCTGAGACCCTGAACGGATGGGTCCATGACCCAGGAGAGGGGCTAACCCTAACAGTAACCACTAACCCTGACCCTGACACTGACTGTGAGCCTGCCCCAAACCCTAACCCAAACGCTGACACTGACCCTGACACATTATGCCCCGCCCATGCTTAAGTACGAAGAGGGCACAAACACGCATTTTGACCCTCAGCGTGAGTCCTGTCCTCTAGTAAGTCTTCTCAGTGGCTGGACCATTAGACGTCATAATGGGCTTGCCATGCCCCTAGGCCCCAAGTTTTAACCAGCTTTCTGGTTGTCCCCTCGCCCCTCCCCAGGGCTCTGCTCTGGAAACTCTCTTTTGGTGGGACACCTGAGGTAAAAACAAAACAAAACCAACTCCTCCCATCTCAAATAATAACCCCAAACTCTTCGGATCAGGCCAAATGCCCAGAGAGGAAGACTCGTCCATGGCCCATGAGGCCACCCGGACATTCCACGGCCATCAGTGACACAATATCCAGAGACAAAATCTTGAGCAAGCGTCTCACACTTGCCCCCTTGTTCATATCCTGAAGAGTTCTCCTCACTGTCTGTAGATCAGTCCTGCAATACCTACGACCCGAAACCTAAGCCGAGTTTGTGTTTTCAGACAACTGTCCCCACAGCCCTGGCCCACAAAACCTACAGGCACAGGTTCTTGGAGCCAAACCTGAGGACTGTACCTGGGAATTCTGCCCATTCCATTGGCCACAAACCTAGAAATAGGATGATAAACCTCCAAAGTGCCCGGGGCCATCCCAATAGTGTTGACTGCCCAGGAAAAACAAGGGCGGTCTGACACCAGCTGAGCATCTACCTGCACTTAGACCCGTGGACAGATGTCCCCAGAGGTGAATTGCAGTGAGCAGGCCCCTAGATCTTAATCGGATCCATTGCTTTGTTGTCCAGGCATCTCTCCTCAGAGGCCTGGATTCCAATAGCAGCATATGGCTGTTTCTTGAGGCACCCATCAGAAGAAATCTCTTCTCCACGTGGGAATCTTGCACGTTGGAGCTGAGTCAAAGCCTCTGGTTAGGAGAACCCTTCAGGGACCCAGTGCCACTGCCTCATTCCAAGTTCTCCATGGACACAAACCCACATTAGGACCCATCCACAAGAGAGTCCATTTCAACTCAACCCTCTCAGTTTCTCCCCCAGATCCAGCAGATTTAACCTGTCTTGTCACTAGGACACAAGAGGAATGAGAGTCGGGCTCCCCAGCCATCCATCCTTAGAACCCTACTTGGAATCGATCCGTATGGGAAGTCCTGGAGCCAACCAACAGGTCTCAATTGCCCTGCAGAAGAATCTTTACGGTTTGGAGAATCTCACAACTCCCATCGTGGGAAAAATTCCATGGCCTCGTGATCCACCACCTCTTCATGAAGAGGGCCATAAGGGACAAAAAATCCAACCTGAGCGTTTGTCAGATCCTCACCTGATTTCAGATGCACGAGATCTTGTTTCATCTGCAGAGCGTACCTGCCATGTCCTTGCCCAGACCCTAAGGTTGCTTGTGTTCTCAGACTTCTGTCCTCAACTCCTGGCCCACAAGCCCTCCAGTTTGGCAGTTCCAGAACTACAATGCAGCCCTCTGCCTGCCCTCCAGAAGAAAAAACATTGCCCTCTGGGGCTAACAAGAAAACCCCGAAATATATGGGGGAAATATCCCTAGAAAAACAGCTATAATAACTGGCTGCTCTTTATTGATCCAGGTCCTGCGGTAGGCAAAGAAGAGCTGGTTTTAGCCAGAGGATGATCTCCGTTTGTCTTCATGATCTGGCATTTCCTGCAAGCCAGGCATGGGGCTCTGCACTAGAGCTGCAAATGCTGGGGGGCCCTCACTGTTCCTTTTCTCTTCTCAGAGGGACAACGGGCATGTCCATGGTGCAGTGTGACAGGCTTTACCACAGGGATATAAAAGACTGCCAAGGGTAGGTTGGAGCTAGGAAAAACCACTTAGGAACAGATTTTCAGGGGAGGTGATAGACAAGGGCAAAGTGAAGAACGAGGATGAGTGTGTCAAGTTTCAAAGTGCCAGGAAGCAGCACAGTGCATTCAGGAAACTACAGCAAGTTCATGACAACCGACAGCTGATCTGGCAGCATCACCTGGGGATGGAGGCTGAGCCCCGGGGTTAACACTGGGGGTGAGATGGTTTGTAGACTATGGCGAGGAGGTGAGGTACTACACTGTGGGGGCACAGGGAGCTACCGGAGGATTTCAAATATCAGAATCATAACCATAATAGTGTATTTAATTGCATCCTAGCTTTCATCAAGGGTAAGATGCACTATAGTTTATGTTCGACTAAGAAAGAGAAATGCTGTCAGTTAAACTAGGATATGTCATCAAGTGCAAGGTGAGTGCCATCTTAAGAGATATTAAAATGGGGGGGTGGAAAAATCTTAGAACTATAAATTGTGGTACTAGAATAATTAAGAAAAGTTCGAACACTTGGATCAACTAAAATTGTGATTATTGCTTACCATGTGCCCCAAACTATATTAAGTCTTAGAACAAGAGACGTTCTCATCTTGATGCCGCGCAGCTGTTAGACCCAAAGTACAGAGCGCAGTAGCCAATGACCAGCAGGCCCCAAGTGCCATGTGAAGACTCTAAGAGCAACTGCATTTGAGAGAGGAAACGGTTGAGATTGGGCTTTATGAGGTAGAGAATTATTAGCTGGGAAAGTAGGAAAATTGACACAGAATCGGAATTGATGCCCCTACATGACAGAGTTGGTGAAACTTCTCTTCTCAGAGATCTTGAGGCTCCTCAGAAATGTATTTTTCATTTTGGACAGAACATTCAGGATAAATATGATCTGTTCGAGTTCCTGGTTCTCTCATCCGACTGTTTCTTAAGCTTCACTGGCACAAGAAAAGGGTTTTGATAGTCCAGGGTAAATCCTGACAAAAGCAAAGCACGGTATCTATGAAAAACTAACGACTCAGAAGAGAACAACAGATAAAAGGCCCGAACGACCTGACCCTGCAGGATAGGTAAGGCTGGTCCGGCAACAGGGGTAGAGGGGAAGTGCCCATCTCCGGCTAGAAGAGCTAGAGAAGTCCCCTTCTGGAGAGACCACCAAGAGAGGAGAGCAGTAGGTGCTGATGGTGAATATTTTATTCAGCCGAGAAGGTCATAATGACAAAGTTCCATGATCAGAGTAAACATATGGGATTAAAAAATTAAAAATAAGAAAAAGATTTTTTTTAAAAAGACTTTTTTTTTAAGGAATTTAAACAAAAGTCCTTTTTAAGAGACAGTTGGCTGTTTAAACCAAAAGTACAACTCACTGAGAGAATCGCAGCATTAATTATTGGGGTAGAAAGGACCTGGAATGTAGAAAGACCCATTCTGCAGAGGAAAAAAGAGAATCACTAACAGGCCTCATGCCTTGCACAGCCAGTGGCTAGAAGCCCTGCCTCATGAGACCCTGTACTAGAAGGCCGCTAGAACAATCTCAACTATGTTAGTCTTTCGTGGAAGCCAACAAGTGTTTCCCCAGTTAATTGCATGGTAAGAATCAGTCACGTTATGTTATAATGATTGTCGATATCTTTAAAAGCCTTGTCAAGTTCCTTTTTGAGTAACCCTCACCCCACCCTTAGAGAAATTTATCTGTGGTTCACCTCTTTGAAATACCTCATTGTTGTTCCACATTTATCATAGCCAAAAAAAAAAAAAAAAAAGCTTTTTATTAACAAAGTGTTCAGAAGGGGGCGCCACTGTAAACAATGAGAGTTTTCGCTGCCTGGACGATTTTGTTGCAGAAACAGCTGAAAGCAATCAGGTCAGACAGAGCCAAGGGCTGGAGGCATTTTTAAAATTACAAAAACCGAACCAAATCAAACCAAAACAAAAATCAAAAATCAAAACCAATGGCCAAGATTTCAAGTTTGCTACTAAAGGCATGACATTCTCCTAAGACATGCGAGTGACTTGATCAATATATTTATATATTTATATTTGAAGAAGAAGGAACTATTTGATGCAGCATATCCACGTTGATTAAAAATTACCAGATATGGGGTCTCCTGGGTGGCTCAGTGGTTTAGGCCTCTGCCTTCGGCTCAGGTCATGATTTCAGGGTCCTGGGATTGAGCCCCACATCGGGCTCTCTGCTCAGCGGGAAGCCTGCTTCCCCCTTCTCTCTCTGCCTCCCTCTCTACCTACTTGTGATCTGTCTGTCAAATGGGTAAATAAGATCTTTAAAAAAAGAATTACTTGATGTGAAATACATCGAGGGTATGGGAAGGAAAATGATTTCACCTGATCTGACTAAGAAGTGGTTGAAGCCTGAATTAAAGTGCTATAAAAAGAGTAGAGACCTGGGAAATATATGGGGTAAAAATCCCTAGACAAACAGCAATAATAACTGGTTGCCCTTTATTGATTCAGATCCTGTGGTAGGCAAAGAAGAGCTGGTTTTAGCCAGAGGATGATCTCTGTTTGTCTTCATGATTCGGCATTTCCTGCAAGCCAGGCATGGGGCTCTGCACTAGAGCTGCAAATGCTGGGGGGCCCTCACTGTCCCTTTTCTCTTCTCAGGGGGACAACGGGCATGTCCATGGTGCAGTGTGACAGGCTTTACCACAGGGAGATAAAAGACTGCCAAGGGTATGTTGGAGCTGGGAAAAGCCACTTAGGAACAGATTTTCAGGGGAGGTGATAGAGAAGGGCAAAGCGAAGAATGAGGATGAGTGTGTCAAGTTTCAGAGTGCCAGGAGGCAGCACAGTGCATTCGGGTAACTACAGCAAGTTCATGACAACCGACAGCTGATCTGGCAGCATCACCTGGGGATGGAGGCTGAGCCCCGGGGTTAACACTGGGGGTGAGATGGTTTGTATACTATGGCGAGGAGGTGAGGTACTACACTGTGGGGGCACAGGGAGCTACCGGAGGATTTCAAATATCAGAATCGTAACCATAATAGTGTATTTAATTGCATCCTAGCTTTCATCAAGGTTAAGATGCACTATAGTTTATGTTCGACTAAGAAAGAGAAAGGCTGTCAGTTAAACTAGGATATGTCATCAAGTGCAAGGTGAGTGCCACCTTAAGAGATATTAAAATGGGGGGGTGGAAAAATCTTAGAAGTATAAATTGTGGTACTAGAATAATTAAGAAAAATCATACAAGAACACTTGGTTCAACAAAAAAATTGATTATTGCTTACCATGTGCCCCAAACTATATTAAGTCTCCAAAAATTTTATATCATTTGAGTATACATATATATAAAATTACATTTAAAGTTTTAAAAATATCAGCAAATATTTTCATTTAAATGCAAATTTCAAAGAAAATCTACTTTTCCAAACTCGACTTTTTATCCTATTGTTTTTTAATTTTGTCGACAACTGATAAAAAGTTTAGCGAGAGTATAAATGTTTGATCGAAAAAAATGATTAATACATGTAGGTTCAAATTATTATGTTCCATTAAAAATGATTTATTCTTTGATGAACATCTGTTTGGTAATATGTTGTATCCAGATATAGTAAATTAATGACATATATAAAATTATAGGGAAATGACACCTTCCGTTCCATTATGAGTAGAGCTTTTAAAATGCTATTTGTCACAACCTGTCATCTTGTCATTATGTAGCATTATGTAACATTTAAAAAATGTATACTCTTCACTTTGAAGTCTTTTAGAAATCTAAAATATGACTTTCTATGGTTTGTGTTTCCATATTCCTTTATTGCCAGTTTGAACAAATCCACATGCTTTGATTCAAAGGTAATAAATTCCTCTTATTTGGAAAAATGATGTTTATTTTTGTTCTCTCCCCCTTCGCAGGTGGTTTCATTTTAGCACACTTCAGAGTTATAATTTCATGCTTATTAAAAACATTTATTATGATCTACGTAGATGAATGAAACTTTTATTTATTAAATTATTTGCCAAAAAAAATCTGTCATTTTTAAAAATGTATTTCCTTTGAAGGGTTATTTTAGAGCATTCAGAGAGGATTGAGGAGTGTGGTATTATGCAATTTTTAAGTAGGTATGAAATGGTTATTTATATGATTGTTTCTTTAAGGCTTATGTATATTGTCCATTATATGCTATAAAATATTTTTAAAGTAAATTTAAGGCATGTTTTACATAGTTTCTTTTTTGGAAAAAAATATTGAAATGACTTATGAAATTCAGTATACTCTCAACATTATTTTTTTCTGAAATTTACAAATTGTCTACTGAACCTATTATATGGCAGATATTTTCCAAAGTGGTGGTATCATGATATATGCCAACAACAGTTTAGATTTTTTGTTGCTTCTCAATCTAGCTCAGACGAAGTACAATTAGCCTTTATAATTTTAGCCATTCTAATAGATATGTAAGCATGTCTCATTATGATTTTAATTTGTATTTCTTTAATGTCTAAATGTTGAGAAATTTGTCATGTGCTTATAAGCCATCCATATCCTTTTGGTGACATGTCTCTGCAATAATTTTCTTCACTTGTAAAATTGGATACTCTGTTTGGTTATTAGTAAGGTTTTTTATTTTTATTCATTTTTTAATAATCAGAATAGATGTCCATTATCAGATATATAATTTTCAAATCCCTTTTCCATCTTTACGGTTTCTCAATGGAGCTTTGATAGCTGTGTCTTTCAAGAAATATGCTACTTCTTTCCTGGTACACGGATGTATGACTAGAACATTATCAATGTTGACCTTTGCAAAGAAAATCAAGGCTTAAGATATATGTAGTCTGCGGTTGTTGGGAGTGTTCTGTAATATCAAGCATATCTAGTTAGTTGATAATTTTGTTCAAGTCTTACATATCTTACCAATTTGATGACCATTTGTCTATATAATCTTAAAATAAAAGTGTTGAAATTTTTTTCCATTTCTCTTCTAAGGTAGAAGTTATGATTTTTGTTCTTAGTTTTTCCCTATATATCACCAAATCTGTTATTAAGTATTAAAAGTCAAGAATTATTATACTCCCTGATGAATTAATCCTTTTACTCTTCTGTAATTTTGACTTGATCTTTATGTCTGATAATGAAATTTTCTTTAAAATCACTTTTCATTATCTTGATATAACCACCAAAGTTATAGTGTGATTAGTGTTAATATAGCATATTTTTTCTTTTACTTTTTAAAGCACTTCTATACTTAATCCTGACAAAAAAATACAAAACAGCTTTTTAGCTCTGGAAGCACATTTCTAAATTATCTTTTTTTTTTTAAATGAAGCAGTAGCAATTTTTGTTAAGGGACCTAAACTGAAAGTAGGTTTAGAAATTTATTTATTTATTTATTTATTTATTTATTTATTTATTTAAGAAAAGATTTTATTTTGTTTATTGACAGCAAGAGAGAGAAAGAGAGAGAGAGAGAGAGTGGAAGCGCACAAGCGGGGGGAATCACGTGCAAAGGGAGAGGAAGAAGCAAGCTCCTTGGGGTGCAAGTAGTCCCATGCAGGGCTGGAGCCCTGTACACTGGAATCATGACCTCAGCCAAAGGCAAACATCTGCTTAAACAACTGAGTCATCCAGGCACCCCTAGAAAATTTAAAAAAAAAAAAGACCTTTTAAAAACATTTTGTTTCTTTCTTTTTTTAAAATATTTTATTTATTTGAGAGACAGAGAGATAGGAAGAGGAACTATAAGCAGGGCAGAGGGAAAAGGAGAAGCAGGTTTCCCACTGAGCAGAGAGCCTGATGTGGGGCTCCATCCCAGGACCCTGGGATCATGACCTGAAAAGAAGGGACACTTCTGGAGGAAGCCACCCAGACACCTCTTTTCTTTGTTTTTAATATATGGCAACTGATGCTTCCCAGCCACGAGGAGCATATTACCCATTGATTAAGTCTTTGATAACAACCTATTTAAAAAGGTGTGAAAAGACAAAACCAAAACAGGAAAGCTCCAACAGCTTTCACTGGCATGCCTCATCTCCCACTCCCTCGACGTCCAGGCAGTACCAGATGCCAGGGAGGGGTCTTGGTCCAACATATGGGCAGGAAGGAAGTAGCCACGAGCAAGTACCTGCCTCTCTGTGCCTTTCTTTCATGAGCAGGTTGTAAAAAGGAGGAAGAGGAAGGGGAAGAGAGGTGAACTTCAAGGGGTGAAGGCCTCAGGTAGGCAGCTGGCTCCTGCCAGTAGGAAAGGGACAAAGGAGAAGGCAGTGAGTCTTGCAGGGAGGGTGGGGGGTAAGGGTTACAGCTTATGACGGAATCTGGACAGGAGTAATAGGGATACTAGTCATTTGAGTCCACCATTGGCAAGCTGGGCTGGGTGTCAGGGCAGATAGGCCTCCCTGGGCAACGGCACATGAGAGAAGGTGGAATTCTTCTCTGAGGAGCAGGTGGAGCTTCAGGTGTTGGGAAAGCATAGACAGTATTGTTCCAGGGCCAAGGACAGGTCCAGGTACTCCTGGTTGGAGGTCAAGGCCACAGTATGATCCAGGTCTTCTACCAGCAGCTTGAAGGATCCACATGCCAGCCACCCCTCATTATTGTGTATAACTCTCTGGTGCACTTATTGGCTTATCCATCAAATGACTCCTTCAGCAGCTTGAAAGCCACCTCCACAGGCACTCCAGGATATGGGAGGCTTCCAGATTGAAGATTTTGCACAGGATCACCCCAAAAGACCAAAAGTCACTCTGGTGGATGTAGCTCTGGTCAAACATGGCCTTAGGGACCATCCACTTCACAGGCAGTCCACTGTTGGTTGTCTTTTTATAGTAACTGATGTGGTGATATCTCTGGCAAGGCTGAAGTCAGAGGTCTTCATCATGTTGTCCTTTGTCACCAGCACTTCCCTGGTGGCCAGGTCTTGGTGTATGCACTTCTTGGAGGCAAGGTACTCCATGCCTCAGGCTACCTGATAGGCACAGGATACCAGGTCCTTGGAGGAGAGTTGCTCTGCTGCATTGCGGCTGATATTGTAACAGTACTCCAGGTCAGGAGGCCTCTGGGCCTGCAGGTACTCCTGTATGTTGTCTTTGGAGGCATATTCCATGAGAGTGTACGAAGGACCATCCTGTGTGCAGAACCCAGCAGGTTGATGGTGTCCTTGTGCTGTCCAATCATCTTCATCATCTCCATTTCTGAGATTAGATTTAACAGGTCTTTCTCTGTTGCATCTGACTTCAACATCTTCACAGACACTTTAGTCAAATGGTTGGATTTGTCTTTGTCCAGCCCAATGGCCTCCTCCAACACCACCTGCCCAAAGTAGGCCTGTCTTAGGGGTCTGCCTAAACTGCCTACAACCAGCCTGTCTCAAGGCAGTTATGAACTCTAGATTATCCTCAAAAACATTAAACCACAAGCTAAAAATTCTATTCACTAGGTCTCTCTCGCAGTTCTAATTTTCTTATCTTTCATCATTTATCTTTTTCCTAATTCTTATTTTCAGTATAGTTTATTTTGCTTCCAGGTGTTTCCCCTGGTTTCTGTATGCTGTTTCATAGGGAAGAATTATCCTGTCATAAAATTATTTCTTGAGCATTCATTACATCTCTCAGTTAAAATGGGTTCTTTTATGGTATTGATTCATTTGAGTTTTCTCAAAATGGGAAGAATTTTCAAAATGGTGTTTTCCTCAAGGTTCAGAGTATGTCTTAGCCTCATCTTTAAGCTTTTTGAAATTCACTTTACAAATTCTTGTCCCTCTTTTTATCTTTTTAAAATAAAATGTTTTATTTTTACTATTTTTTTATTTGAGTATAGTGATATTCAGTGTTACATTGGTTTCAGGTTTTCAATATCTCCATACATTATTCTATGATTACTATAAATATAGCCACCATCTGTCACCATATAACACTATTATAATATCATTGATTATATTCTCTACACTGTTCCAGATCTCTTTTTAAAATCTCTAATTTTTATGTTTTCTGTTATTCCAATTTTCAACCATCATTTTACATGGTTACTTTAATAAAATATGCCTGATTACACACTCTTTGCTGAAAACCATAGCATTTGATTTATAGTAGTCTTCTTCTTCCTCTTTTTTTTTTAAATTAACATATAATGTATTATTAGCCCCAGGGGTACAGGTCTGTGAATCGCCAGGTTTACACACTTCACAGCACTCACCACAGCACATACCCTC
This sequence comes from Mustela nivalis, assembly GCF_964662115.1. Classification (NCBI taxonomy): domain Eukaryota; kingdom Metazoa; phylum Chordata; class Mammalia; order Carnivora; family Mustelidae; genus Mustela; species Mustela nivalis. The sequence goes on along the minus strand of NW_028136124.1, from coordinate 241,177 downwards.
CCCAATGTTCATAACCCCACCACCCTCTCCCTACCCTCCCCTCCCCCTGGCAACTCTCAGTTTGTTTTGTGAGATTAAGGGTCTCCTATGGTTTGTCTCCCTCCTGATCCCATCTCGTTTCATTTACTCTTTTCCTGTCCCCCAAGCACCCACATTGCACCTCCAGTTCCTCATATCAGAGAGATCATAAGATAGTGTCTTTCTCTTGTTGACTTATTTTGCTAAGCATAATACCCTCTAGTTCCATCCATGTCATCACAAATGGCAAGATTTCATTTCTTTTGATGGCTGCATAGTATTCCATCATATATATATATATATATATATATATATATATATATGTGTATATATATATATATATATTTATATTATTCATTTGTTGATGGACATCTAGGTTCTTTCCATAGTTTGGCTATTGTGGATATTGCTGCTATAAACATTTGGTGCACGTGCCCCTTTGGATCATATACTAGTCTTCTTTACCTCTATCAGAAGCCCAGGAATCTTTATTTATTTATTTACTCACACAAACACATGATCCAACACAACGTTTTTTGTTGTTCAAATGTATTATAATGTCTTACCGCTTAACACTATGCTTACTGTTCTCTTTCACTGTCTGACTAAATCCTCATCATCACTATGCCATTTAATGACAAAGAACAATTGAACTCAGAGTTCTCTCCATATCAGGGAATGAAGACTCCACACTTCTGTTTGTGCAGGTAAAATAAATGTTGATATTGTCTGTCCTGCACATACCCCATCCTGTTCACCGGAATATTCACCATCAAAATATATACAAAATAAAAACCATACCTCACCACTTCTATTACCACCCAGCATGCTAAAAACACCATCATATGTTCCTGAATTATTGACTTGATTGATAGCCCCACTTCCACACATACTGCACTCCTTTCTCCCTGCAAATTTATTTTGGTACAGCAACTTAACCTAAAAATCAAGTCAGATGATTTTATTCTGCTGTTGAAAGTCTTTTGGTATCTTCCCCTTTCACATTAAATAAAAACTGAAGGCGTTTCAATGTACTAGAAGGTACAATACGTTCTTCCTCTCTCCACCACTATGAACTCCTCATTGGCCTCCTTGCTTTTCCTCAAAAGTAACATACAAGCTGTTCACACAAAGTCTATATACTTACTTGCTCTGCCTAGAGCAAACTTTTCCTTTGATATTTGTATAACACCCTCCTTCACTTCCTGGGTCTTTGTGCAAATAACATCTCCTAAATGAGATATAACCACCCGACACAAAATAAAATTAACTTTCATCCCAGCATTCTCCAATGGCTTTTACCTTTCTTGTATTTCTTTGTAACACTTATCGCCATCAACCATCAATCATTATTCTATTACTGGTTTATTTCCTTATTTGAGACAGAGAGAGAGAGAATTGGGAGGGTGCGCAGAGGAAGAAGAAAACACCCCACTGCCTAGAAATCCTGCTGGGGAGTTACATCCCAAAACCCTGAGATCATGACCCAAGCCAGAGGCAGTCACTCAATGGACTGAGCCACCGAAGCGCCCCTCTATTATTGGTTTATTTCACTATTATATTTCAAAAGAATGTAAGCTCTTTGTGGTCAGCTATTTTATATGTTTTATTAATTGAAGTATTCTCAGAAAGGTAGCTGGCAGATTGTAAGGGATCACTAAACTGTATTTTGTTGTTATTATTGGGCTCCTTTATGGGCTTTACCTCTTACGCTAGAAGTCTATCCTTCAGATGTAAGCAATAAGAATAGAACCCTGCTGCCGGGTTCAAATGAGTAAAAAGCCTGTATTAAGTGGATATTTTAAAAGCTAAATGAATGGCTTAATAGTTGTATATAGGGAGAAAGGGAACATATTTTCCACAGTTTAGAAGTGGAGTTCTTTTATAGAGTTCTTGTACAAGCCTACACTATTGAACGCTAATGGGCAGTTGTACATTACAATTATACAAACACTTTGGTATTTATATCATTTTTTTGTAATTCATGACTGGATCATTTGATTCCTTAGGAGCATTACAGCATTTCAACTTTTCACGTTCAATAAACTTATTGGAGTTGCAACCTTTTTTATTCAAATGGAGAAATAGTCATGATTTAATCTAAATAAAGTGTTATTGATTGTGTTGTTTTCTAGGAATGAGTCGCACATGCTAGTTTAAAAGTTTTGTTAAATTCCCAAGTCTGTCACCGATAAAAGCCTTTTGTAGATTAGTAACTTGATCAAAACAGAAAAGTTATGTAACACTCAATTGTTATACTATCTTTGTTTCCATCTTGCATTGTAATAACGCCCATCTTAACTCTATTTAAGACAAGTCATCGACAGATGGCTTTCTGGCATTGATGGCATGATATGAAATCTAGTATAACTAAAAGTTTTTGGTTTTAGTAGCATATAAATCAATTTAGAAAAATATATGTATTTGAATATAAGATAAAGTTTTAAATTATTTGGCAATAGTAAACTAAACTTTTTTTTGTAAATTTTTATTTTCTAAAAGTTTATTGAGCTCTTTTGCATATTGAAACAAGTTACAAAAAGTTAAGGTTTATTTACCCCAATTCAAAATTATTAGGAATATAATCATAGAGGTTGAAGTATTTAAAATATTGAACCCAAAATATTTTATTAGGTAAATTCATGAATGCTGAGCATTCACTGTTAAAATATACTAATACTATTGATAGGCTGGTAGAAGCCTAAAATCAAATATTTATTAAATATTTATATCCATATCTTTTCATGGCTTGGTAATTCATTTCTCTAGCATTAAATAATATTCCATTGTTTGCATGTACTACACTTTATTTGACCTTTCACCTGTGGAATGATATCCTGGTTGCTTCCAAGCTTTTGTCAGTTATGAATAAAACTACTATAGACCTCTTTGTGGGTATAGATTTCATCTTCTTTGGATAAATACCAAGAACTGCTACTGCTGAATCATCTGGCAAGAATATGATTAGTTTTGTAAGAAACTGCCAAGTTGCTTTCCATTCTTTATTCTCAATAGACATGGAAGAACATTCCTGTTGCTCCACATCCTCACCAACATTTCGTGTTCTGTTTTCAGTGTTCTGAATTCTGGGTATGTACGGGTGTCTCTTTTTTGTTTTAATTTGCATTTTCCTGATGACATATGATGTGAAGCATCTTTTTATATGCTTATTTGCCATCTGTAATATTTTCTTTTGTGAGGTATCTGCTAAGGTCTTTGGCTCATTTTTAATCAGGTTTTTCCCCCATTGTTGAGTTTTAAGGGGTCTTTGTGTATTTTTGATTAACAGTCCTTTGCCAGATGTGTATTTTGCAAATTTTTTCTCATAGTCTGTGCTTTGCCTTTTCATTCTCTCGGCATTGTGTTTCACAGAGTAGACATTTTAAAATTCAGTGCTTGTGCTTTTGTAGCTAAAATTATTGCCAAAACCAAGGTCATTTAAATTTTCTTCTATATTACCTTCTACATGTTTCATGTTTAGGTTTATAATCCAATCTGAGTTAATTTTTGTGAAGAGTGTATGATATCTGCCTGGATTTATTTTATTTTATTATTTTATTTTATTTTTATTTTATATTTTTACATTTAGCTTCACCATTACTCCAGAACCATTTGTTTAAAAGATTGTATTTTGCTCTCTTGTATTGCTTTTGCTTTTATATTAAATATAAAATATAATTGATAATATATATTCGGTTCCTTTAATCTAGTCTTTCTGTGGTATTACAATATCTTGCTTACAATTATCATTATGGTCAACTTTTTTAAAAAGATTTTATTTATTTATTTGACAGAGAGGGATCACAAATAGGCAGAGAGACAGACAGAGAGAGAGATGAGGAGAAGCAGGCTCCCTGCTGAGCAGAGAGCCCAATGCAGGACTCGATCCCAGGCCCCTGGGATCATGACCTGAGCCGAAGGTAGAGGCTTAACCCACTGAGCCACCCAGGCGCCCCATCGTTATGGTAAACTTTGAAGTCAGTCCTCAGTCTTTGTTCTCCTTCAACACTATGTTGACTATTGTGAGTCTTTGCCTCTTCATATAAACTTTAAAGTAAGTTTGTTAATATTAAAAAACAAAGAACTTGCTGGAATGCATTAATTGTATAGATAAACTTGGAAACCAGTGACCTCTTGAGCTTAGCAGGAGATAGACCATGGTCATCAGTTGTCACAGTGGTGCCTCTGGCAGAACCTTTTGCAAATCCCTAGGTAAAACGAGACCTTAAGGATCTGAGAGATGTCTAAGAAGTACTTGATACATCCCTTGGGTATGGTTTATTGAAGTGTCCACCTGTCTGAAAGCTGGGGAATCTAGATAAGGGACGGAAAATTAGTTATGATAAAACATATCAACAAACATGAATAAATTTTGTAAAACTAATTGTCATGGCTCATATACAGTATGACCAACAGAGGGACAATCAAAAGGAAAGCATCAGTTATGTTTATTGTGAATTTTTTTTTATTCAAAATAAAGCAATGTGAGGGGAACACACTATGAGAAAATTACCATTTTTTAAATGGTAAATATCTTACCAAATGGAATAGGTTTTATATTCTAAGTAGTATATTGAACAGTAAAACATTGGGGTGCCTGGGTGGCTCAGTGGTTTGGGCTGCTGCCTTTGGCTCGGGTCATGATCTCAGGGTCCTGGGATTGAGCCCAGCATCGGGCTCCCTGCTCCGCAGGAAGCCTGCTTCCCTCTCTCTCTCTCTCTGCCTGCCTCTCTGCCTACTTGTGATCTCTGTCTTTCAAATAAATAAATAAAATCTTTTAAAAAAAAGAAAAGAAAATTAAAACATTAAAAAATAAAATTTTAATTTAAAAAATTATGTAATTTTTAAAAAATGTTAAAAATAGCAGAACCATTTTTCTTATAACTGGAAAATACATTGTATATATAGCTATCAAAAATAACTTGTCATGGGGGCGCCTGGGTGGCCCAGTGGGTTAAAGCCTCTGCCTTCGGCTCAGGTCATGATCCCAGGATTCTTGGATCGAGTCCCACATTGAGCTCTCAGCTCAGCAGGGTTCCTGCTTCTTCCTCTCTCTCTGCCTGACTCTGCCTACTTGTGATCTCTGTCAAATAAATAAATAAAATCTTTTATAAAAAAATTTAAAAAAATAACTTGTCATGTCTGGAATCAGGAGCATATGGAAAAAAATAATATCTGAGGACAATACTTCTGCCGTTTTGTGCCTTGTTAATATTTTTAAACAGTCAGGCAACTTTTAGCTTTATTGAAATACCTGCTAAGATACCAGCAGTGCCTTTTGGAGCCCTATGACTATAAAAATTAATTGCAAATATTCAAAATGTTTACTATGGTGTCACTATTTAGGGCCACCACCAAGTATGTTTCAGAAGTAAGCATAACTGTTACTCTTCTGTAAGGCAAAAGGGCATATTTTCAGGAGTTCCATCTGCTGTACCAGGAGGTGAATCAAGTAATGATTTTGTCTATAAAATAATTCACTTTTCAATCTAACATTCCTTATTCTAACATTATAATAATAAAAACCAGGAGGAGACTAAAACAAACAAACAACTACAACTACAACAACCAGCTTTTCCTTCAGTGGAAAAGTAAATAGAACCTTATGAGTAGCCTGAAATTTATTTTTAAATATTTTTAAGATAAACGTTTTTGTTAGAAAACCATATATTTTATATTACTAAGAAATAACAGGCAAAGTTTTATTAACTTCTAAAAAGTCTAGTTACTTCTATTTATCTATTAACTCATCTCTTTTTGAAGTAGAACATGATCACACCTATTGTATCTACCCAAGTTTGTATGCTTTGGTTATTTTATGTTTGCTATTTCCTTGCTTAATTTTTACAATATTTGATACATAATAGTATCTTTAAGTCCATCGATGCTTTCACAGAATTTGTTTGAACTTCATAAAAATGTACCATACTTTTTGCACTGCCCTTGTTTTACTTCTCTATTAACTTTCCAAGATTTATTCACTTTAGAGTGTGTAGCTATCATTTATTTTTATTCCTCCATAATGCTATGTTTACAAATTTGTATTTATCTGTACTTTTAAAATTATCTTAATTATAAACCATTTCTCATCTCACGTAACACTCATGTTACTTCTACACTTATCAGATATTATGTAACTGAAAACCACAACTCAGCAACAATATAGCACCATTTTTCAAAATTAAATGGCTTACCAGAATTCTTTAATTCTATCCTTTATTTGTATTAGATGACCCTTTATTCTGGTATTTGGCATTGTTCATATGGAGGAAAGCTTATAAGTTGATATTCCATAAATAGAAGGATTTATTATGATTGATTAATTATTTTCATTTAGAATGCATAGAATATGGTTGATTTACTATTTCTTTCTTACTCTCTGCCTGGAACATAGTGCTATCTATGTAATAGCCACTAAAATATTAAGTTAATCACCTAGACTTTAAACTGCATATTAATAGGAATAACATACAGAACTCTTCTCAGATTGGGACACCTGGGTGGCTCAGTCAGTTAAACGCCTGAGCCTTTAGCTCAGGTCATGATCTTAGGGTCCTGGGACTCAGTTCTGCAACAGAATCCCTGCTTAGCCGGGAGTTTGCTTCTCCCTCACCCTGCTGCTCCCCCTGCTTGTGCTCTCTCTCACTCACAAATAAATAAAATTAAAAAAACAAATTCTTCTCAGATAGCTAATATAGAATATCGTCTTTGTATTCATCAAAGGGAAAGTGCCATATAATAATGAAATTCAGACTACTTCAAATTCATTTTTTAACCAGTAAGAAAGTACTGGAAACAAGCCAAAAATGTCTTTAATGAATCAAAGAAATAGATTGATTTTCAATATCTTAATGTTTCTAAAATAAATTGCAAGATTTTTATACTAGATATCAGTGTAAATATTCATTATACAAGGATATTCTAAAAACAAACGTGAGAAAACTACTTGTCATATATGATGACAAAAACGAGTTTGACAAAAGTCAGTTTGGGTAAAACTTACAACACCTACCACCTGAAACTCTTGTTCTATAATTTAATTATTTTAATTTACAAAAATACAAAAATAATATATCAGAGTAAGTCTATTAATAGCTTTGAAGGTATGCTCTGGTTGTGCACTGTTTACTATTGAAAGGGGAATCAAATATGTGATGCTTATGGTGTGACTATATTAAAATTCAACAAGTTCAGAAGCATGCGAGGAATAGAATAAAGACAAAAGATGACCCTTACTTATCCTAAAGATAGACAATGGTATATATGTGTTAGTTGGGGAGAGAATCCAGTCAGTAGATGGAGGATGTGGTAGTGGAAAAAAAAAGACACAACGTTTTGGTTGAACGTTTAGCACTATATTTAACAAAGTGAAATTGTGAGTTAATAGCCTTGAATAAAATCCAAAAAATATTTTCAATTCATTGAAGATTATTTAGGAAAAACTTGAAAAATACAACTTGATAAGGATTCCAATAAAAGATTCATAAGCAATACAAGTTTCAGAATTTTTAGTATATTTTCCCTAAAAAGCCATTTGATTTAAATTAAAAAGAATTCTATTTACCTGCCACTTAAATAAGAGGAAATTATTTGGTTTTGTAATACGTCCATAAAATAAATTAACATATCTTTAGAAAACAGATATGCACACTAATTTAAAAATAATAGTGCTTAAGCTGTTCAGCAAACATTTGTAAAATTCCTTGCCATCAGCTAGCTCTGGAGTTCTGCTAGGTGAGTAAGGCCATGTATGTTACTGCTCAGAGTACTGACGCAAAGCAATTGTCCCCTTCACATCCATTTTTTGCTGTTGATAGGTCATGCTATGTTGTTTAGAGATACATAGATGGCCCTACATGAAGGCCTTTTTTTGTGTGTATACGGGTGACTGTGATTTAACTTTCAAATAAGATGGCTCCTGATTTACAATGATTCAACTTACAATATATTTGGCAAAGATGTGAAAGTGAAAGTGATTCAGTAGAAACTGTACTTTGAATTTTGAATTTGGGTCTTTATAAAAAGGGCCAGTGACATGTGGTATGGTGCCGTCTTGTGATGCTGGGCAGGGGCAGTGAGCCACAGCTCCCAGTCAGCTAAAAGATTACAGGGATGAACACCTGATATTCTTACAACCATTCTATATATAACCATTCTTCTTTTTTTTAGTGTAATATTTAATAAATTGCATGTGATATTTGATACCTTGTTATAAAATAGGCTTTGCTTAAGATGATTTTGCCCAAATGCAGGCAAATGTAAGTGTTCTGAGTATGTTGAAATAAGCTTAAGGTAAGCTATGATATTTGATAGTTTAGGGGTATTAAATGCATTTTCAGTTTTTTATGTGTTTCTCTGTACATAGCCCCCTTGTAAGCTGAGGAACATCTCTATATGTATATGTAGCCTTGGTATGGCTTACATATTATTGGCATGAAACATCTAGAACAGTACGTGTGCCATATAATTGTCTACAACATCCAACAAGTTTCTTGAAAACTTGTGCCAAAGGGGTTATGTCTTTAAGGATTCTTATTTCAGAAGGGTTCTCTCAAACGTAAGATTTTTCAGAAGTTAAGTGAAATTCTGACCAAACTAAACATTTTTCCATTTTCCCTACTGAGCAAAGATAGCTAAAATCTATCTGCCATTTTCAACACTGTACTCAACGATTGTAATTCTAATTTAAGAACAGGTGATTTATATCAAAACCACATGTTGGCCTAATCTTATACAATATTCATAAATCTCACTCAGAGCCTTGGACATTTTTATTTGTTGAGTCTATATGGTACTACGGACATTCATCTTTTTTGACCTCATAGCTTCATGTATGTCTATACTTTTGAAAATACATGCATCATAGTTCCATTGTAAAATGTCTGGGTTATAAAATGTGCTATGCTATCAAAATGGTAATAAGAACATACAAATGACCTGATGTAATGAACTGGACCAGATTGCCAGATATCACATTTCATACCAGAAAGATTCAGTGGTAAGTTTTAAAATGGCCAGCTATACTTCGACTGAATTATAACTCATTTAACTTCTTTCTTTGTGTACAGTATTATACATTAGTCAGTATGATAGTAAATAAGTACTTTGGACAGATGTAAATATGCTGTAATAAAAAATGTTTTTCTTCTTTCTTTTAGTCCTTTTTACTTGTAAGACTAGCCACAAATACCATGCCTCCTCCCAAATAATTTGCAATCTAAATTTATCTCTAAATGAATTTATTGCACAGAAAAAAATATATATATATATACACTTACAGTAGACATGTTCAAAAATAGTTACACAACAGCAGGGCCCTAAATGTAAGCAGTATAGTTGTTTTGTTTTGTTTTGTTTTGTTTTTCTTTAAAAAAAAAAAAGAGGTTATGTGAAATATTGGAATTTTATTTCGAGGCCTAGTATTTCAAGACAGTTAACCACACTTACGATGTCAACAGGCTCTTGTTGGCAGTATGATTTTATTGGCTCCATGGAATAACAGCAAGAATTTACTATTGCTTCTTTCTTTTTATTACACACACAGAAAAAAAATTGACACATTTGCTCAAGACCATCCAGAATCATATTAACCTATCAAAATTGATGGGAGGCCTTCACTGCCAAAGTCACTGCTGGGTTTTCACAATTCATTGCAGACAATCTGCTACTCCCATTATGATAAAGGAGAGAAGAGTCATAATCAGGGAAGAAAGCTAGATTAATACTTGTAATTATCATTGAATTATTTAGCCTGCTATAGGATAATTATTATTAGTGTCATTTGATAATTTTCTCTCATTTTATTAAACACAACTGTGAGTAATGACCCTACCTAATATTTCTCTGTATTGGCTGACTAGCTAGCAAACATTTATGAAAATATCCATTAGCCACACATATAAAATGCTGCATTATGATGCTGTTGAATCAGAACATTCCACTACCTGATCCTGTAGCTCTTTGAGGATTTGCAAATCAATTAATTATAAGTTTCTTTGATTCTTCCCATACAATTAGAAAATTTATAATAGAGTCCATGAACATTATTAGTTTTACCATTTTAAACCAGCAATCACACTTTGATTTTTACAACAAAAGCAGAAATATAAACACACACATTTGGGTCAGTTTTCTGTTAGTCTGTCTGGACTTCAAAATTCTATTCCTCAAGATAATGCACACCAAAGTTCTGGATTAAACAAGAAATTAGATGGCACCTGAACACTTGGTTTCATATTCTCAAAAGGACTATGCAACCTATTTCTTACATTATGACATTGTTTTACAAAGATCCACACTTTTATAATGTACTAACATTATTTTTAATCATGATTAAAAATCAAACATAAAAATTTCTACTTTTTGCTTTTGCCCCCTCCATTTAGAAGTTATTTATAGCCTGATAATTCAAAGGTCCCTATGTTTATGAAAATCTGGACAGAAATAGCTCTAAGATCCCATTCAGAACTTGATATTAATCTAAGTCTTTTGGCTCCATTTATCCTGAGAGCAAAGAGTAGGACAAAGGATTTGAGTACTGTTAGTTTATCTGGGAGATTATCCAAGGTAGAAAAGAATTGGAAAGTGATACAGTGAAGAAACAACTTTGTCAAAGAGGTACATTGTTGATATAATTGTTGTGGATAGAAAATGAAGGCTTGCATTTACTGAAAGGTCCTGAGAAACTTCTTTAAGTTGTCCTCATGAAGACCTGAAAACTGACAATTTTATCTATGGCTCTTATTTCCACTTCACTGAGAGCTGTCCTCAGAGGACATTAACTCTCCTACACTTTTGGGTTGTGTTGGAGACATTCTAAAATGAGAGACAGAACATGAGATGCTATCAGTGTTAAGTAACTGCAATTTCCCATGGAACTATCCACCACAGGTTTGGCTATAATCAAGTGTTGGGCCTTGATATCAGAGGGATTTGAGGCAGTATCATTTTAGGTTAATCATTATATCTGAAATTTCCAAAAACTTCAACTGATGAAACTTTGATTATAAATCTATAAATATAACAATAAATCTACAGTATTCAAATTATTATCATAGAAATACACAGACAAAGCATCAATTGATTAATATTTAAATGTTACAAAATACTGAACTGAAAGGATTTGGTCATAGAACAACGTGTAAGAAGTAGAACTTAGGTTTAGGTTAGAACTCAGGATGCATTTGAGACTCAGTTAAGAAATTGAATGGAGGGACGCCTGGGTGGCTCAGTGGGTTAAGCCACTGTCTTCGGCTCAGGTCATGATCCCAGGGTCCTGGGACCGAGCCCCAAGTCGGGCTCTCTACTCAGCAGGGAGCCTGCTTCCTCCTCTCTCTCTGCCTGCCTCTCTGCCTGCTTGTCATCTCTCTCTGTCAAATAAATAAATAAAATCTTAACAAAAAAGAAATTGAATGGATGTCTGACTATCTTATAGGTTTGCTAAAAATCAGTGACTTTGTGTTCACGTGTGGCTATGCAGGAATTTTTAACTTTCTCTAAGAAGTCATTAGATTTGATTATATAATGGCAGTAAAGGATGGGGAAAAGCAAAGTACAAACCCCATAAAGACAAAGACACTGAGTATGAGAAAAGAGTAATAGATAAGAAGAATCAATGCATTTGAGGAAAATGGGAATTGAAATACACAATGATTGTTGATTTTTTTAGATGGAGAAAACAAAACTAGCTTGCAAGAAGGAAATAACAGAAGACATGTTGTGATGTGAGACAGAATCCCGGACAAGGCAGTAACGTGGAATAAAGGAGTAGGGAGAGCATATCAGGTAATTTGGATAGGAAGGAGTTAGGAGATAATTGCTTGATAAATTTTATATGGCCCACTTAAATGCACAGATTTCTCTTCTTTAATTTATATGGAGAACAGGGTGTCCTTTCTCTTCCCTTTCTGAGCACCAGAGGTGTACTCTTTCAGACTGAAAACCTGAAAAGCTCAGGACTCAGTTGCTTAAGCACAGCTGAGAGGACATATTTCAATTAAGATTTACATTTTGCTGTAGGTAGTAGACTTTCAAAAGTGGTTTAACCATATTTTTTCATTTAACAAGAAGACTACAGAGAGTGTTTTCTGGTGTTGGTTCAGCGTCTTAAGAAAGTGAAGTGAACTATCTTAGAGGTTTTCATGGCTTTTTATTCACAGTTGCAAAAATTGCTGTTGGAGTTCTCACTATTAAGCCCACATTTCTGGCAGAAAGATAGAGGTAAAGAGAATGATATATTGTACGACTGATACTTTGTCATGTGGTTACAATATAAATAGAAAAGAGACAATAAAATATTTGATGTTGTTTTAAATTTCCTTGTTGTCAATCCCTCAGTGCTTTCTGAGATTCAAGGAAAAAGTAAATGGATATTGACCTGGCAACTATCAACACCTGTCAGTCTCTCTTGGATAACCAATATCTCTATAATCTCTTCTTCCCAGTAAAAAAAAATAAAATATATTCATAACCCACACTGTGCCATATCAAGTTACTGCACCAAGATAAAATTACAATGATTTTCAGTTGTTCCAAATGGACAGAATACCCTTCCTTATGATATCATGTCTTATAAGATAGATAATTGGCTTGCTACCAATATACCCAGATGTGACTGTGGAAGAGACAGGAAAAAAATAATATTTATTTATTCCTTGGGTTGACTCTGTTTACACAGATGCATTAGTATTAGAAAAGGTTGGTTTCGGACATTGGAATGAATTTACTTAATGGGTCTGATGTAATTGTGTTGGAGGAAATTTTTAATTTCTACAAAAACTATTAGAATTCTATCTTATTATCTTTTGTTAATTTTCACATGTTAACAAAGCCAATGTTTTTTCTAGAAGACAAGATCTTAAATCCTAACAAAACTCAATTTTTTCCTTTTTTTTTTTAAGTTTGAGAGCCTCATGTTCTCTCATGCTGCTTTAAATACAACTCAAAAAAAAGGAGCTAAATGGGGCAGTAAGACCAGACTTTTTATTTTATTTTATTTATATTATTTTTAATTAAAAAATTAAAGATTGTATTTATTTATTTATTTGAGAGAGAGAGAGAGCATGAGTGGGGCAGGGGGAGGTAGCTGCAGAGAGAGACTGAGAAGTATACTTCCTAATGAGCAAAAAGCCCGATATGGAGCTCGATCCCAGGATCCTGACTGAGATCATGACCAGAGACAAAGGCAGATACATGTGCAAAATCCCTTTTTTTCTGGGAAACAATACTTTACAAGAGATGTTTGAAAAAGTACTGGGAAATCCACTTTAATAGGAGATACAAAAATTTTATTGACTTTTGTAAAGCTACAGGGATCCAAATGATGGAAATCCCAGCCCGTTTAGGTTGTGGACCACAGAGTATTCCTCTCTGTAATATTTTATTTTCTTCCATGTCTACTAACTCCAGTCCAAGTTCACTGATCTCTTTTTAGATAGTGCAAAACATGGCAAAGAATACCAAACGAGTGCCCAATATTCTACATTTCTTATATCATTTCTAACATATAGAAGTGTGTTATCAAGGCTGGTTCTGTGAACAAACATAGTTACGTTAAAGTGTGTTTTGTTCTCCAAGAAATTAAATGCATGATTATCACACAATTATAAAATACTTGTGTCAAGAATTTTTATTTAAAAATTAATAAGAAGCAGATATTAAAACTAGTTCACATGGTTATTTGGGATATAAGCAGAGTTGTGCAGCAGAAGTGCTCTGGGCCCATCATTTGGGTTATAGAATTTATGTTTTCTAATGAAATATCACTAACTTGCATTATTGTTAACAAGAATCTTGTGCATTACCATCAGTTTTCTACATTATAACCTCTTGCTCTACAGTTTGTAAATAACTTTGTCAATAGCAAGCTAGTAAACAGGGTGACTCCAATGGATTGAGATAATCTCCAGAGTTTCTGCTACATAATGCCCAGGACTCCATTGAAAGGACACCTAAGAATTTATTTTGCCCAAAAATTTGATCATTTTTTTCACTGTCCTTACCTATTTTCCAAACCTAGTCCTTTTGCTTCACCTTTCAGTCTACGGACAACCCTGTATCTGACTGACTTGTTAATTCTGGGAATGTCTTGCAGATTAGTTTGCTTGCCACAGGTGGTTCCTCTAATTGATGTCTAAGAACCTTAATTAGTTAAGAAAACTTTTTTTAAATTTTCATTGCTATTTATTATTATTATTATTATTATTATTGCTAATATCTCTATTATAAATAATTCACAAGGGCATATTTCTGACAAAAGACAAAGAGCTGGCTACTAGTAGAAAAAGTACTTTTGACTCTGTCAGTGAAAGTGGTAAAGGGATTTGAGAAAATAAGGCAAAGCACTGGAATTATGTGTTAAAACTTTAAATATTATAGACACATTTACTTAATTTCTAATACTGTTGTTGCTTATATTTAAATAAGATGTTTTCCATGAACCACGCATACAGCAAATATATTGTTTATACAGATTAAATTTTCATCAAAAGGGACACCTGGGCGGCTCAGTTGGTTAAGCAGCTGCCTTTGGCTCAGGTCATGATCCCAGCATCCTGGGATCGAGTCCCACATTGGGCTCCTTGCTCGGCCGGGAGCCTGCTTCTCCCTCTGCCTCTGCCTGCCATTCTGTCTGCCTGTGCTTGCTCTCTCGCCCACTCTCTCTGATAAAGAAATAAAATCTTAAAATAAATAAATAAATTTTCATCAAAAAATTGTAAGTGTATTTTATTGTAGGATCATGATCAGCATTTTGCAGATGAGAAAAGTGAAATTTAGAAAAGTATGTCTCTTCAAATCCCTCATACAATATCTGGCCTAGATAGAAGGATATACTATCACAATTGAGGAAGATAATTGAGATTACTTAAAATGATAAACTTTATAGGGTTTTTAAAAGTTTGCCACAGATTCAGATTCTTTTAAAATATATATCTATTTTGTGTAAAGAGAATGCACTGAGAAGTAAAAAGAAAGTGATATATCAGTGCTACCAACTAATGGCTATATATCATCACCTTATTTATGAACAATGAAACAGTGTGCAATATTTAAATAAATTTAAATAAATTCCTATTTATTTTATATATTTATAAATTTAAATAAATTCCTATTTATTTATTATTAAAGAAATTCCTCTAACAAACAGTATGTTTTGAAGGTTGCTAGCAGGAAAGTGTTGTACTTCATGGAAGTAATCAGAAAATATGATCTAAATTTCTGCTTTCAAGGGCGCCTGGGTGGCTCAGTGGGTTAAAATTCTGCTTTCAAGAAGCTATAACAGTAAGTACTGAGCATTAGCTATTATATGCTATGGATGAATAACTGAAATCTACATTTGAAACTAATGGTACACTATATGATAACTAATTGAATTTTAAAAAGTTAATAAAAAACCACTATTTTATAAAACAATATTCCCAACAGGCTCTTTTGCTTTAAAATACTCACTCTGTAATGAGAGTCATTACTTTTGTCCAGCAAATTCTTACATCACTGTTTATCCCTTCCCTGCTTTATCCCTTCCCAGTATCAATAAAGGCTCACTTGGATTACCTAGAAGCCATGAGAAAGCTTGTAATAGATCTGGCTGGTTTTCACCAGCAATTTGACTACCATGTGCACAGGGAAGTCTATTGATAAAGGCTTTATTGCAATAAATTGCAAATACATGGATGATTTTGAATTCTCTTTCTTGAGGTCTTGTTTCATGATAATAAATGTAGGGTGGCTTTTTGGAATGGATGTTATTAACATATCTTCATAGTTCTAAGTACATGGAATTGTAAAATAGATAAATGAATGTGGCATTACTGACAACCGTCCTCATTTTGAAATCAAATTACAGTGTACTGAGCTGAGGAGGCAAAGCAGATTTGGGATTATGAGTGAAATAATTTTAAAAAGTCTTAGGGGTATGATCAGACTATTGGGTAATTCAGTAGAAAAATATCAACTGATTGAGATTCTGTGTTCCCTGATTTCAGAGAGACGTTAAGATAAATAAGTAACACGAGGAGACTAGGAAGCCAAACATAAGTGATACTTTTGTGCCAGGGTGTGTATACATCTGTTTATCTTCTTGCTTTACCACTAAGGTTGCTCCTAGAGGAGAGTTTAAATATGTGTTGGAGCTAATCTCTGTGGATTACACAAGAAACCACATCCTACAGCTCTCCCTGAAACACCGCTTATGATTTCAATGTAATTTGGTTTTTGCATTTTTAGAAATAACAAAATACTTTGCAAACTCATCTACTTTATTACCACCACAAGTGAGTCAGCTGACTCCACATTTTAACACAGTGACAGTCACAGAGGAATGGAGGAGTGAGTAGAGTTATCAATATATGTGCTTTAAAGAAGTATGACAGGGTAGCAGCTATTTCCAGGAACCAAAACATGGGTCAGCAGCTGTGCAGGAAAAGTGATGGAATAAATGACTCATTTCAGAGGAGTTCTATAACATATTAGTTCTATAATGGATCTTCAGCACCCAATTACCCGCTTTTTTTTTTTTTTTTTTTTTTTTTTTAATATAATTTTTTATTTTTTATAAACATATATTTTTATCCCCAGGGGTACAGGTCTGTGAATCACCAGGTTTACACACTTCACAGCACTCACCAAAACACATACCCTCCCCAATGTCCATAATACCACCCCCTTCTCCCAAACCCCCTCCCCCCAGCAACCCTCAGTTTGTTTTGTGAGATTAAGAGTCACTTATGGTTTGTCTCCCTCCCAATCCCATCTTCTTTCATTTATTCTTCTCGTACCCACTTAAGCCCCCATGTTGCATCACCACTTCCTCATATCAGGGAGATCATATGATAGTTGTCTTTCTCTGCTTGACTTATTTCGCTAAGCATGATACGCTCTAGTTCCATCCATGTTGTTGCAAATGGCAAGATTTCATTTCTTTTGATGGCTGCATAGTATTCCATTGTGTATATATACCACATCTTCTTGATCCATTCATCTGTTGATGGACATCTAGGTTCTTTCCATAGTTTGGCTATTGTGGACATTGCTGCTATAAACATTCGAGTACACGTGCCCCTTTGGATCACTACGTTTGTATCTTTAGGGTAAATACCCAATAGTGCAATTGCTGGGTCATAGGGCAGTTCTATTTTCAACATTTTGAGGAACCTCCATGCTGTTTTCCAGAGAGGTTGCACCAGCTTGCATTCCCACCAACAGTGTAGGAGGGTTCCCCTTTCTCCGCATCCTCGCCAGCATCTGTCATTTCCTGACTTGTTGATTTTAGCCATTCTGACTGGTGTGAGGTGATATCTCATTGTGGTTTTGATTTGTATTTCTCTGATGCCGAGTGATATGGAGCACTTTTTCATGTGTCTGTTGGCCATCTGGATGTCTTCTTTGCAGAAATGTCTGTTCATGTCCTCTGCCCATTTCTTGATTGGATTATTTGTTCTTTGGGTGTTGAGTTTGCTAAGTTCTTTATAGATTCTGGACACTAGTCCTTTATCTGATATGTCGTTTGCAAATATCTTCTCCCATTCTGTCAGTTGTCTTTTGATTTTGTTAACTGTTTCCTTTGCTGTGCAAAAGCTTTTGATCTTGATGAAATCCCAATAGTTCATTTTTTCCCTTGCTTCCCTTGCCTTTTGCGTTGTTCCTAGGAAGATGTTGCTGCGGTTGAGGTCGAAGAGGTTGCTGCCTGTGTTCTCCTCAAGGATTTTGATGGATTCCTTTCGCACATTGAGGTCCTTCATCCATTTTGAGTCTATTTTTGTGTGTGGTGTAAGGAAATGGTCCAATTTCATTTTTCTGCATGTGGCTGTCCAATTTTCCCAGCACCATTTATTGAAGGGGCTGTCTTTTTTCCATTGGACATTCTTTCCTGCTTTGTCGAAGATGAGTTGACCATAGATTTGAGGGTCTATTTCTGGGCTCTCTATTCTGTTCCATTGATCTATGTGTCTGTTTTTGTGCCAGTACCATGCTGTCTTGATGATGACAGCTTTGTAATAGAGCTTGAAGTCCGGGATTGTGATGCCACCAACGTTGGCTTTCTTTTTCAATATCCCTTTAGCTATTCGAGGTCTTTTCTGGTTCCATATAAATTTTAGAATTATTTGTTCCATTTCTTTGAAAAAGATGGATGGTACTTTGATAGGAATTGCATTAAATGTGTAGATTGCTTTAGGTAACATAGACATTTTCACAATATTTATTCTTCCAATCCAGGAGCATGGAACATTTTTCCATTTCTTTGTGTCTTCCTCAATTTCTTTCATGAGTACTTTATAGTTTTCTGAGTATAGATTCTGTGTCTCTTTGGTTAGGTTTATTCCTAGGTATCTTATGGTTTTGGGTGCAATTGTAAATGGGATTGACTCCTTAATTTCCCTTTCTTCTGTCTTGCTGTTGGTGTAGAGAAATGCAACTGATTTCTGTGCATTGATTTTATATCCTGACACTTTACTGAATTCCTGTATAAGTTCTAGCAGTTTTGGAGTGGAGTCTTTTGGGTTTTCCACATATAGTATCATATCATCTGCGAAGAGTGATAATTTGACTTCTTCTTTGCCGATTTGGATGCCTTTAATTTCCTTTTGTTGTCTGATTGCTGAGGCTAGGACCTCTAGTACTATGTTGAATAGCAGTGGTGATAATGGACATCCCTGCCGTGTTCCTGACCTTAGTGGAAAATCTTTCAGTTTTTCTCCATTGAGAATGATATTTGCGGTGGGTTTTTCATAGATGGCTTTGATGATATTGAGGTATGTGCCCTCTATCCCTACAGTTTGAAGAGTTTTGATCAGGAAGGGATGCTGTACTTTGTCAAATGCTTTTTCAGCATCTATTGAGAGTATCATATGGTTCTTGTTCTTACTTTTATTGATGTGTTGTATCACATTGACTGATTTGCGGATGTTGAACCAACCTTGCAGCCCTGGAATAAATCCCACTTGGTCGTGGTGAATAATATTTTTAATGTACTGTTGAATCCTATTGGCTAGTATTTTGTTGAGTTTTTTCGCATCTGTGTTCATCAAGGATATCGGTCTATAGCTCTCTTTTTTGGTGGGATCCTTGCCTGGTTTTGGGATCAAGGTGATGCTGGCCTCATAAAATGAGTTTGGAAGTTTTCCTTCCATTTCTATTTTTTTGGAACAGTTTCAGGAGAATAGGAATTAGTTCTTCTTTAAATGTTTGGTAGAAAGCAGGAGTGGCAATCCTTATATCAGATCAATTAGATTTTAAGCCAAAAACTATAATAAGAGATGAGGAAGGACACTATATCATACTCAAAGGGTCTGTCCAACAAGAAGATTTAACAATTTTAAATATCTATGCCCCCAACGTGGGAGCAGCGAACTATATAAACCAATTAATAACAAAATCAAAGAAACACATCAACAATAATACAATAATAGTAGGGGACTTTAACACTCCCCTCACTGAAATGGACAGATCATCCAAGCAAAAGATCAGCAAGGAAATAAAGGCCTTAAATGACACACTGGACCAGATGGACATCACAGATATATTCAGAACATTTCATCCCAAAGCAACAGAATACACATTCTTCTCTAGTGCACATGGAACATTCTCCAGAATAGATCACATCCTCGGTCCTAAATCAGGACTCAACCGGTATCAAAAGATTGGTATCATTCCCTGCATATTTTCAGACCACAATGCTCTAAAGCTAGAACTCAACCACAAAAGGAAGTTTGAAAAGAACCAAAATACATGGAGACTAAACAGCATCCTTCTAAAGAATGAATGGGTCAACCGGGAAATTAAAGAAGAATTGAAAAAAATCATGGAAACAAATGATAATGAAAATACAACGGTTCAAAATCTGTGGGACACAACAAAGGCAGTCCTGAGAGGAAAATATATAGCGGTACAAGCCTTTCTCAAGAAACAAGAAAGGTCTCAGGTACACAATCTAACCCTACACCTAAAGGAGCTGGAAAAAGAACAAGAAAGAAACCCTAAGCCTAGCAGGAGAAGAGAAATCATAAAGATCAGAGCAGAAATCAATGAAATAGAAACCAAAAAAACAATAGAACAAATCAACGAAAGTAGGAGCTGGTTCTTTGAAAGAATTAATAAAATTGATAAACCCCTGGCCCGACTTATCAAAAAGAAAAGAGAAAGGACCCAAATAAATAAAATCATGAATGAAAGAGGAGAGATCACAACTAACACCAAAGAAATACAAACAATTATCAGAACATACTATGAGCAACTCTACGGCAATAAATTTGACAATCTGGAAGAAATGGATGCATTCCTAGAAACATATAAACTACCACAACTGAACCAGGAAGAAATAGAAAGCCTGAACAGACCCATAACCAGTAAGGAGATTGAAACAGTCATTAAAAATCTCCAAACAACCAATTACCCGCTTTGATCTAAAGATAAGGATTTACAGTTAAGATCCCATTTATGATTTGTCTGGTAGGGTCTGAATCATGTTTACTATTGTTTTGACTATTACTTGAAACCTATAGTAGTACTTGGGATATGTGTTGTGTATTCTGTGAACATGTGCTATTTTTAGATTAGATAATTCCTGTCTCGAACCCCTGTTAATTTGTTTGCTTTTGTTTATTTGATAGTGCTTTCAGTAAATGGATATATCTTAAAAATTGCAAAGCCACTATTAAAATAAGTTATTATGATATATAGCATGGAATTGCACATTCCTCCTTTGAATCCGACAGAGCTTCACCATATCCTTGACAATTTGGGAAAAACACGCTATTATTTTTCTTCATAAAATTTCTCCTGTTAGGCTGTGATGGTTGTCATCAGCAGTAACTCCTCTGAAGGCTTTGTCAAAAGAGTTGAAAAAATTGGAAAGGTGTGAATGAAGCTGTTTGCTGAATATAAAGAAAAGAGCATTGAAGTACAATTCACACTCTTACTTCTCCTTCTATGCTTTCAGATGTTTGACATTTGAAAATTTTGCTTCTAGAAGAGATGCCCTATATAATTCTTACTTAAAGGAGCAAGTTGCTTTAATAATTTTTTTTATTATTCTACCATTCAAGTATTTCCATTTAAATTAAATTCAATACCATTTAAAAAAAATCAAAAGTGCAGCCAGTATTCAATTCCTGGGCTAAATAATTTTAGAAAGCTTTGTGTTATTGAACCTACGGGGTTTTTCTGTAGTTTTAACTCTTTCTTTCTGTGATTTTTCCCATTAGTCACATAAGTGACTGCAATATAACAGATAAAGGACTGAATAGAACAATCCTTGGCCTCATGAAGTTGAGAATCTAGCAAGGGAGTCAAACAATTCAATCATTCAGAGACAATTTATTGAGTCTGGCCCAAGATGAGCACAACAAAACCCCAGCCCAGAGGAATCATTTTAATGGGAGAGATAGATAATAGGTAAGCCAACTTTAAAAAGAAAAAAATCGTACTGGTTTTTCTTTAATAGTGATGCATATTTGAACTAAATATGCACATTTTAATAAGAGCAGTGATTGAGAAGAGGTTTTGTAACTGAGTGGTCCGAAAGGGCCTCCCTGAAAAAGTCTGTTTTGAACAGATTTCTGAATAATATCAGCCAGGAAGCTGCGTAAAAATCTCAGGGAGGGGTGATTTTTCCAGTCAAAAAACTGTAAAGCCTCCAAAGTCACAATAGAGCCATACATTTCTCTATTAAAGTAACTTCTGACAAAGAATGAGAAGAAATAACTAACCCAGGTTTGAAAGAAAAGGGACAGACTTTCTATGGAATTCATATTTAATTAAAGCTCTAAAGGACAAAAATACAATAGAGCAAAATTCTGGTCCCGCTGATATACCTAATGAAAGTTCATAAACAAGGTGTGGGTAGCAAAGAGTGTGTGGGAATGTTGGTAAGGACAGTGGGCAAGAGTCATCCCTGAACATGTTCTTAAATGAAGCAATTCTTGTGTTGTTTTAAAGGGTAATTTGGAGTTTGCCTAAGTGATTAGAGAAGGATGCCTCGGCTTATGGAAGTTCAAAGCCATAAAGATGTGATAAACTACTTCAGATATTTTCATGTATATTTGTTGTTGCTTCTAGTAATGGTGATCTAAAAACTCCTACTTAAGACAACTTAAAAATCCAGACAAAATAGCTTTTAAAGTTAAAAATATCAGAATGATTATAAAAATAAGTGAGGGATTACTGGGCCAATACGAAACACAATGAGAGCCTAGAGATATATGCCATGAAGCCATTTTAGCTATGAGAGCATTAGAAACTGCTAAAACACACTGAGCTGTGTTTTTAATAGACACTTGATACTAGAGAAAAAAAATTCAAAATCCAGCAGCAATCAAATTTGAGGACTTTGGTACAACCCAAATTTAAGTTGAGATCCCCAAAGCACAAGGAGAAGCAGAAATAAGACTAGAGCCTACCTTGCCTTCTGTGTAAACTGAGAAAGTCAACCACTGAATTTGGAGTATGATTGTCTTGTAAAGTCTCAGATATAAGAGAAAATCCTGCCAAGGAGGACCATACCATTATTATAGCTCTTAATTATTCCTACTCAATAAGAGTTTCAAATATAATGTCTTGAACATACCAAAATGTAACAAAGCACACAAAGAAAAACCATTAACAAGATTTGATAGACAAAATGGGATTAAGTATGATATTAAAATGATCAATAAAGATTGTAAAATGGCTTGATTACTCTGCTCAAAGAAATGAGAGGGGAAGCAAATTGAACAAAAAACTGAAACTAAAAAATGATATTGAGAAAGATTTTATAAGTGAACCAAATGGATACTCTAGAACTTTAAAGATATGACAGCCAATTTAAGATACCACAGGGGTGCCTGGGTGGCTCACTTAATTAAACCTCCAATTCTTTTTCCTTTTTTTTAACACCTTAATTTTATTTTATTTCTTTCATTTTGGCTCAGGTCATGATGTCAGGCTTGTGAAATAGAGCCCAGAGTTGGGCTCTGTGCTGAGCCTGGAGCCTGCTTAAGATTCTTTTCCCTTCTTTTTCTATCCCTCCCTGCGCTCTCACTCGCTCGCTCTCTCTTGCTTGCAAATAAATAAATAAATAGATAGATAATAGACAAAGCAAAATAAAAGCAGATTATGAAAATAAATATAAAGTTTTTGAAATGAAAACAAGTTAAAAATAAAATAGAGAAGACCTACACAGCTAAAAGTTCATTCAGGAAATCTATTATTAAAGAAGTCAGTATGACACAATGTTAAGATATCAAAAGACTGGAGCATGTACTTTACAGAAAGGGTAATCCAAATGGCCACTCATAGGTAAAAACTGTTTATCTTTATTATGAATCTGGAATTAAATTAAATTAAATTAAAAATAAATTAAAACCTAGAATGGCATACTATTACACACTTACCATATTGGGAAACAGTAAAAATGTCTTGCAAGAATGTGAAAGAATGACAGTGCCCATAATAAAAACATTTGAGGTAGGTTGGACAATATTTAGAAAACTTAAAAATTAAAAAAAAAATTTGGTCCATTCCTGGAAATACAACATTGAATTAAATGAATATTTTCACCAGGATATGAAAACAGATGATTATAGTTATTTCATTCATAACGGCAGATCAGCAGTGGTCTATTTGCACGATGTTACATTAAATAAGAGAGAATATTAACAAACTGGGAGAAGGGGCTAGGTTGTTATCATAAACAGATCTTCTACGATGCTGATTATGTTCTATTTCTCAAAATCTTTAAGTTAAAAAATTTTCAAATTTATATCTAAATAGATAGATAGATAGATGATAGATTGACAGATATCCCAGAAGCTGCAATGCTAGGCTAAGACCAGGCTTTAAAGGGCTTTTCTATATTCTACTAAATACTTTAAACCATTCATTATATTATAGCTCAGAGTTCGAATCTCCATTTGTTTCCTCTGTTTTCTAATATTTATCTTAAGGTGACCTGATGCAGACTTTTGATGACCTTTGTCTAAATATTTCTATTTTAACAAAGTCCTTTTTAATACTCAGAGACTAAAACTTAGAAAAACACTCTGATTTTTATCTCACTAGAGTGGAAAATATATGGTTACCCATTAACTAATGATATCCATGTCTACATTAGCTCCATGACATTTTTCATTCTTGGGAGCTTTTGGTTAAATGAATTTTTTTAAGTTTCCTTTAAATGAAGCTTTAAGCCATCACCACATGAATAAAATTAAAGAACTAAATGAAAACAAGCCAAGTAATAGAGTAATAGAATGTGCAGTGGAAAGAGTACAATTCTGAAATCATAAAGCCTAAATTAGTGTGATGCATCTTTACTAGCCATGTAATCATAAACCAGTTCTAATAATAGTAATTAAATTGTTCAAAATGATAATATTCATTTATATTGAGGCATTGTATTGACTATTCATAGACACATTTACCAAAATAAATTTCATTTTACTTTACCCCCTCTGAGGCTATATATTCCTTAATTCAATATGAATCTTATTATGAATAATAATTATCATGATAAATATGCTGATTTTTCTTCTATTTATTTTTAGGGAAGTATCCTTTACTGTTGAACATAAAGAAACTTAAGCAAGTCTGTCTTATTCAAAATTTGCATGCTGCTTTCTTATGAAACTAGATTATAGAGTTGTATGAAATAAATTCATGCAGTTAAGACATTTATGTTTGGAAAACTGGGTGGTCAGTTTAGTATTTCAAAAGAAGATTTTAAATTTAAACCTTAAAACTGAGCTCTTTCAGCCTTATTTATAGACCATCCTTCATGCTTCATAAGTATTCCTTCATTTTAAACTAACTAATAGTGTTTGTCACAGTGTGTATATAACTAAAATGGATTTTGTATTCTATTATTTCAGATTTAGTTGCAGTTTCTACTTCCTTACTTCCTCTTTTGAAAAATAGATTAATTCTACAAAAGGTTATTTCCAGCTTTATTGAAAAATAATTGACATATTATAATTCGTAAATTTAAGAAATGATTTCTTATAACACTGCAAACTTTTAACATTGTATAAATTTTGTACCATTTGATAAATTGGTATACATCTGCATTGCAATATAATCTACATAAAAATGTTAATACATCTACTATCTCATATAGTTGCCTCTGTTTTTATGCATGTATTGTAAGGAATTTTAAGATCTACTCTCTTAGCAACTTTTATGTATATAGTACAGTAGAGATAAACTTCAGAGGTCTTGTGGGTTTTGTTCCAGACCGCCTCAATAAAGTAATTATTTCAATAAACTAAGTCAAATCATTATTATTATTTTTTGGTTTCCCAGTGCAAATAAAAAATTATGTTTCCCAGTGCATATTAAAAATAAACACTATACTGTACTGTTCAAAAGCATTATGTCTTTAAAGAAAAACAATGTATATACCTTAAGTAAACTAGTTCTGAGTTTTCAGTGGGTCATAAATACTGATCACAGATCACCATAACAAATACAATAATAATGAAAAAACTTGAAATATTGCAAGAATTACCAACATGTGACAGAGAGACACAAAATGAACAAATGGTGTTAGAAAAATGGTGGCAGCAGACCTATTTTATACAAGATTGCTATAAACTTTCAACTTGTAAGAATGTGATATATGCAAAATTTAATAAAGGGAAGCACAATTAAAAAAGTATGTATATATTATTAACTATGACCATCATGCTGTACATTAGATCCCCAGAACTTTTTCCTATTATAGTTGCAAGTTTGTACCCTTTGACCACCTTATTCCACCCCAGGTTCACCCCTTGTCAACTCAACTCTAAGTTTCCATTGGTTTGCTTTTTCTTCAGGTTCTGTATGTAAGGGATATCGTAATACATAAATTAAAAAATATATAAAATCTTTGAAATATTTCACTTAGTATAATACCTTCAAGATCCATCCATGGTATTGTAAATGGCAGTATTTCTTAATTTTTCATGGTTAAGTAGTATTCCATAGTATATATTTACCATACTTATTTTATTCATTCATCCATTAATGGATACTGAAGTTATTTCCATCTCTTGCTTAGAGTTAATAATTTTATAATGAACATAAGAGTGCAGAGATGTCTTCGAATAGTGACTTCGTTTCCTTTAGCTATATCCCTAGAAGTGGGATTACTGAATCATATGGTAATTTTACTTTTAATAATATGAATAGTCTCCATACTGTTTTCCATACAAATTTATATCCCTATCACAGTGCATAAGTTCCCCATTTTCCCCAATATTTACCAAAATTTGTTAGTTTTAATTTTTTGGTAGTATTATATTCTAATAGGTAGTAATATCTTGCTGTGTTTTTCAGAGGTAAACAAAAACAACAACATAATGACTTTGCCCTGAGTTTTTTACGTTGAGCACTTTTTAATGCTCCTGTTGGTCATTTATATAACTTTTTTGAAAAAAAAGTCTATTGAGATCCTTTTGCTATTTTTTTAATTATATATTTTTTTCTTTTTGTATCTGTTAGTTATTAACCTCTTTTCAGATATAAGTTTTGTAAGTATTTTCTTCCATTCTGTGGATTGTGTTTTCATTCCCTCTTTTATTTGGCAATGCAGAAAATTTAGTTTGATGTAATAGCATTTATTTATTTTTGCTTGTGTTTTTGGTCTGGTATCCTAAAAACTATTGGCAAGACCAATGTCAAGTAGAATTTTTCCTATGTTTTCCTTTAGGAAATTTAGTTTCATGCATCACATTTAAGTCTTTAATCTATTTCAAGTTAAGATTTATGAGTGATATAAGGTTCCAGTTTCATACTGTTTATGTGACTATTCAGTTTTAAATATCATTTACTGAACAGACTATCTTTACCCATTACATATGTTGGCCCCTGTCAAATATTAGGTGACTGTATGAAAGGATTTATTTCTGGACTCTCAATTCTGTTCTACTTGTTTATTGGTCTGTTTTTATGCCAGTATACTTTATTGTTTTGAGCGTGAGGGCTTTGTAGTATAGTTTCAAATCAAGAGTGTAATTTCGCTTCTTCATTCTTTCTCAGAACTGCTTTGATTATTTGTTGTCTTTTATGGTCTCATATAAATTTTAGGATTCTTTACTTACTTCTGTAAAAACACAATATTGGATTTTTTTAAAGATTATTTATTAATTTATTTGAGAGAGAGAGATGACAAGCAGGCAGAGAGGCAGGCAGAGAGAGAAGAGGTAGCAGCTTCCTGCTGAGCAAAGAGGCTGATGCGGGGCTCGATCCCAGGACCCTGGGATCATGACCTGAGCCGTAGGCAGCAGCTTAACCCACTGAGCCACCCAGGTGCCCCTAACATTGGATTTTTGATAGGAATTGAATTTACAGATGGTTTTCGGTAGTATGGACATTTTAACAATGTTAATTCTTACCATTCATAAATATGAGCTATCTTTCCATTTGTGTCTCCTTCAATTTCTTTATCAATGTCATAGATTATGGGGTACAGATCTTTCATAGTCTTAGTTAAATCTTATCCTAAGTATTATATTAGTTTTGATGCTAGTGTGAATTAGATTGTTTTCTTTATTTTTTCAGATAGTTCATCATTAGAGTGTTAAAATGCTCCTGTCTTGTGCTTACTTTGTCAGCACATATACTAAAATTGGAATGATGCAGAGAAGATTAGCGTGATCACTGAGCAAGGATGACATGAAAAACTATTAAAAAAACGAAACAAAACAAAATTCTTGTCTTCTATATATTGATCTTGTATTTGGCAGCTTTACTAAATTTGTTTATTCAAAAATTTTTATGAAGTTTTTAGGAATTTTTTACATGTAAGTTCATGTTATCCAAAAAAAGAAAATTTTACTTCTTCCTTTTTTTTTTTATTTGGATTCTCTTATTTCTTTGTGTTCCTTGTTTCTCTGGCTAGGACATCCAGTATTATGTCAAATGAGAGTAGTGAAAGTGGACACACTTGTCTTTTTTCTGATCTTTAATGGGAAAACTTTCAAACTTTTTTGATTGAATATGAGATTAGCTCTGGGCTTGCAATATGTGTTTTTTCTTTAATGGATTTTTTAAATTATTTTTTAAAATTTTTTATAAACATATAATGTGTTTTTATCCCTAGGGGTATAGGTCTGTGAATCACCAGGTTTACACATTTCACAGCACTCACCATCACTCACCATAGCACCTGCCCTCTCCAATGTCCATACCCCCACCATCCTCTCCCAACACACCTCCCCCCAGCAACCCTCAGTCTGTTTTGTGAGATTCAGTCTTTTATGGTTTGTCTCCCTCCCAATCCCATCTTCTTTTATTTTTCTTTTCGTATGCCCGAAACCGCCTATGTTGAATCTCCACTTCATCATATCAGGGAGATCATAGGATAGCTGTCTTTCTCAGATTGATTTATTTCGCCAAGCATAATACCCTCTAGTTCCATCCACGTCATCACAAATAGCAGGATTTCATTTCTTTTGATGGCTGCATAGTATCCCATTGTACATATATACCACATCTTATTTATTAATTCATCTATTGAAGGACATTTAGGATCTTTCCATAGTTTAACTATTGTGGACATTGCTGCTATAAACATTTGGGTGCATGTGCCCCTTCAGAATGCCACGTTTGTATCTTTAGGGTATATACTCAGTACTGCAATCACTGGGTCATAAACTAGTTCTATTTTCAGCTTTTTGAGGCACCTCCACGCTGTTTTCCAGAGCGGTTGCACCAGCTTGCATTCCCACGTACAGTGTAGGAGGGTTGCCCTTTCTCCACATCCTCGCCAGCATCTGTCATTGACTGTCTTGTTCATTTTAGCCATTCTGAAAGGTGTGAGGTGGTATCTCATTCTGGTTTTGATTTGTATTTCCCTGATGCCGAGTGATGTGGAGCATTTTTTCATGTGTCTGTTGGCCATTTGGATGTATTCTTTGCAGAAAGAATACATGTCCTCTGTCCATTTCTTCATTCGATTATTTGTTCTTAGGGTGTTGAGTTTGATAAGCTCTTTATAGATTTTGGATAGATACTGGCCCTTTATCTGGTATGTCATTTGCAAATATCTTCTCCCAGATAACTTCTGACAGTCATCTTTTGGCTTTGTTAACTGTTTCCTTTGCTGGGCAAAAGCTTTTTGATCTGATGAAATCCCAAGAGTTCATTCTTGCCCTTGCTTCCCTTGCCTTTGGTGATGTTCCTGTGAAGAAGTTGCTGCTGGTGAGGTCAAAGAGTTTGCTGCCTGTTCTCTCCTCAAGGATTTTGATGGATTCCTTTCTCACATTATGCTTTTTCATCCATTTACAGTCTATTTTCATGTATGGTGTAAGGAAATGGTCCAACTTTATTTTTCTGCATGTGGCTGTTCAATTTTCCCAACACCATTTGTTGAAGAGGCTGTGTCTTTTCCATAGGACATTCCTTCCTGCTTTGTTGACGATTAGTTGACCATAGAGTGGAGGGTCTATTTCTGGGCTCTCTATTCTGTTCCATTGATCTATGTCTGTTTTGGGGACAGTTCCCTACCATCTTGATGATGACAACTTTGTAATAGAGCTTGAAGTCTGGAATTGTGATGCCAACAACTTTGGCTTTCTCTTTCAATATTCCTCTGTCTATTCGAGGTATTTTCTGGTTCCATATATATTTTAGGATGATTTGTCCCATTTCTTTGAAAAAAATGGACGAGATTTTGATAGGGTTTGCATTAAATGTGTAGATTGCTTTAGGTAGCATAGACATTTTCACAATATTTGTTCTTCCAATACGGGAGCATGGAACATTTTTCCATTTCTTTGTGTCTTCTTCAATTTCTTTCATGAGTACTCACTTTGGAGTTTTCTGAGTATAGATTCTTTGTCTCTTTGGTTAGGTTTATTCCTAGGTATCTTAGGGTTTTGAGTGCAATTTTAAATGGGATTCACTCCTTAATTTCTATTTCTTCAGTCTTGTTGGTTTAAAAAAAATGCAACCAATTTCTGTGCATTGATTTTATATTCTGACACTTTATAGAATTCCTATACAAGTTATAGCAGATTTGGAGTGGAGTCCTTTAAGTTTTCCACATACAGTGTCATATCCTCTGCAAGCAGGGATAGTTTGACTTCTCTTTTGCCAATTTGGCAAAATTTGGATGCCCTTAATTTCTTTTTGTTGTCTGATTGCTGAGGCTAGGACTTCTAGTACGATGTTGAATAGCAGTGGTGATAACGGACATCCCTGCCGTGTTCCTGACCTCAGCGGAAAAGTATTCCATTTTTCTCCATTGAGAATGATATTTGCAGTGGGTTTTTCATAGATGGCTTTGATAATATTGATAATATGTGCCCTCTATCCCTACACTTTGAAGAGTTTTAATCAGGAAGGGACACTGCACTTTGCCAAATGCTTTTTCAGCATCTATGGAGAGTATCATGTGGTTCTTGTTCTTTCTTTTATTAATGCGTTGTATCACATTGATTGATTTGCATATGTTGAACCAACCTTGTAGCCCTGGAATAAATCCCACTTGGTCGTGGTGAATAATCCTTTTAATGCACTGTTGAATCCTATTGGCTAGTATTTTGGTGAGAATTTTCGCATCTGTGTTCATCAAGGATATTGGTTTGCTGTTCTCTTTTTTGATGGGATCCTTGTCTGGTTTTGGGATCAAGGTGATGCTGGCCTCATAAAATGAGTTTGGAAGTTTTCCTTCCATTTCTATTTTTTGGAACAGTATCATGAGAATAAGAATTAATTCTTCTTTAAATGTTTGGTAGAATTTCCCTGGGAAGCCATCTGGCCCGGGGCTTTTGTTTGTTTGGAGATTTTTGATGACTGTATCAATCTCCGTACTGGTTATGGGTCTGTTCAGGTTTCCTATTTCTTCCTGGTTCAGTTGTGGTAGTTTATATGTCTCTAGGAATGTATCCATTTCTTCCAGATTGTTGAATTTGTTGGCGTAGAGTTGCTCATAGTATGTTCTTATAATTGTTTGTATTTCTTTGGTGTTGGTTGTGATCTCTCCTCTTTCATTCATTAATTTATTTATTTGGGTTCTTTCTCTTTTCTTTTTGATAAGTCTGGAAAGGGTTTTATCAATCTTATTAATTCTTTCAAAGAACCAGCTCCTAGTTTCGTTGATTTGTTCTATTGTTTTTTGTTGTTGTTGTTGGTTTTTTGTGGTTTTTATTTGTTTGTTTATTTGTTTCTATTTCATTGATTTCTGCTCTGATCTTTATTATTCCTCTTTTGCTGGGTTAGGCTTTCTTTGTTGTTCTTTCTCCATGTCCTTTAGGTGTAGGGTTATGTTGGGTATTTGAGATCTGAGAGAGAAGCGTGGTTGCACACGTGTGTCACTGCGCTCCCCAAGAGCACGTCTGGGGAAGGTGCAGCACGCCACCCCAGGAGAAGAGAAGGATACGTTGGCCTTGTGGTCGGGAAAGGTCGGGAAGCAGAATAGCCTGCCATGGCAGGAACAGCAGGCCGGTGGCAAGACAAGTGTCACCCGCTCCCTGTGCAGAGAGACAAAGCCTGGTTCCTAAGGAGACATGAGGGGATGACTAGGGCAGAGATGCATGCTCCACTCTGAGGAAGGAGTCTGGGCAGAAGGCAGGCCTGTCCTGTGCCTCTGGTCCCAAGGGGACAGCATCTCCTTGACCACCTGTCTGTAGGGCCGACTTGGGCTAGCTACCAGGCGCCATACCCGGAAGTCGCAGAAATAGCTCCCTCGAGAAACGGGCAGTCAGATGCCATCTTCCTCAAAGATGTGACAGCGTTTTCGGTGGCAGGGGGTTTGCCGGGGAAGGAGTGGGGACAATCTCCCAAAGCTCCCCATTCCAGTGAACGGGCGGTGTTCAGGGATCCTGTCGCCTCTCCTCTCCTGTGGGGAAGGCACTGGCCTTAACCGCGAGTCCGCCTGAGGGCCTGTGCAAAAGGCCAAGTGTTGCCTACACTGGGAGAATGTAGTGTGCATTGAGTGCCATCCTAGGCCACGCACGCTGCTGCAGCGTTGTGGCTGTGTCTGCTTAGTTCGGACTGGCAGGGTGAACCCAGGGTGCCAACATAGAGCCCGGGAAAGCAAGGCCCAAGAGGGACCAGCTCTCCCGCAGCTCTTCTTCCCTGATGCGACAGAGCGAACACCCAAAGCCTTGCTGAGGAAGCAGCAGCGAAGTGCCGTTCGTGCCAAGCTGAAAACCTCTGTGAAAGCATAGCAGTCGCTGGGAAATCAGAGTTTTTGTGGGCTGCTGTTGCTGCTTGCCTTAGCCTAGTATTCGCAGCACGGCGGGAGAAACCCTCATACAGCGAAAGGGTCTTTGCCTGGGCATCTCCTCTGGGAAAGCACAGCATTCTTTGGGAAATGAGAGTCGGGTCTGTGGGATGCTGCTGCTGCTTGCCTGAGCAAGACCCAACAGCACGGTGTAATAAACCCGCATGGAGCGAAATCCTCTTTGCCTGGGCATCCCCACTGCCTGAGAGAGAACCGTGGTTGCGCCTGTGGAAAGAGCCTTAAGGAAGGGGACATGTCTGTCACTGGGCTCCCCAGGAGCCTGTCTGGGGAAAGTGCAGCAAGCTGCACAGGAGAAGAGAAGGAGCCGTTGGCCTTGTGGTCGGGAAATGGTCGCGAAGCTAGAGAGCTGGCCCTGGCAGGAACAGCGGGCCGGTGGCAAGGCAAGTGTCACCCACTCCCTGTGCAGAGAGGTGAAGCCTGGCTGCTAAGGAGACTTGAGGGGGCGATTGGGCCGGGGAACGTGCTCCAATCTGAGGAAGGAGTCTGGGCAGAAGGAAGGCCTTTCCTGTGCCTCTAGTCCCAAGTGGAAAGCATCTCCTTGGCCACCTGTCCAGAGGGCAGACGTGGGCTTGCCACCAAGCTTCCGGCCGTGAACTCGCAGAAACACCTCCTGGAGGAACGGGCAATCAGATGCCGTCTTCCTCCAGGATGTGGCAGCATTGGCGGAGGCAGGGGGTGCCCCGGGGAAACAGGGACAGTTACCGATTACACCCCATTCCAGGGCATGGGTGGTGTGCAGTGATCCTCTCACGTCTCCTCAAGGATGGAGAAGGCACTGGCCTAGTCCCCTGTCCACCTGAACGCCAGAGCAAAAGGGACGGCCGTGCCTATGCTGAGAGATGGCATTGTGAGCAGAGTGCCATCCTAGGCCACCCACGCTGCTCAGGGTCGAGGTTGTGTCTGCTTATTTCAGCTTGGAAGAATGAACCCAGGTTGTGAACTTGGAGCCCGGGATAGCAAGGCCCCAAGAGGCACCAGCTCTCCGGCAGCACTTCTTCCCTGATGCGACTGAAGCCTTGCTGAGGAAGCAGCGGTGAAGTGCTGTTCGCTTCAAGCCAAAGCCTCTGTGAAAGCACAGCATTGGCTGAGAAATCAGTAGTCGGTTCTGCGGGCTCTTCTGCTGCTTGCCTGTGCCCAGTCACTCGGTGGGAGAAACCCGCATACAGCGAAAGCCTCTTTGTCCGGGCACCTCCTCTGGGAAGCACAGCATTCGTTGGGAAATCAGAATCGAATGTGTGGGATGCAGCAGCTGAATGCCTGAGCTAGTCTCCGCAGCACAGGGGAAGATACCTGAATGGAGCAAAATACTCTTTGCCCTAGCATCCCTTCTGCCTGAGAGAGAAGTGTGGTTGCACATATCTGTCACCGCGCTCCCCAGGATCAAGTGTGGTGAAGGCGCAGCATGAAGCCCCCGGAGAAGAGAAGGAGCCCTTGGCCTTGGGGTCGGCAAACGCTCGGGAAGCAGGATAGCCTGCCATGGCACGAACAGCAGGCCGGTGGCAAGACAAGTTTCACCCGCTCCCTGTGCGGAGAGATGGAAGCCTGGATGCTAAGGAGACATGAGGGGACGACTAGGGCAGAGGCATGAGCTCCACTCTGAGGAAGGAGACTGGGCAGAAGGCAGGCCTGTCTTGTGCCTCTGGACCCAAGGGGACAGCATCTCCTTGGCACCTGTCCCAAGGGCAGACTTGGGCTTGCCACCAGGTGAGATAACCGAAACTCGCAGAAACAACCCCATGGAGAAACGGGCAGTCAGATGCCGTCTTCCACCAAGATGTGGCAGCGATGTGGGTGGCAAGGGGTGTGCCGGGGAAGGAGTGGAGACTGTCCCCCACAGTTCCCCATCCAAGTGCACGGGCCGTGTGCAGGGATCCTATCGCCTCCTCTCTCCTGTGCTGAAGGCACTGGCCTAGCCCCCGAGTCTGCCTGAGCGCCGGAGCAAAAGGCAAAGCCTTACCTACACCAGGAGATGGTAATAGGCATAGAGTGCCATGCTAGGCCACGCAAGCTGCTGCAGGGCTGTGACTGTGTCTGCTTAGTTCGGCTTAGGAGGTGAACCCCGGGTGCGATCTTGGAGCTCAAGAAAGCAAGGCCCAAGAGGCACCAGCACTCCCGCAGCTCTTCATCCCTGAAGCAAACGAACCCTTGCTGAGGAAGCAGCAGTGAAGTGCGGTTCACTCCAAAACAGCGTGGAGGTGCCTCAAAAAGCTGAAAATAGAACTAGTTTATGACCCAGTGATTGCAGTACTGGGTATATACCCTAAAGATACAAACGTGGCATTCTGAAGGGGCACATGCACACAAATGTTTATAGCAGCAATGTCCACAATAGTTAAACTATGGAAAGAACCTAAATGTCCTTCAACAGATGAATCAATAAATAAGATGTGG
Organism: Mustela nivalis; assembly: GCF_964662115.1. NCBI lineage: Eukaryota > Metazoa > Chordata > Mammalia > Carnivora > Mustelidae > Mustela > Mustela nivalis. The sequence goes on along the minus strand of NW_028136124.1, from coordinate 206,565 downwards.
TATATATGTACAATGGGATACTATGCAGCCATCAAAAGAAATGAAATCCGGCTATTTGTGATGACGTGGATGGAACTAGAGGGTATTATGCTTGGCGAAATAAATCAATCTGAGAAAGACAACTATCCTATGATCTCCCCTGATATGATGAAGTAGAGATGCAACATAGGCGGTTTCGGGAGTACGAAAAGAAAAATAAAAGAAGATGGGATTGGGAGGGAGACAAACCATAAAAGACTGAATCTCACAAAACAGACTGAGGGTTGCTGGGGGGAGGTGTGTTGGGAGAGGATGGTGGGGGTATGGACATTGGGGAGGGCAGGTGCTATGGTGAGTGATGGTGAGTGCTGTGAAATGTGTAAACCTGGTGATTCACAGACCTGTACCCCTAGGGATAAAAACTCATTATATGTTTATAAAAATTTTTAAAAAAATAATTTAAAAAATCCATTAAAGGAAAAACACATATTGCAAGCCCAGAGCTAATCTCATATTCAATCAAAAAAGTTTGAAAGTTTTCCCCTTAAAGATCAGAAAAAAGACAAGTGTGTCCACTTTCACTACTCTCATTTGACATAGTACTGGATGTCCTAGCCAGAGAAACAAGGAGCACAAAGAAATAAGAGACTCCAAATAAAAAAAAAAAGGAAGAAGTAAAATTTTCTTTTTTTGGATAACATGAACTTACATGTAAAAAAATCCTAAAAACTTCATAAAAATTTTTGAATAAACAAATTTAGTAAAGCTGCCAAATACAAGATCAATATATAGAAGACAAGAATTTTGGTTTTTTTCGTTTTTTTAATAGATTTTTTTGTCATCCTTGCTCAGTGATCACGCTAGTCTTCTCTGCATCATTCCAATTTTAGTATATGTGCTGACAAAGTAAGCACAAGACAGGAGCATTTTAACACTCTAATGATGAACTATCTGAAAAAATAAAGAAAACAATCTAATTCACACTAGCATCAAAACTAATATAATACTTAGGATAAGATTTAACTAAGACTATGAAAGATCTGTACCCCATAATCTATGACATTGATAAAGAAATTGAAGGAGACACAAATGGAAAGATAGCTCATATTTATGAATGGTAAGAATTACCATTGTTAAAATGTCCATACTACCGAAAACCATCTGTAAATTCAATTCCTATCAAAAATCCAATGTTAGGGGCACCTGGGTGGCTCAGTGGGTTAAGCTGCTGCCTACGGCTCAGGTCATGATCCCAGGGTCCTGGGATCGAGCCCCGCATCAGCCACTCTGCTCAGCAGGAAGCTGCTACCTCTACTCTCTCTGCCTGCCTCTCTGCCTGCTTGTCATCTCTCTCTCTCAAATAAATTAATAAATAATCTTTAAAAAATCCAATATTGTGTTTTTACAGAAGTAAGTAAAGAATCCTAAAATTTATATGAGACCATAAAAGACAACAAATAATCAAAGCAGTTCTGAGAAAGAATGAAGAAGCGAAATTACACTCTTGATTTGAAACTATACTACAAAGCCCTCACGCTCAAAACAATAAAGTATACTGGCATAAAAACAGACCAATAAACAAGTAGAACAGAATTGAGAGTCCAGAAATAAATCCTTTCATACAGTCACCTAATATTTGACAGGGGCCAACATATGTAATGGGTAAAGATAGTCTGTTCAGTAAATGATATTTAAAACTGAATAGTCACATAAACAGTATGAAACTGGAACCTTATATCACTCATAAATCTTAACTTGAAATAGATTAAAGACTTAAATGTGATGCATGAAACTAAATTTCCTAAAGGAAAACATAGGAAAAATTCTACTTGACATTGGTCTTGCCAATAGTTTTTTGGATACCAGACCAAAAACACAAGCAAAAATAAATAAATGGTATTACATCAAACTAAATTTTCTGCATTGCCAAAAAAAAGAGGGAATGAAAACACAATCCACAGAATGGAAGAAAATACTTACAAAACTTATATCTGAAAAGAGGTTAATAACTAACAGATACAAAAAGAAAAAAAATATATAATTAAAAAAAAGCAAAAGGATCTCAATAGACTTTTTTTCAAAAAAGTTATATAAATGACCAACAGGAGCATTAAAAAGTGCTCAACGTAAAAAACTCAGGGCAAAGTCATTATGTTGTTGTTTTTGTTTACCTCTGAAAAACACAGGAAGATATTACTACCTCTTAGAATATATACTACCAAAAAATTAAAACTAACAAATTTTGGTAAATATTGGGGAAAATGGGGAACTTATGCACTGTGATAGGGATATAAATTTGTATGGAAAACAGTATGGAGACTATTCATATTATTAAAAGTAAAATTACCATATGATTCAGTAATCCCACTTCTAGGGATATAGCTAAAGGAAACGAAGTCACTATTCGAAGACATCTCTGCACTCTTATGTTCATTATAAAATTATTAACTCTAAGCAAGAGATGGAAATAACTTCAGTATCCATTAATGGATGAATGAATAAAATAAGTATGGTAAATATATACTATGGAATACTACTTAACCATGAAAAATTAAGAAATACTGCCATTTACAATACCATGGATGGATCTTGAAGGTATTATACTAAGTGAAATATTTCAAAGATTTTATATATTTTTTAATTTATGTATTACGATATCCCTTACATACAGAACCTGAAGAAAAAGCAAACCAATGGAAACTTAGAGTTGAGTTGACAAGGGGTGAACCTGGGGTGGAATAAGGTGGTCAAAGGGTACAAACTTGCAACTATAATAGGAAAAAGTTCTGGGGATCTAATGTACAGCATGATGGTCATAGTTAATAATATATACATACTTTTTTAATTGTGCTTCTCTTTATTAAATTTTGCATATATCACATTCTTACAAGTTGAAAGTTTACAGCAATCTTGTATAAAATAGGTCTGCTGCCACCATTTTTCTAACACCATTTGTTCATTTTGTGTCTCTCTGTCACATGTTGGTAATTCTTGCAATATTTCAAGTTTTTTCATTATTATTGTATTTGTTATGGTGATCTGTGATCAGTATTTATGACCCACTGAAAACTCAGAACTAGTTTACTTAAGGTATATACATTGTTTTTCTTTAAAGACATAATGCTTTTGAACAGTACAGTATAGTGTTTATTTTTTATATGCACTGGGAAACATAATTTTTTATTTGCACTGGGAAACCAAAAAATAATAATAATGATTTGACTTAGTTTATTGAGATAATCACTTTATTGAGGCAGTCTGGAACAAAACCCACAAGACCTCTGAAGTTTATCTCTACTGTACTATATACATAAAAGTTGCTAAGAGAGTAGATCTTAAAATTCCTTACAATACATGCATAAAAACAGAGGCAACTATATGAGATAGTAGATGTATTAACATTTTTATGTAGATTATATTGCAATGCAGATGTATACCAATTTATCAAATGGTACAAAATTTACACAATGTTAAAAGTTTGCAGTGTTATAAGAAATCATTTCTTAAATTTACAAATTATAATATGTCAATTATTTTTCAATAAAGCTGGAAATAACCTTTTGTAGAATTAATCTATTTTTCAAAAGAGGAAGTAAGGAAGTAGATACTGCAACTAACTCTAAAATAATAGAATACAAAATCCATTTTAGTTATATACACTGTGACAAACACTATTAGTTAGTTTACAATGAAGGAATACTTATGAAGCATGAAGGATGGTCTATAAATAAGGCTGAAAGAGCTCAGTTTTAAGGTTTAAATTTAAAATCTTCTTTTGAAATACTAAACTGACCACCCAGTTTTCCAAACATAAATGTCTTAACTGCATGAATTTATTTCATACAACTCTAATCTAGTTTCATAAGAAAGCAGCATGCAAATTTTGAATAAGAGAGACTTGCTTAAGTTTCTTTATGTTCAACAGTAAAGGATACTTTCCTAAAAATAAATAGAAGAAAAATCAGCATATTTATCATGATAATTATTATTCATAATAATATTCATATTGAATTAAGGAATATATAGCCTCAGAGGGGGTAAAGTAAAATGAAATTTATTTTGGTAAATGTGTCTATGAATAGTCAATACAATGCCTCAATATAAATGAATATTATCATTTTGAACAATTTAATTACTATTATTAGAATTATTATAAGTAAAAAATAGCTATCATTTTAGCATGGAATATGAGACTCTCATGCTCCATACTTCATCACATCCACACAACAACTCTGCATAATAAGTATTATCATCACTATTTCATGGGTGAAAAATCTGAGGCTAACACATTTAGATAACTGGTTTATGATTACATGGCTAGTAAAGATGCATCACACTAATTTAGGCTTTATGATTTCAGAATTGTACTCTTTCCACTGCACATTCTATTACTCTATTACTTGGCTTGTTTTCATTTAGTTCTTTAATTTTATTCATGTGGTGATGGCTTAAAGCTTCATTTAAAGGAAGCTTAAAAAATTCATTTAACCAAAAGCTCCCAAGAATGAAAAATGTCATGGAGCTAATGTAGACATGGATATCATTAGTTAATGGGTAACCATATATTTTCCACTCTAGTGAGATAAAAATCAGAGTGTTTTTCTAAGTTTTAGTCTCTGAGTATTAAAAAGGACTTTGTTAAAATAGAAATATTTAGACAAAGGTCATCAAAAGTCTGCATCAGGTCACCTTAAGATAAATATTAGAAAACAGAGGAAACAAATGGAGATTCGAACTCTGAGCTATAATATAATGAATGGTTTAAAGTATTTAGTAGAATATAGAAAAGCCCTTTAAAGCCTGGTCTTAGCCTAGCATTGCAGCTTCTGGGATATCTGTCAATCTATCATCTATCTATCTATCTATCTATTTAGATATAAATTTGAAAATTTTTTAACTTAAAGATTTTGAGAAATAGAACATAATCAGCACCATAGAAGATCTGTTTATGATAACAACCTAGCCCCTTCTCCCAGTTTGTTAATATTCTCTCTTATTTAATGTAACATCGTGCAAATAGACCACTGCTGATCTGCCGTTATGAATGAAATAACTATAATCATCTGTTTTCATATCCTGGTGAAAATATTCATTTAATTCAATGTTGTATTTCCAGGAATGGACCAAATTTTTTTTTAATTTTTAAGTTTTCTAAATATTGTCCAACCTACCTCAAATGTTTTTATTATGGGCACTGTCATTCTTTCACATTCTTGCAAGACATTTTTACTGTTTCCCAATATGGTAAGTGTGTAATAGTATGCCATTCTAGGTTTTAATTTATTTTTAATTTAATTTAATTTAATTCCAGATTCATAATAAAGATAAACAGTTTTTACCTATGAGTGGCCATTTGGATTACCCTTTCTGTAAAGTACATGCTCCAGTCTTTTGATATCTTAACATTGTGTCATACTGACTTCTTTAATAATAGATTTCCTGAATGAACTTTTAGCTGTGTAGGTCTTCTCTATTTTATTTTTAACTTGTTTTCATTTCAAAAACTTTATATTTATTTTCATAATCTGCTTTTATTTTGCTTTGTCTATTATCTGTCTATTTATTTATTTATTTGCAAGCAAGAGAGAGCGAGCGAGTGAGAGTGCAGGGAGGGATAGAAAAAGAAGGGAAAAGAATCTTAAGCAGGCTCCAGGCTCAGCACAGAGCCCAACTCTGGGCTCTATTTCACAAGCCTGACATCATGACCTGAGCCAAAATGAAAGAAATAAAATAAAATTAAGGTGTTAAAAAAAGGAAAAAGAATTGGAGGTTTAATTAAGTGAGCCACCCAGGCACCCCTGTGGTATCTTAAATTGGCTGTCATATCTTTAAATTTCTAGAGTATCCATTTGGTTCACTTATAAAATCTTTCTCAATATCATTTTTTAGTTTCAGTGTTTTGTTCAATCTGCTTCCCCTCTCATTTCTTTGAGCAGAGTAATCAAGCCATTTTACAATCTTTATTGTTTGGCTTCCTAGTCTCCTCATGTTATTTATCTTAACGTCTCTCTGAAATCAGGGAACACAGAATCTCAATCAGTTGACATTTTTCTACTGAAATACCCAATAGTCTGATCATACCCCTAAGACTTTTTTAAATTATTTCACTCATAATCCCAAATCTGCTTTGCCTCCTCAGCTCAGTACACTGTAATTTGATTTCAAAATGAGGACGGTTGTCCGTAATGCCACATTCATTAATCTATTTTACAATTCCATGTACTTAGAACTATGAAAATATGTTAATAACATCCATTTCAATAAGCCACCCTAAATTTATTATCATGAAACAAGACCTCAAGAAAGAGAATTCAAAATCATCCATGTATTTGCAACTTATTGCAATAAAGCCTTTATCAATAGACTTCCCTGTGCACATGGTGGTCAAATTGCTGGTGAAAACCAGCCAGATCTATTACAAGCTTTCTCATGGCTTCTAGGTAACCCAAGTGAGCCTTTATTGATACTGGGAAGGGATAAAGCAGGGAAGGGATAAACAGTGGTGTAAGAATTGGCTAGACAAAAGTAATGACTCTCATTACAAAGTGAGTATTTTAAAGCATAAGAGCCTGTTGGGAATATTGTTTTATAAAATAGTGGTTTTTTTAAATTAACTTTTTAAAATTCAATTAGTTAACATATAGTGTACCATTAGATGTACACTATATATGTAGATTTCAGTTATTCATCCATAGCATATAATAGCTAAAGCTCAGTACTTACTGTTATAGCTTCTTGAAAGCATAATTTTTACCCACTGAGCCACCCAGGCGCCCTTGAAAGCAGACTTTTAGATCACATTTTCTGATTACTTCCATGTAGTACAACACTTTCCTGCTAGCAACCTTCTAAACATACTGTTCGTTAGAGGAATTTCTTTAATAATAAATAAATAGGAATTTATTTAAATTTATAAATATATAAAATAAATAGGAATTTATTTAAATTTATTTAAATATTGCACACTGTTTCATTGTTCATAAATAAGGTGATGATATTATAGCCATTAGTTGGTAGCACGGATATATCACTTTCTTTTTACATTCTCTTTACACAAAATAGATATATATTTTAAAAGAATCTGAATCTGTGGCAAACTTTTAAAAACCCTATACAGTAAAGTTTATCATTTTAAGTAATCTCAATTATCTTCCTCAATTGTGATAGTATATCCTTCTATCTAGGCCAGATATTGTATGAGGGATTTGAAGAGACATGCTTTTCTAAATTTCACTTTTCTCATCTGCAAAATGCTGATCATGATCCTACAATAATATACACTTACTATTTTTTGATGAAAATTTATTTATTTATTTTAAGATTTTATTTCTTTATCAGAGAGAGTGGGCGAGAGAGCAAGCACAGGCAGACAGAATGGCAGGCAGAGGCAGAGGGAGAAGCAGGCTCCCGGCCGAGCAAGGAGCCCAATGTGGGACTCGATCCCAGGATGCTGGGATCATGACCTGAGCCAAAGGCAGCTGCTTAACCAACTGAGCCGCCCAGGTGTCCCTTTTGATGAAAATTTAATCTGTATAAACAATATATTTGCTGTAATGCATGGTTCATGGAAAACATCTTATTTAATTATAAGCAACAACAGTATTAGAAATTAAGTAAATGTGTCTATAATATTTAAAGTTTTAACACAAAATTCCAGTGCTTTGCCTTATTTTCTCAAATCCCTTTACCACTTTCACTGACAGAGTCAAATGTACTTTTTCTACTAGTAGCCAGCTCTTTGTCTTTTGTCAGAAATATGCCCTTGTGAATTATTTATAATAGAGATATTAGCAATAATAATAATAATAATAAATAGCAATGAATTTGTTAAAAAGTTTTCTTAACTAATTAGGGTTCTTAGACATCAATTAGAGGAACCACCTCTGGCAAGCAAACTAATCTGCAAGACATTCCCAGAATTAACAAGTCAGTCAGATACAGGGTTGTCCGTAGACTGAAAGGTGAAGCAAAAGGACTAGGTTTGGAAAATAGGTAAGGACAGTGAAAAAAATGATCAAATTTTTGGGCAAAATAAATTCTTAGGTGTCCTTTCAATGGAGTCCTGGGCATTATGTAGCAGAAACTCTGGAGATTATCTCAATCCATTGGAGTCACCCTGTTTACTAGCTTGCTATTGACAAAGTTATTTACAAACTGTAGAGCAAGTGGTTATAATGTAGAAAACTGATGGTAATGCACAAGATTCTTGTTAACAATAATGCAAGTTAGTGATATTTCATTAGAAAACATAAATTCTATAACCCAAATGATGGGCCCAGAGCACTTCTGCTGCACAACTCTGCTTATATCCCAAATAACCATGTGAACTAGTTTTAATATCTGCTTCTTATTAATTTTTAAATAAAAATTCTTGACACAAGTATTTTATAATTGTGTGATAATCATGCATTTAATTTCTTGGAGAACAAAACACACTTTAGCGTAACTATGTTCGTTCACAGAACCAGCCTTGATAACACACTTCTATATGTTAGAAATGATATAATAAATGTAGAATATTGGGCACTCGTTTGGTATTCTTTGCCATGTTTTGCACTATCTAAAAAGAGATCAGTGAACTTGGACTGGAGTTAGTAGACATGGAAGAAAATAAAATATTACAGAGAGGAATACTCTGTGGTCCACAACCTAAACGGGATGGGATTCCCATCATTTGGATCCCTGTAGCTTTACAAAAGTCAATTAAATGTTTGTATCTCCTATGAAAGTGGATTTCCCAGTACTTTTTCAAACATCTCTTGTAAAGTATTGTTTCCCAGAAAAAAAGGGATTTTGCACATGTATCTGCCTTTGTCTCTGGTCATGATCTCATTCAGGATCCTGGGATCGAGCTCCATATCGGGCTTTTTGCTCATTAGGGAGTATACTTCTCAGTCTCTCTCTGCATCTACCTCCCCCTGCCCCACTCATGCTCTCTCTCTCAAATAAATAAATACAATCTTTAATTTTTTAATTAAAAATAAGTAAATAAAATAAAATAAAAAGTCTGGTCTTACTGCCCCATTTAGCTCCTTTTTTTTTTTTGAGTTGTATTTAAAGCAGCATGAGAGAACATGAGGCTCTCAAACTTTAAAAAAAAAGGAAAAAATTGAGTTTTGTTAGGATTTAAGATCTTGTCTGCTAGAAAAAACGTTGGCTTTGTTTACATGTGAAAATTAACAAAAGAGAATAAGATAGAATTCTAATAATTTTTGTAGAAATTAAAAATTTCCTCCAACAGAATTACATACAGACCCATTAAGTAAATTCATTCCAATGTCCGAAACCAACCTTTTCTAATACTAATGCATCTGTGTAAACAGAGTCGACCCAAGGAATAAATAAATATTATTATTTTTTTCCTGTCTCTTCCACAGTCACATCTGGGTATATTGGTAGCAAGCCAATTATCTATCTTATAAGACATGATATCATAAGGAAGGGTATTCTGTCCATTTGGAACAACTGAAAATCATTGTAATTTTATCTTGGTGCAGTAACTTGATATGGCACAGTGTGGGTTATGAATATATTTTATTTTTTTTTACTGGGAAGAAGAGATTATAGAGATATTGGTTATCCAAGAGAGACTGACAGGTGTTGATAGTTGCCAGGTCAATATCCATTTACTTTTTCCTTGAATCTCAGAAAGCACTGAGGGATTGACAACAAGGAAATTTAAAACAACATCAAATATTTTATTGTCTCTTTTCTATTTATATTGTAACCACATGACAAAGTATCAGTCGTACAATATATCATTCTCTTTACCTCTATCTTTCTGCCAGAAATGTGGGCTTAATAGTGAGAACTCCAACAGCAATTTTTGCAACTGTGAATAAAAAGCCATGAAAACCTCTAAGATAGTTCACTTCACTTTCTTAAGACGCTGAACCAACACCAGAAAACACTCTCTGTAGTCTTCTTGTTAAATGAAAAAATATGGTTAAACCACTTTTGAAAGTCTACTACCTACAGCAAAATGTAAATCTTAATTGAAATATGTCCTCTCAGCTGTGCTTAAGCAACTGAGTCCTGAGCTTTTCAGGTTTTCAGTCTGAAAGAGTACACCTCTGGTGCTCAGAAAGGGAAGAGAAAGGACACCCTGTTCTCCATATAAAATAAAGAAGAGAAATCTGTGCATTTAAGTGGGCCATATAAAATTTATCAAGCAATTATCTCCTAACTCCTTCCTATCCAAATTACCTGATATGCTCTCCCTACTCCTTTATTCCACGTTACTGCCTTGTCCGGGATTCTGTCTCACATCACAACATGTCTTCTGTTATTTCCTTCTTGCAAGCTAGTTTTGTTTTCTCCATCTAAAAAAATCAACAATCATTGTGTATTTCAATTCCCATTTTCCTCAAATGCATTGATTCTTCTTATCTATTACTCTTTTCTCATACTCAGTGTCTTTGTCTTTATGGGGTTTGTACTTTGCTTTTCCCCATCCTTTACTGCCATTATATAATCAAATCTAATAACTTCTTAGAGAAAGTTAAAAATTCCTGCATAGCCACACGTGAACACAAAGTCACTGATTTTTAGCAAACCTATAAGATAGTCAGACATCCATTCAATTTCTTTTTTGTTAAGATTTTATTTATTTATTTGACAGAGAGAGATGACAAGCAGGCAGAGAGGCAGGCAGAGAGAGAGGAGGAAGCAGGCTCCCTGCTGAGTAGAGAGCCTGACTTGGGGCTCGGTCCCAGGACCCTGGGATCATGACCTGAGCCGAAGACAGTGGCTTAACCCACTGAGCCACCCAGGCGTCCCTCCATTCAATTTCTTAACTGAGTCTCAAATGCATCCTGAGTTCTAACCTAAACCTAAGTTCTACTTCTTACACGTTGTTCTATGACCAAATCCTTTCAGTTCAGTATTTTGTAACATTTAAATATTAATCAATTGATGCTTTGTCTGTGTATTTCTATGATAATAATTTGAATACTGTAGATTTATTGTTATATTTATAGATTTATAATCAAAGTTTCATCAGTTGAAGTTTTTGGAAATTTCAGATATAATGATTAACCTAAAATGATACTGCCTCAAATCCCTCTGATATCAAGGCCCAACACTTGATTATAGCCAAACCTGTGGTGGATAGTTCCATGGGAAATTGCAGTTACTTAACACTGATAGCATCTCATGTTCTCTCTCTCATTTTAGAATGTCTCCAACACAACCCAAAAATGGAGGAGAGTTAATGTCCTCTGAGGACAGCTTTCAGTGAAGTGGAAATAAGAGCCATAGATAAAATTGTCAGTTTTCAGGTCTTCAAGAGGACAACTTAAAGAAGTTTCTCAGGACCTTTCAGTAAAAGCAAGTCTTCATTTTCTATCCACAACAATTATATCAACAATGTACCTCTTTGACAAAGTTGTTTCTTCACTGTATCACTTTCCCATTCTTTTCTACCTTGGATAATCTCCCAGATAGACTAACAGTACTCAAATCCTTTGTCCTACTCTTTGCTCTCAGGATAAATGGAGCCAAAAGACTTAGATTAATATCAAGTTCTGAATGGGATCTTAGAGCTATTTCTGTCCAGATTTTCATAAACATAGGGACCTTTGAATTATCAGGCTATAAATAAGTTCTAAATGGAGGGGGCAAAAGCAAAAGGTAGAAATTTTTATGTTTGATTTTTAATCATGATTAAAAATAATGTTAGTACATTATAAAAGTGTGGATCTTTGTAAAACAATGTCATAATGTAAGAAATAGGTTGCATAGTCCTTTTGAGAATATGAAACCAAGTGTTCAGGTGCCATCTAATTTCTTGTTTAATCCAGAACTTTGGTGTGCATTATCTTGAGGAATAGAATTTTGAAGTCCAGACAGACTAACAGAAAACTGACCCAAATGTGTGTGTTTATATTTCTGCTTTTGTTGTAAAAATCAAAGTGTGATTGCTGGTTTAAAATGGTAAAACTAATAATGTTCATGGACTCTATTATAAATTTTCTAATTGTATGGGAAGAATCCAAGAAACATAGAATTAATTGATTTGCAAATCCTCAAAGAGCTACAGGATCAGGTAGTGGTATGTTCTGATTCAACAGCATCATAATGCAGCATTTTATGTGTGTGGCTAATGGATATTTTCATGAATGTTTGCTAGCTAGTCAGCCAATACAGAGAAATATTAGGTAGGGTAATTACTCACAGTTGTGTTTAATAAAATGAGAGAAAATTATCAAATGACACTAATAATAATAATCCTATAGCAGGCTAAATAATTCAATGATAATTACAAGTATTAATCTAGCTTTCTTCCCTGATTATGACTCTTCTCTCCTTTATCATAATGGGAGTAGCAGATTGTCTGCAATGAATTGTGAAAACCCAGCAGTGACTTTGGCAGTGAAGGCCTCCCATCAATTTTGATAGGTTAAAATGATTCTGGATGGTCTTGAGCAAATGTGTCAATTTTTTTTTCTGTGTGTGTAATAAAAGAAAGAAGCAATCGTAAATTCTTGCTGTTATTCCATGGAGCCAATAAAATCATACTGCCAACAAGAGGCTGTTGACACTGTAAGTGTGGTTAACTGTCTTGAAATACTAGGCCTGGAAATAAAATTCCAGTATTTCACATAACCTCTTTTTTTTTTTTTTTAAGAAAAAAACAAAACAGGGACGCCTGGGTGGCTCAGTTGGTTGGACGACTGCCTTCGGCTCAGGTCATGATCCTGGAGTCCTGGGATCGAGTCCCGCATCAGGCTCCCAGCTCCATGGGGAGTCTGCTTCTCTCTCTGACCTTCTCGTTCATGCTCTCTCTCACTGTCTCTCTCTCAAGTAAATAAATAAAATCTTAAATTAAAAAAAAATAAAAGAGTCACTTATAAAAAAAAAAAAAGAAAAAAACAAAACAAAACAAAGAAACTATACTGCTTACATTTAGGGCCCTGCTGTTGTGTAACTATTTTTAAACATGTCTACTGTAAGTGTATATATATATATATATATATATATATATATATATATTTTTTTTTTTTTTTCTGTGCAATAAATTCATTTAGAGATAAATTTGGATTGCAAATTATTTGGGGGGAGGCATGGTATTTGTGGCTAGTCTTACAAGTAAAAAGGACTAAAAGAAAGAAGAAAAACATTTTTTATTACAGCATATTTACATCTGTCCAAAGTACTTATTTACTATCATACTGACTAATGTATAATACTGTACACAAAGAAAGAAGTTAAATGAGTTATAATTCAGTCGAAGTATAGCTGGCCATTTTAAAACTTACCACTGAATCTTTCTGGTATGAAATGTGATATCTGGCAATCTGGTCCAGTTCATTACATCAGGTCATTTGTATGTTCTTATTACCATTTTGATAGCATAGCACATTTTATAACCCAGACATTTAACAATGGAACTATGATGCATGTATTTTCAAAAGTATAGACATACATGAAGCTATGAGGTCAAAAAAGATGAATGTCCGTAGTACCATATAGACTCAACAAATAAAAATGTCCAAGGCGGGGCGTCAGGGTGGCTCAGTGGGTTAAGCCGCTGCCTTCGGCTCAGGTCATGATCTCAGGGTCCTGGGATCGAGTCCCACATTGGGCTCTCTGTTCGGCAGGGAGCCTGCTTCGCTCTCTCTCTCTCTCTCTGCCTGCCTCTCCATCTACTTCTGATCTCTCTCTATCAAATAAATAAATAAAATCTTTAAAAAAATATGTCCAAGGCTCTGAGTGAGATTTATGAATATTGTATAAGATTAGGCCAACATGTGGTTTTGATATAAATCATCTGTTCTTAAATTAGAATTACAATCGTTGAGTACAGTGTTGAAAATGGCAGATAGATTTTAGCTATCTTTGCTCACTAGGGAAAATGGAAAAATGTTTAGTTTGGTCAGATTTTCACTTAACTTCTGAAAAATCTTACGTTTGAGAGAACCCTTCTGAAATAAGAATCCTTAAAGACATAACCCCTTTGGCACAAGTTTTCAAGAAACTTGTTGGATGTTGTAGACAATTATATGGCACACGTACTGTTCTAGATGTTTCATGCCAATAATATGTAAGCCATACCAAGGTTACATATACATATAGAGATGTTCCTCAGCTTACAAGGGGGCTATGTACAGAGAAACACATAAAAAACTGAAAATTCATTTAATACCCCTAAACTATCAAATATCATAGCTTACCTTAAGCTTATTTAAACATACTCAGAACACTTACATTTGCCTGCATTTGGGCAAAATCATCTTAAGCAAAGCCTATTTTATAACAAAGTATCAAATATCACATGCAATTTATTAAATATTACACTACAAAAAAGAAGAATGGTTATATATAGAATGGTTGTAAGAATATCAGGTGTTCACCCCTGTAATCTTCTAGCTGACTGGGAGCTGTGGCTCACTGCCCCTGCCCAGCATCACAAGACGGCACCATACCACATGTCACTGGCCCTTTTTTATAAAGACCCAAATTCAAAATTCAAAGTACAGTTTCTACTAAATCACTTTCACTTTCACATCATTGCCATATATATTGTAAGTTGAATCATTGTAAATCAGGAGCCATCTTATTTGAAAGTTAAATCACAGTCACCTTCATGTAGGGCCATCTATGTATCTCTAAACAACATAGCATAACCTATCAACAGCAAAAAATGGTTGTGAAGGGGACAATTGCTTTGCGTCAGTACTCTGAGCAGTAACATACATGGCCTTACTCACCTAGCAGAACTCCAGAGCTAGCTGATGGCAAGGAATTTTACAAATGTTTGCTGAACAGCTTAAGCACTATTATTTTTAAATTAGTGTGCATATCTGTTTTCTAAAGATATGTTAATTTATTTTATGGACTTATTACAAAACCAAATAATTTCCTCTTATTTAAGTGGCAGGTAAATAGAATTCTTTTTAATTTAAATCAAATGGCTTTTTAGGGAAAATATACTAAAAATTCTGAAACTTGTATTGCTTATGAATCTTTTATTGAAATCCTTATCAAGTTGTATTTTTCAAGTTTTTCCTAAGTAATCTTCAATGAATTGAAAATATTTTTTGGATTTTATTCAAGGCTATTAACTCACAATTTCACTTTGTTAAATATAGTGCTAAACGTTCAACCAAAACGTTGTGTCTTTTTTTTTCCACTACCACATCCTCCATCTACTGACTGGATTCTCTCCCCAACTAGCACATATATACCATTGTCTATCTTTAGGATAAGTAAGGGTCATCTTTTGTCTTTATTCTATTCCTCGCATGCTTCTGAACTTGTTGAATTTTAATATAGTCACACCATAAGCATCACATATTTGATTCCCCTTTCAATAGTAAACAGTGCACAACCAGAGCATACCTTCAAAGCTATCAATAGACTTACTCTGATATATTATTTTTGTATTTTTGTAAATTAAAATAATTAAATTATAGAACAAGAGTTTCAGGTGGTAGGTGTTGTAAGTTTTACCCAAACTGACTTTTGTCAAACTCGTTTTTGTCATCATATATGACAAGTAGTTTTCTCACGTTTGTTTTTAGAATATCCTTGTATAATGAATATTTACAGTGATATCTAGTATAAAAATCTTGCAATTTATTTTAGAAACATTAAGATATTGAAAATCAATCTATTTCTTTGATTCATTAAAGACATTTTTGGCTTGTTTCCAGTACTTTCTTACTGGTTAAAAAATGAATTTGAAGTAGTCTGAATTTCATTATTATATGGCACTTTCCCTTTGATGAATACAAAGAAGATATTCTATATTAGCTATCTGAGAAGAATTTGTTTTTTTAATTTTATTTATTTGTGAGTGAGAGAGAGCACAAGCAGGGGGAGCAGCAGGGTGAGGGAGAAGCAAACTCCCGGCTAAGCAGGGATTCTGTTGCAGAACTGAGTCCCAGGACCCAAAGAGCTAAAGGCTCAGGCGCTTAACTGACTGAGCCACCCAGGTGTCCCAATCTGAGAAGAGTTCTGTATGTTATTCCTATTAATATGCAGTTTAAAGTCTAGGTGATTAACTTAATATTTTAGTGGCTATTACATAGATAGCACTATGTTCCAGGCAGAGAGTAAGAAAGAAATAGTAAATCAACCATATTCTATGCATTCTAAATGAAAATAATTAATCAATCATAATAAATCCTTCTATTTATGGAATATCAACTTATAAGCTTTCCTCCATATGAACAATGCCAAATACCAGAATAAAGGGTCATCTAATACAAATAAAGGATAGAATTAAAGAATTCTGGTAAGCCATTTAATTTTGAAAAATGGTGCTATATTGTTGCTGAGTTGTGGTTTTCAGTTACATAATATCTGATAAGTGTAGAAGTAACATGAGTGTTACGTGAGATGAGAAATGGTTTATAATTAAGATAATTTTAAAAGTACAGATAAATACAAATTTGTAAACATAGCATTATGGAGGAATAAAAATAAATGATAGCTACACACTCTAAAGTGAATAAATCTTGGAAAGTTAATAGAGAAGTAAAACAAGGGCAGTGCAAAAAGTATGGTACATTTTTATGAAGTTCAAACAAATTCTGTGAAAGCATCGATGGACTTAAAGATACTATTATGTATCAAATATTGTAAAAATTAAGCAAGGAAATAGCAAACATAAAATAACCAAAGCATACAAACTTGGGTAGATACAATAGTTGTGATCATGTTCTACTTCAAAAAGAGATGAGTTAATAGATAAATAGAAGTAACTAGACTTTTTAGAAGTTAATAAAACTTTGCCTGTTATTTCTTAGTAATATAAAATATATGGTTTTCTAACAAAAACGTTTATCTTAAAAATATTTAAAAATAAATTTCAGGCTACTCATAAGGTTCTATTTACTTTTCCACTGAAGGAAAAGCTGGTTATTGTAGTTGTAGTTGTTTGTTTGTTTTAGTCTCCTCCTAGTTTTTATTATTATAATGTGGAATAAGGAATGTTAGATTGAAAAGTGAATTATTTTATAGACAAAATCATTACTTGATTCACCTCCTGGTACAGCAGATGGAACTCCTGAAAATATGCCTTTTGCCTTACGGAAAAGTAACAGTTATGCTTACTTCTGAAACATACTTGGTGGTGGCCCTAAATAGTGACACCATAGTAAACATTTTGAATATTTGCAATTAATTTTTATAGTCATAGGGCTCCAAAAGGCACTGCTGGTATCTTAGCAGGTATTTCAATAAAGCTAAAAGTTGCCTGACTGTTTAAAAATATTAACAAGGCACAAAACGGCAGAAGTATTGTCCTCAGATATTATTTTTTTCCATATGCTCCTGATTCCAGACATGACAAGTTATTTTTTTTTAATTTTTTTTTATAAAAGATTTTATTTATTTATGTGACAGAGATCACAAGTAGGCAGAGTCAGGCAGAGAGAGAGGAAGAAGCAGGAACCCTGCTGAGCTGAGAGCTCAATGTGGGACTCGATCCAAGGATCCTGGGATCATGACCTGGGCTGAAGGCAGAGGCTTTAACCCACTGGGCCACCCAGGCGCCCCCATGACAAGTTATTTTTGATAGATATATATACAATGTATTTTCCAGTTATAAGAAAAATGGTTCTGCTATTTGTAACCTTTTTTAAAAATTACATAATTTTTTAAATTAAAATTTTATGTTTTAATGTTTTAATTTTCTTTTCTTTTTTTTTAAAAGATTTTATTTATTTATTTGAAAGATGGAGATCACAAGTAGGCAGAGAGGCAGGCAGAGAGAGAGAGAGAGGGAAGCAGGCTTCCTGCGGAGCAGGGAGCCCGATGCGGGGCTCGATCCCAGGACCCTGAGATCATGACCCGAGCCAAAGGCAGCAGCCCAAACCACTGAGCCACCCAGGCGCCCCAATGTTTTACTGTTCAATATACTACTTAGAATATAAAACCTATTCCATTTGGTAAGATATTTACCATTTAAAAAATGGTAATTTTCTCATAGTGTGTTCCCCTCACATTGCTTTATTTTGAATAAAAAAATTTCACAATAAACATAACTGATGCTTTCCTTTTGATTGTCCCTCTGTTGGTCATACTGTATATGAGCCATGACAATTAGTTTTACAAAATTTATTCATGTCTGTTGATATGTTTTATCATAACTAATTTTCCCTCCCTTATCTAGATTCCCCAGCTTTCAGACAGGTGGACACTTCAATAAACCATACCCAAGGGATGTATCAAGTACTTCTTAGACATCTCTCAGATCCTTGAGGTCTCATTTTACCTAGGGATTTGCAAAAGGTTCTGCCAGAGGCACCACTGTGACAACTGATGACCATGGTCTATCTCCTGCTAAGCTCAAGAGGTCACTGGTTTCCAAATTTATCTATACAATTAATGCATTCCAGCAAGTTCTTTGTTTTTTAATATTAACAAACTTACTTTAAAGTTTATATGAAGAGGCAAAGACTCACAATAGTCAACATAGTGTTGAAGGAGAACAAAGACTGAGGACTGACTTCAAAGTTTACCATAACGATGGGGCGCCTGGGTGGCTCAGTGGGTTAAGCCTCTACCTTCGGCTCAGGTCATGATCCCAGGGGCCTGGGATCGAGTCCTGCATTGGGCTCTCTGCTCAGCAGGGAGCCTGCTTCTCCTCATCTCTCTCTCTGTCTGTCTCTCTGCCTATTTGTGATCCCTCTCTGTCAAATAAATAAATAAAATCTTTTTTAAAAAAAGTTGACCATAATGATAATTGTAAGCAAGATATTGTAATACCACAGAAAGACTAGATTAAAGGAACAGAATATATATTATCAATTATATTTTATATTTAATATAAAAGCAAAAGCAATACAAGAGAGCAAAATACAATCTTTTAAACAAATGGTTCTGGAGTAATGGTGAAGCTAAATGTAAAAATATAAAATAAAATAAAATAAAATAATAAAATAAAATAAATCCAGGCAGATATCATACACTCTTCACAAAAATTAACTCAGATTGGATTATAAACCTAAACATGAAACATGTAGAAGGTAATATAGAAGAAAATTTAAATGACCTTGGTTTTGGCAATAATTTTAGCTACAAAAGCACAAGCACTGAATTTTAAAATGTCTACTCTGTGAAACACAATGCCGAGAGAATGAAAAGGCAAAGCACAGACTATGAGAAAAAATTTGCAAAATACACATCTGGCAAAGGACTGTTAATCAAAAATACACAAAGACCCCTTAAAACTCAACAATGGGGGAAAAACCTGATTAAAAACGAGCCAAAGACCTTAGCAGATACCTCACAAAAGAAAATATTACAGATGGCAAATAAGCATATAAAAAGATGCTTCACATCATATGTCATCAGGAAAATGCAAATTAAAACAAAAAAGAGACACCCGTACATACCCAGAATTCAAAACACTGAAAACAGAACACGAAATGTTGGTGAGGATGTGGAGCAACAGGAATGTTCTTCCATGTCTATTGAGAATAAAGAATGGAAAAAACTTGGCAGTTTCTTACAAAACTAAACATATTCTTGCCAGATGATTCAGCAGTAGCAGTTCTTGGTATTTATCCAAAGAAGTTGAAATCTATACCCACAAAGAGGTCTATAGTAGTTTTATTCATAACTGACAAAAGCTTGGAAGCAACCAGGATATCATTCCACAGGTGAAAGGTCAAATAAAGTGTAGTACATGCAAACAATGGAATATTATTTAATTCTAGAGAAATGAATTACCAAGCCATGAAAAGATATGGATATAAATATTTAATAAATATTTGATTTTAGGCTTCTACCAGCCTATCAATAGTATTAGTATATTTTAACAGTGAATGCTCAGCATTCATGAATTTACCTAATAAAATATTTTGGGCTCAATATTTTAAATACTTCAACCTCTATGATTATATTCCTAATAATTTTGAATTGGGGTAAATAAACCTTAACTTTTTGTAACTTGTTTCAATATGCAAAAGAGCTCAATGAAATTTTAGAAAATAAAAATTTACCAAAAAAAAGTTTAGTTTACTATTGCCAAATAATTTAAAACTTTATCTTATATTCAAATACATATATTTTTCTAAATTGATTTATATGCTACTAAAACCAAAAACTTTTAGTTATACTAGATTTCATATCATGCCATCAATGCCAGAAAGCCATCTGTCGATGACTTGTCTTAGAGTTAAGATGGGCGTTATTACAATGCAAGATGGAAACAAAGATAGTATAACAATTGAGTGTTACATAACTTTTCTGTTTTGATCAAGTTACTAATCTACAAAAGGCTTTTATCGGTGACAGACTTGGGAATTTAACAAAACTTTTAAACTAGCATGTGCGACTCATTCCTAGAAAACAACACAATCAATAACACTTTATTTAGATTAAATCATGACTATTTCTCCATTTGAATAAAAAAGGTAGCAACCCCAATAAGTTTATTGAACGTGAAAAGTTGAAATGCTGTAATGCTCCTAAGGAATCAAATGATCCAGTCATGAATTACAAAAAAATGATATAAATACCAAAGTGTTTGTATAATTGTAATGTACAACTGCCCATTATCGTTCAATAGTGTAGGCTTGTACAAGAACTCTATAAAAGAACTCCACTTCTAAACTGTGGAAAATATGTTCCCTTTCTCCCTATATACAACTATTAAGCCATTCATTTAGCTTTTAAAATATCCACTTAATACAGGCTTTTTACTCATTTGAACCCGGCAGCAGGGTTCTATTCTTATTGCTTACATCTGAAGGATAGACTTCTAGCGTAAGAGGTAAAGCCCATAAAGGAGCCCAATAATAACAACAAAATACAGTTTAGTGATCCCTTACAATCTGCCAGCTACCTTTCTGAGAATACTTCAATTAATAAAACATATAAAATAGCTGACCACAAAGAGCTTACATTCTTTTGAAATATAATAGTGAAATAAACCAATAATAGAGGGGCGCTTCGGTGGCTCAGTCCATTGAGTGACTGCCTCTGGCTTGGGTCATGATCTCAGGGTCCTGGGATGTAACTCCCCAGCAGGCTTTCTAGGCAGTGGGGTGTTTTCTTCTTCCTCTGCGCACCCTCCCAATTCTCTCTCTCTCTGTCTCAAATAAGGAAATAAACCAGTAATAGAATAATGATTGATGGTTGATGGTGATAAGTGTTACAAAGAAATACAAGAAAGGTAAAAGCCATTGGAGAATGCTGGGATGAAAGTTAATTTTATTTTGTGTCGGGTGGTTATATCTCATTTAGGAGATGTTATTTGCACAAAGACCCAGGAAGTGAAGGAGGGTGTTATACAAATATTAAAGGAAAAGATTGCTCTAGGCAGAGCAAGTAAGTATATAGACTTTGTGTGAACAGCTTGTATGTTACTTTTGAGGAAAAGCAAGGAGGCCAATGAGGAGTTCATAGTGGTGGAGAGAGGAAGAACGTATTGTACCTTCTAGTACATTGAAACGCCTTCAGTTTTTATTTAATGTGAAAGGGGAAGATACCAAAAGACTTTCAACAGCAGAATAAAATCATCTGACTTGATTTTTAGGTTAAGTTGCTGTACCAAAATAAATTTGCAGGGAGAAAGGAGTGCAGTATGTGTGGAAGTGGGGCTATCAATCAAGTCAATAATTCAGGAACATACGATGGTGTTTTTAGCATGCTGGGTGGTAATAGAAGTGGTGAGGTATGGTTTTTATTTTGTATATATTTTGATGGTGAATATTCCGGTGAACAGGATGGGGTATGTGCAGGACAGACAATATCAACATTTATTTTACCTGCACAAACAGAAGGGTGGAGTCTTCATTCCCTGATATGGAGAGAACTCTGAGTTCAATTGTTCTTTGTCATTAAATGGCATAGTGATGATGAGGATTTAGTCAGACAGTGAAAGAGAACAGTAAGCATAGTGTTAGGCGGTAAGACATTTTAATACATTTGAACAACAAAAAACGTTGTGTTGGATCATGTGTTTATGTGAGTAAATAAATAAATAAAGCTTCCTGGGCTTCTGATAGAGGTAAAGAAGACTAGTATATGATCCAAAGGGGCACGTGCACCAAATATTTATAGCAGCAATATCCACAATAGCCAAACTATGGAAAGAACCTAGATGTCCATCAACAAATGAATGGTATATATATATACGATGGAATACTATGCAGCCATCAAAAGAAATGAAATCTTGCCATTTGCGATGACATGGATGGAACTAGAGGGTATTATGCTTAGCAAAATAAGTCAACCAGAGAAAGACACTATCATATGATCTCTCTGATATGAGGAAATGGAGGTGCAATGTGGGTGCTTGGGGGACAGGAAAAGAGTAAATGAAACAAGATGGGATCAGGAGGGAGACAAACCATAAGAGACTCTTAATCTCACAAAACAAACTGAGAGTTGCCGGGGGGTGGGGAGGGTAGGGAGAGGGTGGTGGGGTTATGAACATTGGGGAGGGTATGTGCTGTGGTGAGTGCTGTGAAGTGTGTAAACCTGGCGATTCACAGAACTTTACCCCTGGGGCTAATAATACATTATATGTTAATTTTAAAAAAAGAGGTTTACAGCAAAGAGTGTGTAATCAGGCATATTTTATTAAAGTAACCATGTAAAATGATGGTTGAAAATTGGAATAACAGAAAACATAAAAATTAGAGATTTTAAAAAGAGATCTGGGACAGTGTAGAGAATATAATCAATGATATTATAATAGTGTTATATGGTGACAGATGGTGGCTATATTTATAGTAATCATAGAATAATGTATGGAGATATTGAAAACCTGAAACCAATGTAACACTGAATATCACTATACTCAAATAAAAAAATAGTAAAAATAAAACATTTTATTTTAAAAAGATAAAAAGAGGGACAAGAATTTGTAAAGTGAATTTCAAAAAGCTTAAAGATGAGGCTAAGACATACTCTGAACCTTGAGGAAAACACCATTTTGAAAATTCTTCCCATTTTGAAAAAACTCAAATGAATCAATACCATAAAAGAACCCATTTTAACTGAGAGATGTAATGAATGCTCAAGAAATAATTTTATGACAGGATAATTCTTCCCTATGAAACAGCATACAGAAACCAGTGGAAACACCTGGAAGCAAAATAAACTATACTGAAAATAAGAATTAGGAAAAAGATAAATGATGAAAGATAAGAAAATTAAAACTGCGAGAGAGACCTAGTGAATAGAATTTTTAGCTTGTGGTTTAATGTTTTTGAGGATAATCTAGAGTTCATAACTGCCTTGAGACAGGCTGGTTGTAGGCAGTTAAGGCAGACCCCTAAGACAGGCCTACTTTGGGCAGGTGGTGTTGGAGGAGGCCATTGGGCTGGACAAAGACAAATCCAACCATTTGACTAAAGTGTCTGTGAAGATGTTGAAGTCAGATGCAACAGAGAAAGACCTGTTAAACCTAATCTCAGAAATGGAGATGATGAAGATGATTGGACAGCACAAGGACACCATCATCCTGCTGGGTCCTGCACACAGGATGGTCCTTCGTACACTCTCATGGAATATGCCTCCAAAGACAACATACAGGAGTACCTGCAGGCCCAGATGCCTCCTGACCTGGAGTACTGTTACAATATCAGCCACAATGCAGCAGAGCAACTCTCCTCCAAGGACCTGGTATCCTGTGCATATCAGGTAGCCTGAGGCATGGAGTACCTTGCCTCCAAGAAGTGCATACACCAAGACCTGGCCACCAGGGAAGTGCTGGTGACAAAGGACAACATGATAAAGATCTCAGACTTCAGCCTTGCCAGAGATATCACCACATCAGTTACTATAAAAAGACAACCAACAGTGGACTGCCTGTGAAGTGGATGGTCCCTAAGGCCATGTTTGACCAGAGCTACATCCACCAGAGTGACTTCTGGTCTTTTGGGGTGATCCTGTGCAAAATCTTCAATCTGGAAGCCTCCCATATCCTGGAGTGCCTGTGGAGGTGGCTTTCAAGCTGCTGAAGGAGTCATTTGATGGATAAGCCAATAAGTGCACCAGAGAGTTATACACAATAATGAGGGGTGGCTGGCATGTGGTTCCTTCAAGCTGCTGGTAGAAAACCTGGATCATACTGTGGCCTTGACCTCCAACCAGGAGTACCTGGACCTGTCCTTGGCCCTGGAACAATACTGTCTATGCTTTCCCAACACCTGAAGCTCAACCTGCTCCTCAGAGAAGAATTCCACCTTCTCTCATGTGCCGTTGCCCAGGGAGGCCTATCTGCCCTGACACCCAGCCCAGCTTGCCAATGGTGGACTCAAATGACTAGTATCCCTATTACTCCTGTCCGGATTCAGTCATAAGCTGTAACCCTTACCCCCCACCCTCCCTGAAAGACTCACTGCCTTCTCCTTTGTCCCTTTCCTACTGGCAGGAGCCAGCTGCCTACCTGAGGCCTTCACCCCTTGAAGTTCACCTCTCTTCCCCTTCCTCTTCCTCCTCCTTACAACCTGCTCATGAAAGAAAGGCACAGAGAGGCAGGTACTTGCTCGTGGCTACTTCCTTCCCACCCATATGTTGGACCAAGACCCCTCCCTGGCATCTGGTACTGCCTGGACGTCGAGGGAGTGGGAGATGAGGCATGCCAGTGAAAGCTGTTGGAGCTTTCCTGTTTTGGTTTTGTCTGCTTAGCATAACATGTAAGACTGAGTTCTGGTGGCAGGGACCTAGTCCTTGGTGCTATAGCACTAGCGAGGGGAGGTCAACTGCTGTGGGCCTTGGCTAAGAGAAACCCCTGCTCCAGAGATATGGTGCCAAGGGCTTATTAATTTTGATACTAATTTGCTTTGCTGACCAAATATCTGGTATCAAAAGATGGGAAGGCAAAGGCTGAAAGCAGTGTTGTGACCATGGGGTCCAGCCCCAAACTATGAAGAAAACACAAAGTGTATAAATCTGAGTAAGTATATATTTTCACACCTTTTTAAATAGGTTGTTATCAAAGACTTAATCAATGGGTAATATGCTCCTCGTGGCTGGGAAGCATCAGTTGCCATATATTAAAAACAAAGAAAAGAGGTGTCTGGGTGGCTTCCTCCAGAAGTGTCCCTTCTTTTCAGGTCATGATCCCAGGGTCCTGGGATGGAGCCCCACATCAGGCTCTCTGCTCAGTGGGAAACCTGCTTCTCCTTTTCCCTCTGCCCTGCTTATAGTTCCTCTTCCTATCTCTCTGTCTCTCAAATAAATAAAATATTTTAAAAAAAGGAAGAAACAAAATGTTTTTAAAAGGTCTTTTTTTAAAAATTTTTCTAGGGGTGCCTGGATGACTCAGTTGTTTAAGCAGATGTTTGCCTTTGGCTGAGGTCATGATTCCAGTGTACAGGGCTCCAGCCCTGCATGGGACTACTTGCACCCCAAGGAGCTTGCTTCTTCCTCTCCCTTTGCACGTGATTCCCCCCGCTTGTGCGCTTCCACTCTCTCTCTCTCTCTTTCTCTCTCTTGCTGTCAATAAACAAAATAAAATCTTTTCTTAAATAAATAAATAAATAAATAAATAAATAAATTTCTAAACCTACTTTCAGTTTAGGTCCCTTAACAAAAATTGCTACTGCTTCATTTAAAAAAAAAAAAAAGATAATTTAGAAATGTGCTTCCAGAGCTAAAAAGCTGTTTTGTTTTTTTTTTGTCAGGATTAAATATAGAAGTGCTTTAAAAAGTAAAAGAAAAAATATGCTATATTAACACTAATCACACTATAACTTTGGTGGTTATATCAAGATAATGAAAAGTGATTTTAAAGCAAATTTCATTATCAGACATAAAGATCAAGTCAAAATTACAGAATAGTAAAAGGATGAATTCCTCAGGGAGTATAATAATTCTTGACTTTTAATACTTAATAACAGATTTGGGGATATATAGGGAAAAACTAAGAACAAAAATCATAACTTCTACCTTAGAAGAGAAATGGAAAAAAATTTCAACACCTTTATTTTAAGATTATATAGACAAATGGTCATCAAATTGGTAAGATATGTAAGACTTGGACAAAATTATCAACTAACTAGATATGCTTGATATTACAGAACACTCCCAACAACCGCAGACTACATATATCTTAAGCCATGATTTTCTTTGCAAAGGTCAACATTGATAATGTTCTAGTCATTCCTCCGTGTACCAGGAAAGAAGTAGCACTTTCTTGAAAGACACAGCTATCAAAGCTCCATTGAGAAACCGTAAAGATGGAGAAGGGATTTGCAAATTATATATCTGATAATGGACATCTACTCTGATTATTAAAAAAATGAATAAAAATAAAAAACCTTACTAATAACCACACAGAGTATCCAATTTTACATGTGAAGAAAATTATTGCAGAGACATGTCACCAAAAGGATATGGATGGCTTATAAGCACATGACAAATTTCTCAACATTTAGACATTAAAGAAATACGAATTAAAATCATAATGAGACATGCTTACATATCTATTAGAATGGCTAAAATTATAAAGGCTAATTGTACTTCGTCTGAGCTAGATTGAGAAGCAACAAAAAATCTAAACTGTTGTTGGCATATATCATGATACCACCACTTTGGAAAATATCTGCCATATAATAGGTTCAGTAGACAATTTGTAAATTTCAGAAAAAAATAATGTTGAGAGTATACTGAATTTCATAAGTCATTTCAATATTTTTTTCCGAAAAAGAAACTATGTAAAACATGCCTGAAATTTACTTTCAAAATATTTTATAGCATATAATGGACAATATACATAAGCCTTAAAGAAACAATCATATAAATAACCATTTCATACCTACTTAAAAATTGCATAATACCACACCCCTAGATCCTCTCTGAATGCTCTAAAATAACCCTTCAAAGGAAATACATTTTTAAAAATAACAGATTTTTGTTGGCAAATAATTTAATAAATAAAAGTTTCATTCATCTATGTAGATCATAATAAATGTTTTTAATAAGCATGAAATTATAACTCTGAAGTGTGCTAAAATGAAACCACCTGCGAAGGGGGAGAGAACAAAAATAAACATCATTTTTCCAAATAAGAGGAATTTATTACCTTTGAATCAAAGCATGTGGATTTGTTCAAACTGGCAATAAAGGAATATGGAAACACAAAAATTAGAAAGTCATATTTTAGATTTCTAAAAGACTTCAAAGTGAAGAGTATACATTTTTTAAATGTTACCTAATGCTACATAATGACAAGATGACAGGTTGTGACAAATAGCTTTTTAAAAGCTCTACTCATAATGGAACGGAAGGTGTCATTTCCCTATAATTTTATATATGTCATTAATTTACTATATCTGGATACAACATATTACCAAACAGATGTTCATCAAATACTAAATCATTTTTAATGGAACATAATAATTTGAACCTACATCTATTAATCATTTTTTTCGATCAAACATTTATAGTCTCGCTAAATATTTTATCAGTGTCAACAAAATTAAAAAACAATAGGATAAAAAGTCGTGTTTGGAAAAGTAGATTTTCGTTGAAATTTGCATTTAAATGAAAATATTTGCTGATATTTTTAAAACTTTAAATGTAATTTTATATATATCTGACCTATCAAATGATATAAAATTTTTGGAGACTTAATATAGTTTGGGGCACATGGTAAGCAATAATCAATTTTTTTGTTGATCCAAGTGTTCTTGTAACATTTTTTTAATTAATCTAGGACCATAATTTATAGTTCTAAGATTTTTCCACCCCCCCATTTTAATATCTCTTAAGGTGGCACTCACCTTGCACTTGATGACATATCCTAGTTTAACTGACAGCATTTCTCTTTCTTAGTCGAACATAAACTATAGTGCATCTTACCCTTGATGAAAGCTAGGATGCAATGAAATACTCTATTATGGTTACGATTCTGATATTTGAAATCCTCCGGTAGCTCCCTGTGCCCCCACAGTGTAGTACCTCACCTCCTCGCCATAGTATACAAACCTTCTCACCCCCAGTGTTAACCCCGGGGCTCAGCCTCCATCCCCAGGTGATGCTGCCAGATCAGCTGTCGGTTGTCATGAACTTGCTGTAGTTTCCCGAATGCACTGTGCTGCCTCCTGGCACTTTGAAACTTGACACACTCATCCACATTCTTCGCTTTGCCCTTGTCTATCACCTCCCCTGAAAATTGTTCCTATGTGGCTTTTCCCAGCTCCAACCTGGCCTTGGCAGTCTTTTATCTCCCTGTGGTAAAGCCTGTCACACTGCACCATGGACATGCCCGTTGTCCCCCTGAGAAGAGAAAAGGGACAATGAGGGACCCAGCATTTGCAGCTCTAGTGCCGAGCCCCATGCCTGGTTTGCAGGAAATGCCAGATCATGAAGACAAACGGAGATCATCCTCTGGCTAAAACCAGCTCTTCTTTGCCTACCGCAGGATCTGGATCAATAAAGACCAACCAGTTATTATTGCTGTTTTTCTAGTGATTTTTACCCCATATATTTCCCAGGTCTTTACTCTTTTTGTAGCACTTTAATTCAGGCTTCAACCACTTCCTAGTCAGATCAGGTGAAATCATTTTCCTTCCCATACCCTCGATGTATTTCACACCTAGTAATTCTTTTTTTAAAGATCTTATTTACCCATTTGACAGACAGATCACAAGTAGGTAGAGAGGGAGGCAGAGAGAGAGGGGGGAAGCAGGCTCCCCGCTGAGGGAGCCTGAAATCATGACCTGAGCCGAAGGCAGAGGCCTAAACCACTGAGCCACGCAGGAGACCCCATATCTGGTAATTTTTAATCAACGTGGATTTGCTGCATCAAATAGTTCCTTCTTCTTCAAATATAAATATATAAATATATTGATCAAGTCACTCGCATGTCTTAGGAGAATGTCATGCCTTTAGTAGCAAACTTTAAATCTTGGCCATTGGTTTTGATTTTTGATTTTTGTTTTGGTTAGATTTGGTTCGGTTTTTATAATTTTAAAAATGTCTCCAGCCCTGGGCTCTGTCTGACCTGATTGCTTTCAGCTGTTTCTGCAACAAAATCGTCCAGGCAGCGAAAACTCTCATTGTTTACAGTGGCGCCCCCTTCTGAACACTTTGTTAATAAAAAGCTTTTTTTTTTTTTTTTTTTGGCTATGATAAATGTGGAACAACAATGAGGTATTTCAAAGAGGTGAATGACAGATAAATTTCTCTAAGGGTAGCGTGAGGGTTACTCAAAAAGGAACTTGACAAGGCTTTTAAAGATATCGACAATCATTATAACATAACGTGACTGATTGTTACCGTGCTCTTAACTGGGCAAACACTTGTTGGCTTCCAAGAAAGACTAACATAGTTGAGATGGTTCTAGCGGCCTTCTAGCACAGGGTCTCATGAGGCAGGGATTCTAGCCACTGGCTGTGCAAGACATGAGGCCTGTTAGTGATTCTATTTTTTCCTCTGCAGAATGGGTCTTTCTACATTCCAGGTCCTTTCTACCCCAATAAATAATGCTGCGATTCTCTCAGTGAGTTGTACTTTTGGTTTAAACAGCCAACTGTCTCTTAAAAAGCACTTTTGTTTAAATTCCTTTAAAAAAGTGTTTTTAAAAAAAATCTTTTTTTTATTTTTTATTTTTTAATCCCATATGTTTACTCTGATCGTGGAACTTTGTCATTATGACATTCTCAACTGATTAAAATATTCATCATCAGCACCTACTGCTCTCCTCTCCTGGTGGTCTCTCTGGAAGGGGTCTTCTCTAGCTCTTCTAGCAGGAGATGGGCACTTCCCCTCTACCCCTTTTGCCGGACCAGCCTTACCTATCCTGCAGAGTCAGGTCATTCTGGCCTTTTATCTGTTGTTCTCTTCTGAGTGGTTAGTTTTTCATAGATACCGTGCTTTCCTTTTGTCAGGATTTACCCTGGACTATGAAAACCCTTTTCTTGTGCCAGTGAAGCCTAAGAAACAGTCCTGATGAGAGAACCAGGAACTCGAACAGATCATATTTATCCTGAATGTTCTGTCCAAAATGAAAAAAACATTTCTGAGGAGCCTCAAGATCTCTGAGAAGGGAAGTTTCACCAACTCTGTCATGTAGGGGCATCAATTCCGATTCTGTGTCAATTGTCCTACTTTCCCAGCTAGTAATTC
Organism: Mustela nivalis; assembly: GCF_964662115.1. NCBI lineage: Eukaryota > Metazoa > Chordata > Mammalia > Carnivora > Mustelidae > Mustela > Mustela nivalis. The sequence goes on along the minus strand of NW_028136124.1, from coordinate 176,544 downwards.
TCTACATCTCAAAGCCCACTCTCAACCGTTTCCTCTCTCAAAGGCAGTTGCTCTTAGAGTCTTCACATGGCACCTGGGACCTGCTGGTCGTTGGCTATTGCGCTCTGTACTTTGGGTCTAACAGCTGCGCGGCATCAAGATGAGAACGTCTCTTGTTCTAATACTTAATATAGTTTGGGGCACATGGTAAAAAATAATCACTTTTTTAGTTGATCCAAGTGTTAGAACTTTCCTTAATTATTCTAGTACCACAATTTACTTTTCTAAGATTTGCCCCCCATTTTAATATCTCTTAAGGTGGCACTCACCTTGCACTTGATGACATATCCTAGTTTAACTGACAGCATTTCTCTTTCTTAGTCTAATATAAACTATAGTGCATCTTACCCTTGATGAAATCTAGGATGCAATTAAATACACTATTATGGTTACGATTCTGATATATGAAATCCCCCGGTAGCTCCCTGTGCCCCCTCAGTGTAGTACCTCACCTCCTCGCCATAGTATACAAACCATGTCACCCCCAGTGTTAACCCCGGGGATCAGCCTCCATCCCCAGGTGATGCTGCCAGATCAGCTGTCAGTTGTCATGAACTTGCTGTCGTTTCCCGAATGCACTGTGCTGCCTCCTGGCACTTTGAAACTTGACACACTCATCCTCATTCTTCGCTTTGCCCTTGTCTATCACCTCCCCTGAAAATCTGTTCCTAAGTGGCTTTTCCCAGCTCCAACCTACCCTTGGCAGTCTTTTATCTCCCTGTGGTAAAGCCTGTCACACTGCACCATGGACATGACCATTGTCCCCCTGAGAAGAGAAAAGGGACAGTGAGGGCCCCCAAGCATTTGCAGCTCTAGTGCAGAGCCCCATGCCTGGCTTGCAGGAAATGCCAGATCATGAAGACAAACGGAGATCATCCTCTGGCTAAAACCAGCTCTTCTTTGCCTACCGCAGGATCTGGATCAATAAAGAACAGCCAGTTATTATAGCTGTTTTTCTAGGGATATTTCCCCCATATATTTCAGGGGTTTCTGGTTAGCCCCAGAGGGCAATGTTTTTTCTTCTGGAGGGCAGGAAGAGGGCTGCATTGTAGTTCTGGAATTGCCAAACTGGAGGGCTTGTGGGCCAGGAGTTGAGGACAGAAGTCTGAGAACACAAGCAACCTTAGGGTTTGGGCAAGGGCATCTCAGGTACGCTCTGCAGATGAAACAAGATCTCGTGCATTTGAAATCAGGTGAGGATCTGAGAAACGCTCAGGTTGGAGTATTTGTCCCTTATGGCCCTCTTCATGAAGAGGTGGTGGATCACGAGGCCATGGAATTTTTCCCACGATGGGAGTTGTGAGATGCTCCAAACAGTAAAGATTCTTCTGCAGAGCGATTGAGACCTGTTGGTTGGCTCCAGGACTTCTCATACGGATCGATTCCAAGTAGGTTTCTAAGGATGGATGGCTGGGAAGCCCGACTCTCATTCCTCTTGTGTCCTAGTGACAAGACAGGTTAGATCTGCTGGATCAGGGGGAGAAACTGATAGGGTTGAGTTGAAATGGACTCTCTTGTGGATGGGTCCTAATGTGGGTTTGTGTCCATGGAGAACTTGGAATGAGGCAGTGGCACATGGTCCCTGAAGGGTTCTCCTAACCAGAGGCTTTGACTCAGCTCCAACGTGCAAGATTCCCACGTGGAGACGAGATTTCTTCTGATGGGTGCCTCAAGAAACAGCCATATGCTGCTATTGGAATCCAGGCCTCTGAGGAGAGAGGCCTGGACAACAAAGCAATGGATCCGATTAGGATCTAGGGGCCTGCTCACTGCAATTTACCTCTGGGGACATCTGTCCACGGGTCTAAGTGCAGGTAGATGCACAGCTGGTGTCAGACCGCCCTTGTTTTCCTGGGCAGTCAACACTATTGGGATGGCCCCGGGCACTTTGGAGGTTTATCATCCTATTTCTAGGTTTGTGGCCAATGGAATGGGCAGAATTCCCAGGTACAGTCCTCAGGTTTGGCTCCAAGAACCTGTGCCTGTAGGTTTTGTGGGCCAGGGCTGTGGGGACAGTTGTCTGAAAACACAAACTCGGCTTAGGTTTCGGGTCGTAGGTATTGCAGGACTGATCTACAGACAGTGAGGAGAACTCTTCACGATATGAAAAAGGGGGCAAGTGTGAGACGCTTGCTCAAGATTTTGTCTCTGGATATTGTTTCACTGATGGCCGTGGAATGTCCGGGTGGCCTCATGGGCCATGGACGAGTCTTCCTCTCTGGGCATTTGGCCCGATCCGAAGAGTTTGGGGTTATTCTTTGAGATGGGAGGAGTTGGTTTTGTTTTGTTTTTACCTCAGGTGTCCCACCAAAAGAGAGTTTCCAGAGCAGAGCCCTGGGGAGGGGCGAGGGGACAACCAGAAAGCTGGTTAAAACTTGGGGCCTAGGGGCATGGCAAGCCCATTATGACGTCTAATGGTCCAGCCACTGAGAGGACTTACTAGAGGACAGGACTCACGCTGAGGGTCACAATGCGAGTTTGTGCCCTCTTCGTACTTAAGCATTGGCGGGGCATAATGTGTCAGGGTAAGGGTCAGTGTCAGCGTTTGCGTTAGGGTTTGGGGCAGGCTCACAGTCAGTGTCAGGGTCAGGGTTAGTGGTTACTGTTAGGGTTAGCCCCGCTCCTGGGTCATGGACCCATCCGTTCAGGGTCTCAGGATAAACCCTGTGCAGAAGGGTGTAGACCCTCCACCCGATCCCACTTAACCAGCCTTAAACTGGTGTGTGAACATAACTTGCCCACCAGACATCTAAACCCTCATCAGCCTGATCCTGCTTGGGGCATCTCCTCCCACGATGGCATGGCAAGGTCCTCTTTACACACAGACACACAGACACCCAGAGGCACACACACACACACAGAAACGGGGAAGAGACCTAGGGCTACACCCGTGGATCAGAAGGTGTGGGACTCTCTGACTCTGAGCCCCCTGGTGTCACCTTTTGATTTTATTAGCCAAAGGGTCTGAGGCATTGGGGAAACATGATATGACCTGAAGGGAGGCGACGTGTCTGGCGGGCGAGCTCTCTTCTCTCTGCATCCTCTCGGCTTCAGTACAGCAGAAGAACATGTCGCTTCCTTTAGGAGGTGCCTAGAAATGAGCTGGGCAGGGGGTTTTTCTTTGTAATGGGTTGCCTGGATACGTGGGTTCCAATTCCGTTGGGCTCTGTCGTCAGGGAAGTGAGGTCACCACTGCCTGGGGGCTCCTTACCGAACTTCCTGCTGTACGAGAGCTCCCTGAGCCACCGGTGTGCAAGCTGCTCAGGCTCACACTCCACTCAATGCAGTGCCCATCCAGTGACCCCCATTCAGACTCCACCCAGCCCTTGGGAGGCCTGGGTGCAGCTGTTGTCCCCGCTGGAGGCAACAGAGCTGGGTTTAGACTAGGTTAGTGTTAGGGTTAGGGTTAACAAAGACTTAGGGTCAGGGTTAGGTTTAGACGTCGTTGGGGTCAGCGTTAGCTTAAGGCTTAGGGTAGGGGTCAGGGTTAGGGTTAGGTTCATGGTTAGGTTTAGGGTCAGGCTCACAGTAGGGTCACGGTTAGCGTAACGGTCAGAGTCAGGGTCAGGGTCAGTGTTAGGGTGACAGTTAGGTTTAGGGTCAGGTTCAGGGTCATGGTCAGATTTAGGGTCAGGTTCAAGTTTTGGTTTGGGGGCAAGGTTCATGTCAGGGTGAGGGTTAGGTTTGGGACAGGTTTAGTGTCAGGGTTAGGGTCAGGGTCAGGGTTGGGTTCATGGTTATGGTAAGGTCAGCTTTATGTTTAGGATCTGTTTTATGAGTAGGTTCAGAATCAGGGTTAGCTTTAGGGTTACGATTCTGTTCAGGATCTTGGATTGGTTCAGAGTTAGGTGTACATTCAGGGTTAGGGTCAGTGTTAAGGTCAAGGCCAGGGTAAGGTTTAAGTTTAAGGTCTGACATAGGCAAAGTTCAGAGATAGGGTTATGATCAGGGTCAGGAAGAGGGTCAGGATTATTGTTAAAGTGGGGTTAGTGTTAGGGCTAGGTAGGTTGAGGGTTAGGGTTAGACCAGGTTAGGGTCAGTGTCAGTGATAATGTTAGGGGTTAGTTTTAGGGTTAGGTTCAGCATTAGGTTTCGGGTCAGGGCCCGTGTTAGTGTCAGGGTCAGGGTTACGTTTAGGGTTAGAGTTAGGGTCAGGCTCACATTCAGTGTCAGGGTTATGGTTAGGGTCAGGGTCAGGGTCACTGTTAGGGTCAGGGTTACGTTTCTGGTGTTTGCCTGGGTCAGGGTCAGGGGCAAGTCTAGGGCCAGTGTCAGGTTTACGGTCAGGATCAGGTATTGTTTTAATGTCCACATTCGGGTCAGCGACAGGGTTATATCGTTGTCAGTGTTAGGGTCATGGTTAAGTTTCGGCTCAGGGCCAGGATCAGGTATAGGGTCAGGGTCTGGTATAGGCAAAGTTCAGAGATAGGGTTATGATCATAGTCAAGTATAGGGTCAAAGTTAAAGTTAAAGTTTAGGGTTAGTGCTAGGGTTAGCGTTTGGTTGACGGTTCGGGTTAGAACTTGTTAGGATCAGGGTCCGTGGTAGGGTTAGGGATAGTGTTAGGGTTGGGTTCAGTGATAGGATTCAGGGAGGGCCCGTGTTAGTGTCAGGGTCAGGGTTGCATTTAGGGTTAGAGTTAGGGTCAGGCTGACAGTCAGGGTCAGGTTTAGCGTTCAGGTCAGGGTCAGGGTCACTGCCAGGGTCAGGGTTAGATTTATGGTCATGGTCTGGTTCAGGGTCAGGGTGAAGTCTTGGGCCAGTGTCAGGTTTACGGTCTGGATCAGGTATTGGTTTAAAGTCCACATTCAGGTCAGCGACAGGGTTATGTAGTGGTCAGTGTTAGGGTCATGGTTAGGTTTAGGCTCAGGGCCAGGGTCACGTATAGGGTCAGGGTCTGGTATAGGCAAAGTTCAGGGTTAGGGTTATAATCATAGTCAGGTATAGGGTCAGGGTTATTGTTAAATTTAGGGTTAGTGTTAGGGTTAGCGTTTGGTTGACGTTTAGGGTTAGAGCTTGTTAGGATCAGGGTCTGTGGTAGGGTTAGTGGTTAGTGTTAGGGTTGGGACCAGCGATAGGATTCGGGGGAGGGCCCGTGTTAGTGTCAGGGTCAGGGTTACATTTAGGGTTAGTGTTAGGGTCAGACTCACAGTCAGGGTCAGGTTTAGTGTTCAGGTCAGGGTCGGCGTCACTGTTAGCGTCAGGGTTAGATTTATGGTCATGGTCTGGGTGAGGGTCAGGGTGAAGTTTAGCACCAGTGTCAGGTTTAGGGTCAGGTATAGGTATTGGTTTAAAGTCCACATTCGGGTCAGGGACAGGATTGTGTAGTGGTTAGTGTTAGTGTCATGGTTAGGATAAGGGTCAGGGTCAGGGTCAGGTGAAGGTCAGGGCCAGGGTCAGGTTTAGGGTCAGGCTTTGGTATACGGTCAATGTTCGGTTCAGTGTCACAGTTAGGTTTGTCGGTAGCATTTGGGATTGGGGTTAGAGTTAGAGTTAGAAGTAGGGTTATGGTTAGGGTTAGCGTTAGACAGCGTAAGGTCAGGGTTAGGATTTGGTTTAGGGTAGGGGTTAGTGTTAGGGTCAGGGTCAGCGTTAGGTTTAGGTTCAGGGTCCGTATTAGGGTCATGGTTAGAGATACATTTAGGTTTAGGGTTAGTGTCAGGCTCACAGTCACGGTCATGGGTAGGGTTAGGGTCAGGGTTATGTCCGCGTCAGGGTTAGGATTAGGGTCATGGTCAGGGTCATGGTTAGTTATGAGTCTTGGTTACAGTAATATCAATGTTAGGTTTAGGTTCAGGGTCCACATCAGGGTCAGTGTCAGGCTTAGGTTTAGGATTAGGGTTCCGGTCAGGATCACAGATAGGGTCAGGGTCAGGGTCAAGGATTGGGTTAGGGTTTGGGGCAGGCTCACAGTCAGTGTCAGGGTCAGGATTAGTGGTTACTGTTAGGGTTATCCCCGCTCCTGGGTCATGGACCCATCCGTTCAGGGTCTCAGGATAAACCCTGTGCAGAAGGGTGTAGAAACGGGGAAGAGACCTAGGGCTACACCCGTGGATCAGAAGGTGTGGGACTCTCTGTCTCTGAGCCCCCTGGTGTCACCTTTTGATTTTTTTAGCCAAAGGGCCTTGGGCGTTGGGGAAACCTGATATGACCTGCCATGGAGGGGACGTGTCTGGCAGGCGAGCTCTCTTCTCCCTGCATCCTCCCGGCTTCAGTACAGCAGAAGAACATGTCGCTTCCTTTAGGATTTGCTTTGAAATGAGCTTGGATGGGGGGTTTTCTCTGTAATGGCGTGCCTGGATACAAAGGTTCCTATTCCGTTGGGTTCTGTCGTCAGGTAAGTGAGTTCAACACTGCCTGGGGGCTCCTTACCAAACTTTCTGCTTCACCAGAGCTCCCTGTTCCACCGGTCCCCAAGCTGCTCAAGGCTCACCCTCCACTTAATGCAGTGCCAATCCAATGACCCCCATACAGCCTCCCCCAAGCTCCTGGGAACCTGGGTGCAGCTGTTGTCCTCGCTGGAGAGAACAGAGCTGGGTATAGACTAGGTTAGTGTTAGGTTTAGGGTTAAGAAAGACTTAGGATCAGGGTTAGGGTTAGACGTCATTGGGGTCAGGGTTAGCGTAAGGCTTAGGGTAGGGGTCAGGGTTAGGGTTAGGTTCATGGTTAGGTTTAGGGTCAGACTCACAGTAGGGTCACGGTTAAGGTTATGGTCAGAGTCAGGGTCAGGGTCAGTGTTAGTGACGGTTAGGTTTAGGTTCAGGTTCAGGGTCATGGTCAGATTTAGGGTCAGGTTCAAGTTTAGGTTTGGGGGCAAGGTTCATGTCAGGGTCAGGGTTAGGTTTGGGACAGGTTTAGTGTCAGGGTTAGGTTCAGGTTCAGGGTTATGTTCATGGTTATGGTAAGGTCAGCTTTAAGTTTAGGTTATGTTTTATGTGTAGGTTCAGGATCAGGGTTAGCTTTAGTGTTATGATTCTGTCAGGATCATGGATTGGGTGAGAGTTAGGTTTACAGTCAGGGTTAGGGTCAGTGTTAAGGTCAAAGCCAGGGTCAGGTTTAAGGTTAAGGGCTGACATAGGCAAAGTTCAGAGTTAGGGTTATGATCAGGTTCAGGGAGAGGGTCAGGATTATTGTTAAAGTGGGGTTAGGGATAGGGTTAGAGGTAGGTTGAGGGTTAGGGTTAGACCGGGTTAGGGTCAGGGTCAGTGATAATGTTAGGGGTTAGTTTTAGGGTTAGGTTCAGCGTTAGGTTTCGGGTTAGGGCCCATGTTAGTGTCAGGGTCAGGGTTACGTTTAGGGTTAGAGTTAGGGTCAGGCTCACAGTCGGGGTCAGGTTCAGTGTTCAGGTCAGGGACGGGTCACTGTTAGGGTCAGGGTTAGATTTATGGTCATGGTCTGGGTCAGGGTCAGGGTGAAATCTTGGGCCAGTGTCAGGGTTACGGTCAGGATCAGGTATTGGTTTAAAGTCCACATTCGGGTCAGCGACAGGGTTATGTAGTGGTCAGTGTTAGGGTCATGGTTAGGTTTAGGCTCAGGGCCAGGGTCACGTATAGTGTCAGGGTCTGGTATAGGCAAAGTTCAGGGTTAGGGTTATGATCATAGTCAGGTATAGGGTCAGGGTTATTGTTAAAGTTAGGGTTAGTGTTAGGGTTAGCATTTGGTTGACGTTTAGGGTTAGAGCTTGTTAGGATCAGGGTCTGTGGTAGGGTTAGTGGTTAGTGTTAGGGTTGGGTTCAGCGATAGGATTCTGGGGAAGGCCCGTGTTAGTGTCAGGGTCAGGATTACATTTAGGGTTAGTGTTAGGGTCAGGCTCACAGTCAGGGTCAGTTTGTTGTTCAGGTCAGGGTCAGGGTCACTGTAAGGGTCAGGGTTAGGTTTATGGTCATGGTCTGGGTCAGGGTCAGGGTGAAGTTTAGCGCCAGTGTCAGGTTTAGGGTCAGGTATAGGTATTGGTTTAAAGTCCACATTCCGTTCAGGGACAGGATTATGTAGTGGTCAGTGTTAGTGTCATGGTTAGGATTAGGGTCAGGGTCTGGGTCAGGTGAAGGTCAGGGACAGGGTCAGGTTTAGCGTCAGGCTTTGGTTTAGGGTCAATGTTCGGTTCAGTGTCACAGTTAGGTTTTGGCGGTAGGGTTTGGGATTGGGGTTAGGGTTAGAGTTAGAAGTAGGGTTATGGTAGGGTTAGGGTTAGACAGCGTAAGGTCAGTGTTAGGGTTTGGTTTAGGGTAGGGGTTAGTGTTAGGGTCAGGGTCAGCGTTAGGTTTAGGTTCAGGGTCCGTATTAGGGTCATGGTTAGAGTTACCTTTAGGTTTAGGCAAGGGTCAGGCTCACAGTCACGGTCTGTGTTAGGGTTAGTGTCAGGGTTAGGTCAGCGTCAGGGTTAGGATTAGGGTCAGGGTCTGTGTCATGATTAGGTTTGAGTCATGGTTACGGTAAGGTCAGATTTAAGTTTAGTTCAGGGTCCACATCAGGGTGAGTGTCAGGCTTAGGTTTAGGTTTAGGGTTCAGGTCAGGATCACATACAGGGTCAGGGTCAGGGCTTGGGTTAGGGTTTGGCGTAGGCTCACAGTCAGTGTCAGGGTCAGGGTTAGTGGTTACTGTTGGGGTTAGCCCCGCTCCTGGCTATGGACCCATCTCTTCAAGGTCTCAGGATAATCCCTGGGCAGAAGGGTGTAGACCCTACACCCGATCCCACTTAACCAGCCTTAAACGGGGTGTGAACATGACTTGCCCACCAGACATCTAAACCCTCATCAGCCTGATCCTGCTTGGGTCATCTCCACCCATGATGGCATGGCCAGGTCTCTATACACACAAAGACACAGACACTCAGAGGCGCACACACACACACACACACAGAAACACACACACACACACAGTGAGAGAGAGACTGCGAAGAGACCTAGGGCTACACCAGTGGATCAGAAGGTGTGGGACTCTCTGACTCTGAGCCCCCTGGTGTCACCTTTTGATTTTATTAGCCAAAGGGCCTGAGGCATTGGTGAAACCTGATATGACCTGCCAGGGAGGGGACGTGTCAAGCGGCGAGCTCTCTTCTCCCTGCATTCTTTCGGCTTCAGTACAGCAGAAAAACATGTCGCTTCCTTTAGGATGTTTCTAGAAATGAGCTGGACAGGAGGGTTTTCTCTTTATGGGGTGCCTGGATACGTGGGTTCCAATTCTGTTGGGCTCTGTTGTCAGGGAAGTGAGGTCACCACTGCCTGGGGGCTCCTTACCAAACTTTCTGCTCCACCAGAGCTCCCTGAGCCGCTGGTCCCCAAGCTGCTCAAGGCTCACACTCCACTCAGTGCAGTGCCCATCCAGTGACCCCCATACAGCCTTCCCCCAGCCCTTGGGAGGCCTGGGTGCAGCTGCTGTCCCCACTGGAGGGAACAGAGCTGGGTTTAGACCAGGTTAGTGTTAGGGTTAGGGAGAAGAAAGACTTAGGGTCAGGTTTAGGTTTAGACCTCGTTGGGGTCAGGGTTAGCGAGGCTTAGGGTAGGGGTCAGGGTTAGGGTTAGGTTCATGGTTAGGTTTAGGGTCAGGCTCACAGTAGGGTCAGGGTTAGGGTTTCGGTCAGAGTCAGGGTCAGGGTCAGTGTTAGGGTGACTATTAGGTTTAGTGTCAGGTGCAGGATGATGGTCAGATTTAGGGTCAGGTTCAAGTTTTTGTTTGGGGGCAAGGTCATGTCAGTTCAGGGTTAGGTTTAGGACAGGTTTAGTGTCACGGTAGGGTCAGGGTCAGGGTTAGGTTCATGGTTATGGTAAGGTCAGCTTTATGTTTAGGTTCTGTTTTATGAGTAGGTTCAGGATCAGGGTTAGCTTTAGGGTTACGATTCTGTTCAGCATCACGGTTTGCGTCAGAGTTAGGATTACAGTCTGGGTTAGGGTCAGAGTGAAGGTCAAGGCCAGGGTCAGGTTTAAGTTTAAGATCTGACAAAGGCAAATTTCAGAGTTAGGGTTATGATCATGGTCAGGGAGAGGTTCGGGATTATTGTTAAAGTGTGGTTAGGGTTAGGGAAGAGGTAGGTTGAGGGTTAGGGTTAGACCGGGTTAGGGTCATAGTCAGGGATAATGTTAGGGGTTAGTTTTAGGGTTAGGTTCAGCGTAAGGTTTCGGGTCAGGGTCCGTGTTAGTGTCAGGGAGGGTTAGGTTTAGGGTTAGAGTTAGGGTCAGGCTCACATTCAGTGTCAGGGTTAGTGTTAGGGTCAGGGTCAGGGTCAATTTTAGGTTTAGGGTTAGGTTTCTGGTGTTTGCCTTAGTCAAGGTCAGGTGAAGTCTAGAGCCAGGGTCAGGTTTACGGTCAGGATAAGGTATTGGTTTAAAGTCCACATTAGTATCAACGACAGGGTTATGTAGTAGTCAGTGTTAGAGTAATGGATTGGATTAGGATCATAACCATAATAGAGTATTTAATGCATCCTAGCTTTCATCAAGTGTAAGATGCACTATAGTTTATGTTCGACTAAGAAAGAGAAATGCTGTCAGTTAAACTAGGATATGTCATCAAGTGCAAGGTGAGTGCCACCTTAAGAGATATTAAAATGTGGGTGGGGGACAAATCTTAGAAGAAGTAAATTGTGGTAGTAGAATAAATCATGAAGGTCCAACACTTGGATCAACTAAAGAAGTGATTATTGCTTACCATGTGCCCCAAACTATATTAAGTCCTAGAACAAGAGACGTGCTCATCTTGATGCCCCGCAGCTGTTAGACCCAAGGTACAGTGGGCTGTAGCCAACGACCAGCAGGCCCCAAGTGCCATGTGCAGACTCTAAGAGCAACTGCCTTTGAGAGAGGAAACGGTTGAGAGTGGGCTTTCTGAGGTAGAGAATTACTAGCTGGGAAAGTAGTAAAATTGACACAGAATCAGAATTGATGCCCCTACATGACAGAGTTGGTGAAACTTCCCTTCTCAGAAATCTTGAGGCTCCTCAGAAATGTATTTTTCATTTTGGACAGAACATTCAGGATAAATATGATCTGTTCGAGTTCCTGGTTCTCTCATCCGGACTGTTTCTTAAGCTTCACTGGCACAAGAAAAGGGTTTTGATAATCCAGGGTAAATCCTGACAAAAGCAAAGCAAGGTATCTATGAAAACTAACCACTCAGAAGAGAACAACAGATAACATGCCAGGCCGACCTGACCCTGCAGGATAGGTAAGGCTGGTCTGGAAACAGGGGTAGAGGGGAAGTGCCCATCTCCTGCTAGAAGAGCTAGAGAAGACCCCTTCCGGAGAGACCACCAGGAGAGGAGAGCAGTAGGTGCTTATGATGAAGAATATTTTATCAGCAGAGAAGGTCAAAATGACAAAGTTCCATGATCAGAGTAAACCTATGGGATTAAAAAATAAAAAATAAAAAAAAGATTTTTTTGAAAGGACTTTTTTTTAAAGGAATTTAAACAAAAGTCCTTTAAAGAGACAGTTGGCTGTTTAAACCAATAGTACAACTCACTGAGAGAATCGCCGCATTATTTATTGGGGTAGAAAGGACCTGGAATGTAGAAAGACCCATTCTGCAGAGGAAAAAAGAGAATCACTAACAGGCCTCATGCCTTGCACAGCCAGTGGCTAGAAGCCCTGCCTCATGAGACCCTGTACTAGAAGGCCGCTAGAACAATCTCAACTATGTTAGTCTTTCGTGGAAGCCAACAAGTGTTTCCCCAGTTAATTGCATGGTAAGAATCAGTCACGTTATGTTATAATGATTGTCGATATCTTTAAAAGCCTTGTCAAGTTCCTTTTTGAATAACCTTCACCCACCCTTAGAGAAATTTATCTGTGGTTCACCTCTTTGAAATACCTCATGGTGGTTCCACATTTTCCGTAGCCGAAAAACAAAAACAAACAAACAAAAAAAAGCTTTTTATTAACAAAGTGTTCAGAAGGGGGCGCCACTGTAAACAATGAGAGTTTTCGCTGCCCGGACAATTTTGTTGCAGAAACAGCTGAAAGCAATCAGGTCAAACAGAGCCAAGGGCTGGAGGGATTTTTAAAATGACAAAAACCGAACCAAATCTAACCAAAACAAAAATCAAAACCAATGGCCAAGATTTCAAGTTTGCTACTAAAGGTATGACATTCTCCTAAGACATGCGAGTGACTTGATCACTTTATTTATATATTTATATTTGAAGAAGAAGGAACTATTTGATGCAGCAAATCCACGTTGGTTAAAAATTACCAGATATGGGGGCTCCTGGGTGGCTCAGTGGTTTAGGCCTCTGCCTTCGGCTCAGGTCATGATTTCAGGGTCCTGGGATGGAGCCCCACATCGGGCTCTCTGCTCAGCGGGGAGCCTGCTTCCCCCCTCTCTCTCTGCCTCCCTCTCTACCTACTTGTGATCTGTCTGTCAAATGGGTAAATAAGATCTTTAAATAAAGAATTACTAGATGTGAAATACATCGAGGGTATGGGAAGGAAAATGATTTCACCTGATCTGACTAGGAAGCGGTTGAAGCATGAATTAAAGTGCTACAAATAGAGTAGAGATCTGGGACATTGTTGGGGTAAAAATCCCTAGACAAACAGCAATAATAACTGGCTGCTCTTTATTGACCAGATCCTGCCATAGGCAAAGAAGAGCTGGTTTTAGCCAGATGATGATCTCCGTTTGTCTTCATGATCTGGCATTTCCTGCAAGCCAGGCATGGGGCTCTGCACTAGAGCTGCAAATGCTGGGTCCCTCATTGTCCCTTTTCTCTTCTCAGGGGGACAACGGGCATGTCCATGATGCAGTGTGACAGGCTTTACCACAGGGAGATAATAGACTGCCAAGGGTAGGTGGGAGCTGGGAAAAGCCACTTAGGAACAGATTTTCAGGGGAGGTGATAGACAAGGACAAAGCGAAGAATGAGGATGAGTGTGTCAAGTTTCAGAGTGCCAGGAGGCAGCACAGTGCATTCGGGAAACTACAGCAAGTTCATGACAACCGACAGCTGATCTGGCAGCATCACCTGGGGATGGAGGCTGAGCCCCGGGGTTAACACTGGGGGTGAGAAGGTTTGTATACTATGGCGAGGAGGTGAGGTACTACACTGTGGGGGCACAGGGAGCTACCGGAGGATTTCAAATATCAGAATCGTAACCATAATAGAGTATTTCATTGCATCCTAGCTTTCATCAAGTGTAAGATGCACTATAGTTTATGTTCGACTAAGAAAGAGAAATGCTGTCAGTTAAAGTAGGATATGTCATCAAGTGCAAGGTGAGTGCCACCTTAAGAGATATTAAAATGGGGGGGGGCAAATCTTAGAACAAGTAAATTGTGGTAGTAGAATAATTAAGAAAGATCCAACACTTGGATCAACTAAAGAAGTGATTATTGCTTACCATGTGCCCCAAACTATATTAAGTCCTAGAACAAGAGACGTGCTCATCTTGAAGCCTTGCAGCTGTTAGACCCAAGGTACAGTGGGCAGTAGCCAATGACCAGCAGGCCCCAAGTGCCATGTGCAGACTCTAAGAGCAACTGCCTTTGAAAGAGAAAACGGTTGACAGTGGGCTTTCTGAGGTAGAGAATTACTAGCTGGGAAAGTAGTAAAATTGACACAGAATCGGAATTGATGCCCCTACATGACAGAGTTGGTGAAACTTCCCTTCTCAGAGATCTTGAGGCACCTCAGAAATGAATTTTTCATTTTGGACAGAACATTCAGGATAAATATGATCTGTTTGAATTCCTGGTTTCTCATTAGGACAGTTTCTTAGGCTTCACTGGCAGAAGAAAAGGGTTTTGATAATCCAGGGTAAATCCTGACAAAAGCAAAGCACGGTATCTATGAAAAACTAACCCCTCAGAGGAGAACAACAGATAAAGGGCCAGGCCCACCTGACCCTGCAGGATAGGTAAGGTTAGTCTGGCAACAGGGGTATTTGGGAACTGCCCATCTCCTGCTAGAAGAGCTAGAGAAGACCCCTTCCGGAGAGACCACCAAGAGAGGAGAGCAGTAGGTGCTAATGATGAAGAATATTTTAATCAGGGGCGCCTGGGTGGCTCAGTGGATTAAGCCTCTGCCTTCGGCTCGGGCCATGATCTCAGTGTCCTGGGATTGAGCCCCGCATCGGGCTCTTTGCTCAGCAGGAGCCTGCTTTTCTATCTCTCTCTGCCTGACTCTCCGCCTACTTGTGATTTCTCTCTCTGTCAAATAAATACAGAAAATCTTTAAAAAAAAAAAAGAATATTTTAATCAGCAGAGATGGTCAAAATGACAAAGTTCCATGATCAGAGTAAACATATGGGATTTAAAAATAAAAAATAAAAAAATTTTTTTGAAAGGACTTTTCTTTAAAGGAATTTAAACAAAAGACCTTTTTAAGAGACAGTTGGCTGTTTAAACCCAAAGTACAACTCACTGAGAGAATCGCCGCATTATTTATTGGGGTAGAAAGGACCTGGAATGTAGAAAGACCCATTCTGCAGAGGAAAAAATAGAATCACTAACAGGCCTCATGCCTTGCACAGCCAGTGGCTAGAATACCTACCCCATCATACCCTGTGCTAGAAGGCCACTAGAACCATTTCAACTATGTTAGTTTTTCTTGGAAGCCAACAAGTGTTTGCCCAGTTAAGAGCGCGGTAACAATCAGTCAAGTTATGTTATAATGATTGTCGATATCTTTAAAAGCCTTGTCAAGTTCCTTTTTGAGTAACCCTCACCCCACCCTTAGAGAAATTTATCTGTGGTTCACCTCTTTGAAGTACCTCATTGTTGTTCCACATTTACCATAGCCGAAAAACAAACAAACAAACAAAAAGCTTTTTATTAACAAAGTGTTCAGAAGGGGGCGCCACTGTAAACAATGAGAGTTTTCGCTGCCCCGACAATTTTGTTGCAGAAACAGCTGAAAGCAATCAGGTCAGACAGAGCCAAGGGCTGGAGGGATTTTTAAAATGACAAAAACCGAACCAAATCTAACCAAAACAAAAATCAAAACCAATGGCCAAGATTTCAAGTTTGCTACTAAAGGTATGACATTCTCCTAAGACATGCGAGTGACTTGATCACTTTATTTATATATTTATATTTGAAGAAGAAGGAACTATTTGATGCAGCAAATCCATGTTGGTTAAAAATTACCAGATATGGGGCGCCTGGGTGGCTCAGTGGTTTAGGCCTCTGCCTTCGGCTCAGGTCATGATTTCAGGGTCCTGGAATGGAGCCCCACATCGGGCTCTCTGCTCAGCGGGGAGCCTGCTTCCCCCCTCTCTCTCTGCCTCCCTCTCTACCTACTTGTGATCTGTCTGTCAAATGGGTAAATAAGATCTTTAAATAAAGAATTACTAGATGTGAAATACATCGAGGGTATGGGAAGGAAAATGATTTCACCTGATCTGACTAGGAAGTGGTTGAAGCCTGAATTAAAGTGCCACAAAAAGAGTAGAGACCTGGGAAATATATGGGGTAAAAATCCCTAGAAAAACAGCAATAATAACTGGCTGCTCTTTATTGATCCAGATCCTGCGGTAGGCAAAGAAGAGCTGGTTTTAGCCAGAGGATGATCTCCGTTTGTCTTCATGATCTGGCATTTCCTGCAAGCCAGGCATGGGGCTCTGCACTAGAGCTGCAAATGCTGGGGGCCCTCATTGTCCCTTTTCTCTTCTTAGGGGGACAACGGGCATGTCCATGGTGCAGTGTGACAGGCTTTACCACAGGGAGATAATAGACTGCCAAGGGTAGGTGGGAGCTGGGAAAAGCCACTTAGGAACAGATTTTCAAGGGAGGTGATAGACAAGGGCAAAGCGAAGAATGAGGATGAGTGTGTCAAGTTTCAGAGTGCCAGGAGGCAGCACAGTGCATTCGGGAAACTACAGCAAGTTCATGACAACCGACAGCTGATCTGGCAGCATCACCTGTGGATGGAGGCTGAGCCCCGGGGTTAACACTGGGGGTGAGAAGGTTTGTATACTATGGCGAGGAGGTGAGGTACTACACTGTGGGGGCACAGGGAGCTACCGGAGGATTTCAAATATCAGAATCGTAACCATAATAGAGTATTTCATTGCATCCTAGCTTTCATCAAGTGTAAGATGCACTATAGTTTATGTTCGACTAAGAAAGAGAAATGCTGTCAGTTGAAGTAGGATATGTCATCTAGTGCAAGGTGAGTGCCACCTTAAGAGATATTAAAATGGGGGGGGGCAAATCTTAGAACAAGTAAATTGTGGTAGTAGAATAATTAAGAAAGATCCAACACTTGGATCAACTAAAGAAGTGATTATTGCTTACCATGTGCCCCAAACTATATTAAGTCCTAGAACAAGAGACGTGCTCATCTTGAAGCCTTGCAGCTGTTAGACCCAAGGTACAGAGGGCAGTAGCCAACGACCAGCAGGCCCCAAGTGCCATGTGAAGACTCTAAGAGCAACTGCCTTTGAAAGAGAAAACGGTTGACAGTGGGCTTTCTGAGGTAGAGAATTACTAGCTGGGAAAGTAGTAAAATTGACACAGAATCGGAATTGATGCCCCTACATGACAGAGTTGGTGAAACTTTCCTTCTCAGAGATCTTGAGGCACCTCAGAAATGAATTTTTCATTTTGGACAGAACATTCAGGATAAATATGATCTGTTTGAATTCCTGGTTTCTCATTAGGACAGTTTCTTAGGCTTCACTGGCAGAAGAAAAGGGTTTTGATAATCCAGGGTAAATCCTGACAAAAGCAAAGCACGGTATCTATGAAAAACTAACCCCTCAGAGGAGAACAACAGATAAAGGGCCAGGCCTACCTGACCCTGCAGGATAGGTAAGGTTAGTCTGGCAACAGGGGTATTTGGGAACTGCCCATCTCCTGCTAGAAGAGCTAGAGAAGACCCCTTCCGGAGAGACCACCAAGAGAGGAGAGCAGTAGGTGCTAATGATGAAGAATATTTTAATCAGGGGCGCCTGGGTGGCTCAGTGGATTAAGCCTCTGCCTTCGGCTCGGGCCATGATCTCAGTGTCCTGGGATTGAGCCCCGCATCGGGCTCTTTGCTCAGCAGGAGCCTGCTTTTCTATCTCTCTCTGCCTGACTCTCCGCCTACTTGTGATTTCTCTCTCTGTCAAATAAATTACAGAAAATCTTTAAAAAAAAAAAAGAATATTTTAATCAGCAGAGATGGTCAAAATGACAAAGTTCCATGATCAGAGTAAACATATGGGATTTAAAAATAAAAAATAAAAAAATTTTTTTGAAAGGACTTTTCTTTAAAGGAATTTAAACAAAAGACCTTTTTAAGAGACAGTTGGCTGTTTAAACCCAAAGTACAACTCACTGAGAGAATCGCCGCATTATTTATTGGGGTAGAAAGGACCTGGAATGTAGAAAGACCCATTCTGCAGAGGAAAAAATAGAATCACTAACAGGCCTCATGCCTTGCACAGACAGTGGCTAGAATACCTACCCCATCATACCCTGTGCTAGAAGGCCACTAGAACCATTTCAACTATGTTAGTTTTTCTTGGAAGCCAACAAGTGTTTGCCCAGTTAAGAGCGCGGTAACAATCAGTCAAGTTATGTTATAATGATTGTCGATATCTTTAAAAGCCTTGTCAAGTTCCTTTTTGAGTAACCCTCACCCCACCCTTAGAGAAATTTATCTGTGGTTCACCTCTTTGAAGTACCTCATTGTTGTTCCACATTTACCATAGCCGAAAAACAAACAAACAAAAAAAAAGCTTTTTATTAACAAAGTGTTCAGAAGGGGGCGCCACTGTAAACAATGAGAGTTTTCGCTGCCCCGACAATTTTGTTGCAGAAACAGCTGAAAGCAATCAGGTCAGACAGAGCCAAGGGCTGGAGGGATTTTTAAAATGACAAAAACCGAACCAAATCTAACCAAAACAAAAATCAAAACCAATGGCCAAGATTTCAAGTTTGCTACTAAAGGTATGACATTCTCCTAAGACATGCGAGTGACTTGATCACTTTATTTATATATTTATATTTGAAGAAGAAGGAACTATTTGATGCAGCAAATCCATGTTGGTTAAAAATTACCAGATATGGGGGCGCCTGGGTGGCTCAGTGGTTTAGGCCTCTGCCTTCGGCTCAGGTCATGATTTCAGGGTCCTGGAATGGAGCCCCACATCGGGCTCTCTGCTCAGCGGGGAGCCTGCTTCCCCCCTCTCTCTCTGCCTCCCTCTCTACCTACTTGTGATCTGTCTGTCAAATGGGTAAATAAGATCTTTAAATAAAGAATTACTAGATGTGAAATACATCGAGGGTATGGGAAGGAAAATGATTTCACCTGATCTGACTAGGAAGTGGTTGAAGCCTGAATTAAAGTGCCACAAAAAGAGTAGAGACCTGGGAAATATATGGGGTAAAAATCCCTAGAAAAACAGCAATAATAACTGGCTGCTCTTTATTGATCCAGATCCTGCGGTAGGCAAAGAAGAGCTGGTTTTAGCCAGAGGATGATCTCCGTTTGTCTTCATGATCTGGCATTTCCTGCAAGCCAGGCATGGGGCTCTGCACTAGAGCTGCAAATGCTGGGGGCCCTCATTGTCCCTTTTCTCTTCTTAGGGGGACAACGGGCATGTCCATGGTGCAGTGTGACAGGCTTTACCACAGGGAGATAATAGACTGCCAAGGGTAGGTGGGAGCTGGGAAAAGCCACTTAGGAACAGATTTTCAAGGGAGGTGATAGACAAGGGCAAAGCGAAGAATGAGGATGAGTGTGTCAAGTTTCAGAGTGCCAGGAGGCAGCACAGTGCATTCGGGAAACTACAGCAAGTTCATGACAACCGACAGCTGATCTGGCAGCATCACCTGTGGATGGAGGCTGAGCCCCGGGGTTAACACTGGGGGTGAGAAGGTTTGTATACTATGGCGAGGAGGTGAGGTACTACACTGTGGGGGCACAGGGAGCTACCGGAGGATTTCAAATATCAGAATCGTAACCATAATAGAGTATTTCATTGCATCCTAGCTTTCATCAAGTGTAAGATGCACTATAGTTTATGTTCGACTAAGAAAGAGAAATGCTGTCAGTTGAAGTAGGATATGTCATCTAGTGCAAGGTGAGTGCCACCTTAAGAGATATTAAAATGGGGGGGGGCAAATCTTAGAACAAGTAAATTGTGGTAGTAGAATAATTAAGAAAGATCCAACACTTGGATCAACTAAAGAAGTGATTATTGCTTACCATGTGCCCCAAACTATATTAAGTCCTAGAACAAGAGACGTGCTCATCTTGAAGCCTTGCAGCTGTTAGACCCAAGGTACAGAGGGCAGTAGCCAACGACCAGCAGGCCCCAAGTGCCATGTGAAGACTCTAAGAGCAACTGCCTTTGAAAGAGAAAACGGTTGACAGTGGGCTTTCTGAGGTAGAGAATTACTAGCTGGGAAAGTAGTAAAATTGACACAGAATCGGAATTGATGCCCCTACATGACAGAGTTGGTGAAACTTTCCTTCTCAGAGATCTTGAGGCACCTCAGAAATGAATTTTTCATTTTGGACAGAACATTCAGGATAAATATGATCTGTTTGAATTCCTGGTTTCTCATTAGGACAGTTTCTTAGGCTTCACTGGCAGAAGAAAAGGGTTTTGATAATCCAGGGTAAATCCTGACAAAAGCAAAGCACGGTATCTATGAAAAACTAACCCCTCAGAGGAGAACAACAGATAAAGGGCCAGGCCTACCTGACCCTGCAGGATAGGTAAGGTTAGTCTGGCAACAGGGGTATTTGGGAACTGCCCATCTCCTGCTAGAAGAGCTAGAGAAGACCCCTTCCGGAGAGACCACCAAGAGAGGAGAGCAGTAGGTGCTAATGATGAAGAATATTTTAATCAGGGGCGCCTGGGTGGCTCAGTGGATTAAGCCTCTGCCTTCGGCTCGGGCCATGATCTCAGTGTCCTGGGATTGAGCCCCGCATCGGGCTCTTTGCTCAGCAGGAGCCTGCTTTTCTATCTCTCTCTGCCTGACTCTCCGCCTACTTGTGATTTCTCTCTCTGTCAAATAAATACAGAAAATCTTTAAAAAAAAAAAAGAATATTTTAATCAGCAGAGATGGTCAAAATGACAAAGTTCCATGATCAGAGTAAACATATGGGATTTAAAAATAAAAAATAAAAAAATTTTTTTGAAAGGACTTTTCTTTAAAGGAATTTAAACAAAAGACCTTTTTAAGAGACAGTTGGCTGTTTAAACCCAAAGTACAACTCACTGAGAGAATCGCCGCATTATTTA
This sequence comes from Mustela nivalis, assembly GCF_964662115.1. Lineage (NCBI taxonomy): Eukaryota > Metazoa > Chordata > Mammalia > Carnivora > Mustelidae > Mustela > Mustela nivalis. Next base: position 156,329 of record NW_028136124.1, on the reverse strand, counting down.
TTGGGGTAGAAAGGACCTGGAATGTAGAAAGACCCATTCTGCAGAGGAAAAAATAGAATCACTAACAGGCCTCATGCCTTGCACAGCCAGTGGCTAGAATACCTACCCCATCATACCCTGTGCTAGAAGGCCACTAGAACCATTTCAACTATGTTAGTTTTTCTTGGAAGCCAACAAGTGTTTGCCCAGTTAAGAGCGCGGTAACAATCAGTCAAGTTATGTTATAATGATTGTCGATATCTTTAAAAGCCTTGTCAAGTTCCTTTTTGAGTAACCCTCACCCCACCCTTAGAGAAATTTATCTGTGGTTCACCTCTTTGAAGTACCTCATTGTTGTTCCACATTTACCATAGCCGAAAAACAAACAAACAAAAAAAAAGCTTTTTATTAACAAAGTGTTCAGAAGGGGGCGCCACTGTAAACAATGAGAGTTTTCGCTGCCCGGACAATTTTGTTGCAGAAACAGCTGAAAGCAATCAGGTCAGACAGAGCCAAGGGCTGGAGGGATTTTTAAAATGACAAAAACCGAACCAAATCTAACCAAAACAAAAATCAAAACCAATGGCCAAGATTTCAAGTTTGCTACTAAAGGTATGACATTCTCCTAAGACATGCGAGTGACTTGATCACTTTATTTATATATTTATATTTGAAGAAGAAGGAACTATTTGATGCAGCAAATCCATGTTGGTTAAAAATTACCATATATGGGGGCTCCTGGGTGGCTCAGTGGTTTAGGCCTCTGCCTTCGGCTCAGGTCATGATTTCAGGGTCCTGGAATGGAGCCCCACATCGGGCTCTCTGCTCAGCGGGGAGCCTGCTTCCCCCCTCTCTCTCTGCCTCCCTCTCTACCTACTTGTGATCTGTCTGTCAAATGGGTAAATAAGATCTTTAAATAAAGAATTACTAGATGTGAAATACATCGAGGGTATGGGAAGGAAAATGATTTCACCTGATCTGACTAGGAAGTGGTTGAAGCCTGAATTAAAGTGCCACAAAAAGAGTAGAGACCTGGGAAATATATGGGGTAAAAATCCCTAGAAAAACAGCAATAATAACTGGCTGCTCTTTATTGATCCAGATCCTGCGGTAGGCAAAGAAGAGCTGGTTTTAGCCAGAGGATGATCTCCGTTTGTCTTCATGATCTGGCATTTCCTGCAAGCCAGGCATGGGGCTCTGCACTAGAGCTGCAAATGCTGGGGGCCCTCATTGTCCCTTTTCTCTTCTTAGGGGGACAACGGGCATGTCCATGGTGCAGTGTGACAGGCTTTACCACAGGGAGATAATAGACTGCCAAGGGTAGGTGGGAGCTGGGAAAAGCCACTTAGGAACAGATTTTCAAGGGAGGTGATAGACAAGGGCAAAGCGAAGAATGAGGATGAGTGTGTCAAGTTTCAGAGTGCCAGGAGGCAGCACAGTGCATTCGGGAAACTACAGCAAGTTCATGACAACCGACAGCTGATCTGGCAGCATCACCTGTGGATGGAGGCTGAGCCCCGGGGTTAACACTGGGGGTGAGAAGGTTTGTATACTATGGCGAGGAGGTGAGGTACTACACTGTGGGGGCACAGGGAGCTACCGGAGGATTTCAAATATCAGAATCGTAACCATAATAGAGTATTTCATTGCATCCTAGCTTTCATCAAGTGTAAGATGCACTATAGTTTATGTTCGACTAAGAAAGAGAAATGCTGTCAGTTGAAGTAGGATATGTCATCTAGTGCAAGGTGAGTGCCACCTTAAGAGATATTAAAATGGGGGGGGGCAAATCTTAGAACAAGTAAATTGTGGTAGTAGAATAATTAAGAAAGATCCAACACTTGGATCAACTAAAGAAGTGATTATTGCTTACCATGTGCCCCAAACTATATTAAGTCCTAGAACAAGAGACGTGCTCATCTTGAAGCCTTGCAGCTGTTAGACCCAAGGTACAGAGGGCAGTAGCCAACGACCAGCAGGCCCCAAGTGCCATGTGAAGACTCTAAGAGCAACTGCCTTTGAAAGAGAAAACGGTTGACAGTGGGCTTTCTGAGGTAGAGAATTACTAGCTGGGAAAGTAGTAAAATTGACACAGAATCGGAATTGATGCCCCTACATGACAGAGTTGGTGAAACTTTCCTTCTCAGAGATCTTGAGGCACCTCAGAAATGAATTTTTCATTTTGGACAGAACATTCAGGATAAATATGATCTGTTTGAATTCCTGGTTTCTCATTAGGACAGTTTCTTAGGCTTCACTGGCAGAAGAAAAGGGTTTTGATAATCCAGGGTAAATCCTGACAAAAGCAAAGCACGGTATCTATGAAAAACTAACCCCTCAGAGGAGAACAACAGATAAAGGGCCAGGCCTACCTGACCCTGCAGGATAGGTAAGGTTAGTCTGGCAACAGGGGTATTTGGGAACTGCCCATCTCCTGCTAGAAGAGCTAGAGAAGACCCCTTCCGGAGAGACCACCAAGAGAGGAGAGCAGTAGGTGCTAATGATGAAGAATATTTTAATCAGGGGCGCCTGGGTGGCTCAGTGGATTAAGCCTCTGCCTTCGGCTCGGGCCATGATCTCAGTGTCCTGGGATTGAGCCCCGCATCGGGCTCTTTGCTCAGCAGGAGCCTGCTTTTCTATCTCTCTCTGCCTGACTCTCCGCCTACTTGTGATTTCTCTCTCTGTCAAATAAATACAGAAAATCTTTAAAAAAAAAAAAGAATATTTTAATCAGCAGAGATGGTCAAAATGACAAAGTTCCATGATCAGAGTAAACATATGGGATTTAAAAATAAAAAATAAAAAAATTTTTTTGAAAGGACTTTTCTTTAAAGGAATTTAAACAAAAGACCTTTTTAAGAGACAGTTGGCTGTTTAAACCCAAAGTACAACTCACTGAGAGAATCGCCGCATTATTTATTGGGGTAGAAAGGACCTGGAATGTAGAAAGACCCATTCTGCAGAGGAAAAAATAGAATCACTAACAGGCCTCATGCCTTGCACAGCCAGTGGCTAGAATACCTACCCCATCATACCCTGTGCTAGAAGGCCACTAGAACCATTTCAACTATGTTAGTTTTTCTTGGAAGCCAACAAGTGTTTGCCCAGTTAAGAGCGCGGTAACAATCAGTCAAGTTATGTTATAATGATTGTCGATATCTTTAAAAGCCTTGTCAAGTTCCTTTTTGAGTAACCCTCACCCCACCCTTAGAGAAATTTATCTGTGGTTCACCTCTTTGAAGTACCTCATTGTTGTTCCACATTTACCATAGCCGAAAAACAAACAAACAAAAAAAAAGCTTTTTATTAACAAAGTGTTCAGAAGGGGGCGCCACTGTAAACAATGAGAGTTTTCGCTGCCCGGACAATTTTGTTGCAGAAACAGCTGAAAGCAATCAGGTCAGACAGAGCCAAGGGCTGGAGGGATTTTTAAAATGACAAAAACCGAACCAAATCTAACCAAAACAAAAATCAAAACCAATGGCCAAGATTTCAAGTTTGCTACTAAAGGTATGACATTCTCCTAAGACATGCGAGTGACTTGATCACTTTATTTATATATTTATATTTGAAGAAGAAGGAACTATTTGATGCAGCAAATCCATGTTGGTTAAAAATTACCATATATGGGGGCTCCTGGGTGGCTCAGTGGTTTAGGCCTCTGCCTTCGGCTCAGGTCATGATTTCAGGGTCCTGGAATGGAGCCCCACATCGGGCTCTCTGCTCAGCGGGGAGCCTGCTTCCCCCCTCTCTCTCTGCCTCCCTCTCTACCTACTTGTGATCTGTCTGTCAAATGGGTAAATAAGATCTTTAAATAAAGAATTACTAGATGTGAAATACATCGAGGGTATGGGAAGGAAAATGATTTCACCTGATCTGACTAGGAAGTGGTTGAAGCCTGAATTAAAGTGCCACAAAAAGAGTAGAGACCTGGGAAATATATGGGGTAAAAATCCCTAGAAAAACAGCAATAATAACTGGCTGCTCTTTATTGATCCAGATCCTGCGGTAGGCAAAGAAGAGCTGGTTTTAGCCAGAGGATGATCTCCGTTTGTCTTCATGATCTGGCATTTCCTGCAAGCCAGGCATGGGGCTCTGCACTAGAGCTGCAAATGCTGGGGGCCCTCATTGTCCCTTTTCTCTTCTTAGGGGGACAACGGGCATGTCCATGGTGCAGTGTGACAGGCTTTACCACAGGGAGATAATAGACTGCCAAGGGTAGGTGGGAGCTGGGAAAAGCCACTTAGGAACAGATTTTCAAGGGAGGTGATAGACAAGGGCAAAGCGGAGAATGAGGATGAGTGTGTCAAGTTTCAGAGTGCCAGGAGGCAGCACAGTGCATTCGGGAAACTACAGCAAGTTCATGACAACCGACAGCTGATCTGGCAGCATCACCTGTGGATGGAGGCTGAGCCCCGGGGTTAACACTGGGGGTGAGAAGGTTTGTATACTATGGCGAGGAGGTGAGGTACTACACTGTGGGGGCACAGGGAGCTACCGGAGGATTTCAAATATCAGAATCGTAACCATAATAGAGTATTTCATTGCATCCTAGCTTTCATCAAGTGTAAGATGCACTATAGTTTATGTTCGACTAAGAAAGAGAAATGCTGTCAGTTGAAGTAGGATATGTCATCTAGTGCAAGGTGAGTGCCACCTTAAGAGATATTAAAATGGGGGGGGGACAAATCTTAGAACAAGTAAATTGTGGTAGTAGAATAATTAAGAAAGATCCAACACTTGGATCAACTAAAGAAGTGATTATTGCTTACCATGTGCCCCAAACTATATTAAGTCCTAGAACAAGAGACGTGCTCATCTTGAAGCCTTGCAGCTGTTAGACCCAAGGTACAGAGGGCAGTAGCCAACGACCAGCAGGCCCCAAGTGCCATGTGCAGACTCTAAGAGCAACTGCCTTTGAAAGAGAAAACGGTTGACAGTGGGCTTTCTGAGGTAGAGAATTACTAGCTGGGAAAGTAGTAAAATTGACACAGAATCGGAATTGATGCCCCTACATGACAGAGTTGGTGAAACTTCCCTTCTCAGAGATCTTGAGGCACCTCAGAAATGAATTTTTCATTTTGGACAGAACATTCAGGATAAATATGATCTGTTTGAATTCCTGGTTTCTCATTAGGACAGTTTCTTAGGCTTCACTGGCAGAAGAAAAGGGTTTTGATAATCCAGGGTAAATCCTGACAAAAGCAAAGCACGGTATCTATGAAAAACTAACCCCTCAGAGGAGAACAACAGATAAAGGGCCAGGCCTACCTGACCCTGCAGGATAGGTAAGGTTAGTCTGGCAACAGGGGTATTTGGGAACTCCCCATCTCCTGCTAGAAGAGCTAGAGAAGACCCCTTCCGGAGAGACCACCAAGAGAGGAGAGCAGTAGGTGCTAATGATGAAGAATATTTTAATCAGGGGCGCCTGGGTGGCTCAGTGGATTAAGCCTCTGCCTTCGGCTCGGGCCATGATCTCAGTGTCCTGGGATTGAGCCCCGCATCAGGCTCTTTGCTCAGCAGGAGCCTGCTTTTCTATCTCTCTCTGCCTGACTCTCCGCCTACTTGTGATTTCTCTCTCTGTCAAATAAATACAGAAAATCTTTAAAAAAAAAAAAGAATATTTTAATCAGCAGAGATGGTCAAAATGACAAAGTTCCATGATCAGAGTAAACATATGGGATTTAAAAATAAAAAATAAAAAAAAATTTTTGAAAGGACTTTTCTTTAAAGGAATTTAAACAAAAGACCTTTTTAAGAGACAGTTGGCTGTTTAAACCCAAAGTACAACTCACTGAGAGAATCGCCGCATTATTTATTGGGGTAGAAAGGACCTGGAATGTAGAAAGACCCATTCTGCAGAGGAAAAAATAGAATCACTAACAGGCCTCATGCCTTGCACAGCCAGTGGCTAGAATACCTACCCCATCATTCCCTGTGCTAGAAGGCCACTAGAACCATTTCAACTATGTTAGTTTTTCTTGGAAGCCAACAAGTGTTTGCCCAGTTAAGAGCGCGGTAACAATCAGTCAAGTTATGTTATAATGATTGTCGATATCTTTAAAAGCCTTGTCAAGTTCCTTTTTGAGTAACCCTCACCCCACCCTTAGAGAAATTTATCTGTGGTTCACCTCTTTGAAGTACCTCATTGTTGTTCCACATTTACCATAGCCGAAAAACAAAAACAAAAACAAAAAAAACTTTTTATTAACAGAGTGTTCAGAAGGGGCGCCACTGTAAACAATGAGAGTTTTCACTGCCGGGACAATTTTGTTTCAGAAACAGCTGAAAGCAATCAGGTCAGACAGAGCCAAGGGCTGGAGGGATTTTTAAAATGACAAAAACCGAACCAAATCTAACCAAAACAAAAATCAAAACCAATGGCCAAGATTTCAAGTTTGCTACTAAATGTATGACATTCTCCTAAGACATGCGAGTGACTTGATCACTTTATTTATATATTTATATTTGTAGAAGAAGGAACTATTTGATGCAGCAAATCCACGTTGGTTAAAAATTACCAGATATGGGGGCTCCTGGGTGGCTCAGTGGTTTAGGCAACTGCTTTCGGCTCAGGTCATGATTTCAGGGTCCTGGGATGGAGCCCCACATCGTGCTCTCTGCTTAGCGTAAAGCCTGCTTACCCCCTCTCTCTCTGCCTCCCTCTCTACCTACTTGAGATCTGTCTGTCAAATGGGTAAATAGGACCTTTAAAAAAATATTTACTAGATGTGAAATACATCGAGGGTATGGGAAGGAAAATGATTTCACCTGATCTGACTAGGAAGTGGTTGAAGCTTGAATTAAAGTGCTATAAAAAGAGTAAAGACCTGGGAAATATATGGGGTAAAAATCCCTAGAAAACCAGCAATAATAACTGGCTGCTCTTTATTGATCCAGATCCTGTGGTAGGCAAAGAAGAGCTGGTTTTAGCCAGAGGATGATCTCCGTTTGTCTTCATGATCTGCCATTTCCTACAAGCCAGGCATGGTGCTCGGCACTAGAGCTGCAAATGATGGGGGCCCTCATTGTCCCTTTTCTCTTCTCAGGGGGACAACGGGCATGTCCATGGTGCAGTGTGACAGGCTTTACCACAGGGACATAATAAACTGCCAAGGGTAGGTGGGAGCTGGGAAAAGCCACTTAGGAGCAGATTCTCAGGGGAGGTGATAGACAAAGCAAAGCGAAGAATGAGGATGAGTGTTTCAAGTTTCAAAGGGCCAGGAGGCAGCACAGTGCATTCGGCAAACTACAGCAAGTTCATGACAACCGACAGCTGATCTGGCAGCATCACCTGGGGATGGAGGCTGAGCCCCGGGGTTAACACTGGGGGTGAGAGGGTTTGTATACTATGGCGAGCAGGTGAGGTACTACACTGTGGGGGCACAGGGAGCCCCTGGAGGATTTCAAATATCAGAATGGTAACCATAATAGAGTATTTAATTGCATCCTAGCTTTCATCAAGGGTAAGATGCACTGTAGTTTATGTTCGACTAAGAAAGTGAAATGCTGTCAGTTAAACTAGGATATGTCATCAAGTGCAAGGTGAGTGCCACCTTAACAGATATTAAAATGGGGGGGATGGGACAAATCTTAGAACAAGTAAAATGTGGTAGTAAAATAATTAAGAAAGATCCAACACTTGGATCAACTAAAGAAGTGATTATTGCTTACCATGTGCCCCAAAGTATATTAAGTACTAGAATAAGAGACGTGCTCATCTTGATGCCCCGCAGCTGTTAGACCCAAGGTACAGAGGGCAGTAGCCAATGACCAACAGGCCCCAAGTGCCATGTGCAGACTCTAAGAGCAAGTGCCTTTGAAAGAGGAAACAATTGAGAGTGGGCTTTCTGAGGTAGAGAATTACTAGCTGGGAAAGTAGGACAATTGACACAGAATCAGAATTCATGCCCTACATGACAGAGTTGGTGAAACTTCCCTTCTCAGAGATCTTGAGGCTCCTCAGAAACGAATTTTTCATTTTGGACAGATCATTCAGGATAAATATGATCTGTTTGAATTCCTGGTGTTCTCATTAGGACTGTTTCTTAGGCTTCACTGGCACAAGAAAAGGATTTTGATAATCCAGGTAAATCCTGACAAAAGCAAAGCACGGGATCTATGAAAATCTAACCACTCAGAGGAGAACAACAGATAAAGGGCCAGGCCGACCTGACCCTGCAGGATAGGTAAGGTTAGTCTGGCAACAGGGGTAGAGGGGAAGTGCCCATCTCCTGCTAGAAGAGCTAGAGAAGACCCTTTCCAGAGAGACCACCAGGAAAGGAGAGCAGTAGGTGCTGATGATGAAGAATATTTTAATCAGCAGAGAAGGTCAAAATGACAATGTTCCACGATTAGAGTAAACATATGGGATAAAAAATAAAAAATAAAGAAAAAAGATTTCTTTGAAAGGACTTTTTTATTAAAGGAATTTAATCAAAAGTCCTTTTAAAGAGACAGTTGGCTATTTAAACCAATAGTACAACTCACTGAGAGAATCGCCGCATTATTTATTGGGGTAGAAAGGACCTGGAATGTAGAAAGACCTATTCTGCAGAGGAAAAAATAGAATCACTAACAGGCCTCATGCCTTGCACAGCCAGTGGCTAGAATCCCTGCCTCATGAGACCCTGTGCTAGAAGGCCGCTAGAACCATCTCAACTATGTTAGTCTTTCTTGGAAGCCAACAAGTGTTTGCCCAGTTAAGAGCACGGTAACAATCAGTCACGTTATGTTATAATGATTGTCGATATCTTTAAAAGCCTTGTCAAGTTCCTTTTTGAGTAACCTTCACCCACACTTAGAGAAATTTATCTGTGGTTCACCTCTTTGAAATACCTCATTGTTGTTCCACATTTACCATAGCCAAAAAACAAAAACAAAAACAAAAAAAAAACTTTTTATTAACAGAGTGTTCAGAAGGGGCGCCACTGTAAAAAATGAGAGTTTTCGCTGCCGGGACAATTTTGTTTCAGAAACAGCTGAAAGCATTCAGGTCAGACAGAGCCAAGGGCTGGAGGGATTTTTAAAATGACAAAAACCGAACCAAATCTAACCAAAACAAAAATCAAAACCAATGGCTTAGATTTCAAGGTTGCTAATAAAGGTATGACATTCTCCTAAGACATGCGAGTGACTTGATCACTTTATTTATATATTTATATTTGAAGAAGAAGGAACTATTTGATGCAGCAAAGCCACGTTGGTTAAAAATTACCAGATATGGGGGCACCTGGGTGGCTCAGTGGTTTAGGCCTCTGCCTTCGGCTCAGGTCATGATTTCAGGGTCCTGGGATGGAGCCCCACATCGTGCTCTCTGCTCAGCGGGGAGCCTGCTTCCCCCCTCTCTCTCTGCCTCCCTCTCTACCTACTTGAGATCTGTCTGTCAAATGGGTAAATAAGATCTTTAAAAAAAGAATTACTAGATGTGAAATACATCGAGGGTATGGGAAGGAAAATGATTTCACCTGATCTGACTAGGAAGTGGTTGAAGCCTGAATTAAAGTGCTACAAAAAGAGTAAAGACCTGGGAAATATATGGGGTAAAAATCACTAGAAAAACAGCAATAATAACGGGCTGCTCTTTATTGATCCAGATCCTGCGGTAGGCAAAGAAGAGCTGGTTTTAGCCAGAGGATGATCTCCGTTTGTCTTCATGATCTGGCATTTCCTACAAGCCAGGCATGGTGCTCGGCACTAGAGCTGCAAATGATGGGGGCCCTCATTGTCCCTTTTCTCTTCTCAGGGGGACAACGGGCATGTCCATGGTGCAGTGTGACAGGCTTTACCACAGGGAGATAATAGACTGCCAAGGGTAGGTGGGAGCTGGGAAATGCCACTTAGGAACAGATTTTCAGGGGAGGTGATAGACAAGGGCGAAGCGAAGAATGAGGATGAGTGTTTCAAGTTTCATAGTGCCAGGAGGCAGCACAGTGCATTCGGGAAACTACAGCAAGTTCATGACAACCGACAGCTGATCTGGCAGCATCACCTGGGGATGGAGGCTGAGCCCCGGGGTTAACACTGGGGTGAGAGGGTTTGTATACTATGGCGAGCAGGTGAGGTACTACACTGTGGGGCACAGGGAGCCCCCGGAGGATTTCAAATATCAGAATGGTAACCATAATAGAGTATTTAATTGCATCCTAGCTTTCATCAAGTGTAAGATGCACTATAGTTTATGTTCGACTAAGAAAGAGAAATGCTGTCAGTTGAACTAGAATATGTCATCAAGTGCAAGGTGAGTGCCACCTTAAGAGATATTAAAATGGGGGAGGATTAATCTTAGAACAAGTAAATTGTGGTAGTAGAATAATTAAGAAAGATCCAACACTTGGATCAACTAAAGAAGTGATTATTGCTTACCATGTGCCCCAAACTATTTTAAGTCGGACAACAAGAGACGTGTTCAACTTGATGCCCCGCAGCTGTTAGACCCAAGGTACAGAGTGCAGTAGCCAACGACCAGCAGGCCCCAAGTGCCATGTGCAGACTCTTAGAGCAACTGCCTTTGAAAGAGGAAACGATTGAGAGTGGGCTTTCTGAGGTAGAGACTTACTAGCTGGGAAAGTAGGACAATTGACACAAAATCAGAATTCATGCCCTACATGACAGAGTTGGTGAAACTTCCCTTCTCAGAGATCTTGAGGCTCGTCAGAAACGAATTTTTCATTTTGGACAGATCATTCAGGATAAATATGATCTGTTTGAGGTCCTCGTTCTCTCATTAGGACTCTTTCTTAGGCTTCATTGGCACAAGAAAAGGATTTTGATAATCCAGGTAAATCCTGACAAAAGCAAAGCACGGGATCTATGAAAATCTAACCACTCAGAGGAGAACAACAGATAAAGGGCCAGGCCGACCTGACCCTGCAGGATAGGTAAGGTTAGTCTGGCAACAGGGGTAGAGGGGAAGTGCCCATCTCCTGCTAGAAGAGCTAGAGAAGACCCTTTCCAGAGAGACCACCAGGAGAGGAGAGCAGTAGGTGCTGATGATGAAGAATATTTTAATCAGCAGAGAAGGTCAAAATGACAAAGTTCCACGATCAGAGTAAACATATGGGATAAAAAATAAAAAATAAAAAAAAAAAGTTTTCTTTGAAAGGACTTTTTTATTAAAGGAATTTAATCAAAAGTCCTTTTAAAGAGACAGTTGGCTATTTAAACCAATAGTACAACTCACTGAGAGAATCGCCGCATTATTTATTGGGGTAGAAAGGACCTGGAATGTAGAAAGACCTATTCTGCAGAGGAAAAAATAGAATCACTAACAGGCCTCATGCCTTGCACAGCCAGTGGCTAGAATCCCTGCCTCATGAGACCCTGTGCTAGAAGGCCGCTAGAACCATCTCAACTATGTTAGTCTTTCTTGGAAGCCAACAAGTGTTTGCCCAGTTAAGAGCACGGTAACAATCAGTCACATTATGTTATAATGATTGTCGATATCTTTAAAAGCCTTGTCAAGTTCCTTTTTGAGTAACCTTCACCCACACTTAGAGAAATTTATCTGTGGCTCACCTTTTTGAAATACCTCATTGTTGTTCCACATTTACCATAGCCGAAAAACAAAAACAAAAACAAAAAAAACTTTTTATTAACAGAGTGTTCAGAAGGGGCGCCACTGTAAACAATGAGAGTTTTCGCTGCCGGGACAATTTTGTTTCAGAAACAGCTGAAAGCATTCAGGTCAGACAGAGCCAAGGGCTGGAGGGATTTTTAAAATGACAAAAACCGAACCAAATCAAACGAAAACAAAAATCAAAACCAATGGCCAAGATTTCAAGGTTGCTAATAAAGGTATGACATTCTCCTAAGACATGCGAGTGACTTGATCACTTTATTTATATATTTATATTTGAAGAAGAAGGAACTATTTGATGCAGCAAATCCACGTTGGTTAAAAATTACCAGATATGGGGGCTCCTGGGTGGCTCAGTGGTTTAGGCCTCTGCCTTCGGCTCAGGTCATGATTTCAGGGTCCTAGGATGGAGCCCCACATCGTGCTCTCTGCTCAGCGGGGAGCCTGCTTCCCCCTCTCTCTCTCTGCCTCCCTCTCTACCTACTTGAGATCTGTCTGTCAAATGGGTAAATAAGATCTTTAAAAAAAGAATTACTAGATGTGAAATACATCGAGGGTATGGGAAGGAAAATGATTTCACCTGATCTGACTAGGAAGTGGTTGAAGCCTGAATTGAAGTGCTACAAAACGAGTAAAGACCTGGGAAATATATGGGGTAAGAATTCCTAGAAAACCAGCAATAATAACTGGCTGCTCTTTATTGATCCAGATCCTGCGGTAGGCAAAGAAGAGCTGGTTTTAGCCAGAGGATGATCTCCATTTCTCTTCATGATCTGGCATGTCCTGCAAGCCAGGCATGGGGCTCTGCACTAGAGCTGCAAATGCTGGGGGCCCTCATTGTCCTTTTTCTCTTCTCAGGGGGACAACGGGCATGTCCATGATGCAGTGTGACAGGCTTTACCACAGGGAGATAATAGACTGCCAAGGGTAGGTGGGAGCTGGGAAAAGCCACTTAGGAGCAGATTCTCAGGGGAGGTGATAGACAAGGGCAAAGCGAAGAATGAGGATGAGTGTTTCAAGTTTTAAAGGGCCAGGAGGCAGCACAGTGCATTCGGGAAACTACAGTAAGTTCATGACAACCGACAGCTGATCTGGCAGCATCACCTGGGGATGGAGGCTGAGCCCCGGGGTTAACACTGAGGGTGAGAGGTTTTGTATACTATGGCAAGGAGGTGAGGTACTACACTGTGGAAGCACAGGGAGCTACCGGAGGATTTCAAATATCAGAATCGTAACCATAATAGAGTATTTAATTGCATCCTAGCTTTCATCAAGGGTAAGATGCACTATAGTTTATGTTAGACTAAGAAAGAGAAATGCTGTCAGTTAAAATAGGATATGTCATCAAGTGCAAGGTGAGTGCCACCTTAAGAGATATTAAAATGGGGGGGGACAAATCTTAGAACAAGTAAATTGAGGTAGTAGAATAATTAAGAAAGATCCAACACTTGGATCAACTAAAGAAGTGATTATTGCTTACCATGTGCCCCAAACTATATTAAGTCCTAGAACAAGAGACGTGCTCATCTTGATGCCCCGCAGCTGTTAGACCCAAGGTACAGAGGGCAGTAGCCAATGACCAGCAGGCCCCAAGTGCCATGTGCAGACTCTAAGAGCAACTGCCTTTGAAAGAGGAAACGGTTGAGAGTGGGCTTTCTGAGGTAGAGAATTACTAGCTGGGAAAGTAGGACAATTGACACAGAATCGGAATTGATGCCCCTACATGACAGAGTTGGTGAAACTTCCCTTCTCAGAGATCTTGAGGCTCCTCTGAAATGAATTTTTCATTTTGGACAGAACATTCAAAATAAATATGATCTGTTTGAGGTCCTCGTTCTCTCATTAGGACTGTTTCTTAGGCTTCACTGGCACAAGAAAAGGGTTTTGATAATCCAGGTAAATCCTGACAAAAGCAAAGCACGGGATCTATGAAAATCTAACCACTCAGAGGAGAACAACAGATAAAGGGCCAGGCCGACCTGACCCTGCAGGATAGGTAAGGTTAGTCTGGCAACAGGGGTAGAGGGGAAGTGCCCATCTCCTGCTAGAAGAGCTAGAGAAGACCCCTTCCTGAGAGACCACCAGGAGAGGAGAGCAGTAGGTGCTGATGATGAAGAATATTTTAATCAGCAGGGAAGGTCAAAATGACAAAGTTCCACGATCAGAGTAAACATATGGGATTTAAAAATAAAAAAATAAAGAAAAAAGATTTTTTTGAAAGGACATTTATATTAAAGGAATTTAAACAAAAGTCCTTTTAAAGAGACAGTTGGCTGTTTAAACCAATAGCACAACTCACTGAGAGAATCGCCGCATTATTTATTGGGGTAGAAAGGACCTGGAATGTAGAAAGACCTATTCTGCAGAGGAAAAAATAGAATCACTAACAGGCCTCATGCCTTGCACAGCCAGTGGCTAGAATCCCTGCCTCATGAGACCCTGTGCTAGAAGGCCGCTAGAACCATCTCAACTATGTTAGTCTTTCTTGGAAGCCAACAAGTGTTTGCCCAGTTAAGAGCACGGTAACAATCAGTCACGTTATGTTATAATGATTGTCGATATTTTTCAAAGCCTTGTCAAGTTACTTTTTGAGTAACCATCACCCCACCCTTAGAGAAATTTATCTGTGGTTCACCTCTTTGAAATACCTCATTGTTGTTCCACATTTACCATAGCCAAAAAACAAAAACAAACAAACAAACAAACAAACAAAAAAAGCTTTTTAATAACAAAGTGTTCAGAAGGGGGCGCCACTGTAAACAATGAGAGTTTTCGCTGCCGGGACAATTTTGTTTCAGAAACAGCTGAAAGCAATCAGGTCAGACAGAGCCAAGGGCTGGAGGGATTTTTAAAATGACAAAAACCGAACCAAATCTAACCAAAACAAAAATCAAAACCAATGGCCAAAATTTCAAGGTTGCTAATAAAGGTATGACATTCTCCTAAGACATGCGAGTGACTTGATCACTTTATTTATATATTTATATTTGAAGATGAAGGAACTATTTGATGCAGCAAATCCACGTTGGTTAAAAATTACCAGATATGGGGGCTCCTGGGTGGCTCAGTGGTTTAGGCCTCTGCCTTCGGCTCAGGTCATGATTTCAGGGTCCTGGGATGGAGCCCCACATCGGGCTCTCTGCTCAGCGGGGAGCCTGCTTCCCCCCTCTCTCTCTGCCTCCCTCTCTACCTACTTGAGATCTGTCTGTCAAATGGGTAAATAAGATCTTTAAAAAAAGAATTACTAGATGTGAAATACATCGAGGGTATGGGAAGGAAAATGATTTCACCTGATCTGACTAGGAAGTGGTTGAAGCCTGAATTGAAGTGCTACAAAACGAGTAAAGACCTGGGAAATATATGGGGTAAGAATCCCTAGAAAAACAGCAATAATAACGGGCTGCTCTTTATTGAACCATATTCTGCGGTAGGCAAAGAAGTGCTGGTTTTAGCCAGAGGATGATCTCCGTTTGTCTTCATGATCTGGCATTTCCTGCAAGCCAGGCATTGGTCTCTGCACTAGAGCTGCAAATGCTGGGGGCCCTCATTGTCCTTTTTCTCTTTTCAGGGAGACAACGGGCATGTCCATAATGCAGTGTGACAGGCTTTACCACAGGGAGATAAAAGACTGCCAAGGGTAGGTGGGAGCTGGGAAAAGCCACTTAGGAACAGATTTTCAGGGGAGGTGATAGACAAGGGCAAACCGAAGAATGAGGATGAGTGTGTCAAGTTTCAAAGTGCCAGGAGGCAGCACAGTGCATTCGGGAAACTACAGCAAGTTCATAACAACCGACAGCTGATCTGGCAGCATCACCTGGGGATGGAGGCTGAGCCCCGGGGTTAACACTGGGGGTGAGATGGTTTGTATACACTGGCGAGGATGTGAGGTACTACACTGTGTGGGCACAGGGAGCTACCGGAGGATTTCAAATATCAGAATCGTAACCATAATAGAGTATTTAATTGCATCCTAGCTTTTATCAAGTGTAAGATGCACTATAGTTTATGTTAGACTAAGATAGAGAAATGCTGTCAGTTAAAATAGGATATGTCATCAAGTACAAGGTGAGTGCCACCTTAAGAGATATTAAAATGGGGGGGCGGACAAATCTTAGAACAAGTAAATTGTGGTAGTAGAATAATTAAGAAAGATCCAACACTTGGATCAACTAAAGAAGTGATTATTGCTTACCATGTGCCCCAAACTATATTAAGTCCTAGAACAAGAGACGTGCTCATCTTGATGCCCCGCAGCTGTTAGACCCAAGGTACAGAGGGCAGTAGCCAACGACCAGCAGGCCCCAAGTGCCTTGTGCAGAGTCTAAGAGCAACTGCCTTTGAAAGGGGAAACGGTTGAGAATGTGCTTTGAGAGGTAGAGAATTACTAGCTGGGAAAGTAGGACAATTGACACAGAATCGGAATTGATGCCCCTACATGACAGAGTTGGTGAAACTTCCATTCTCAGAGATCTTGAGGCACCTCAGAAATGAATTTTTTATTTTGGACAGAACATTCAGGATAAATATGATCTGTTTGAGTTCCTGGTTCTCTCATTAGGACTGTTTCTTGGGCTTCACTGGCAGAAGAAAAGGGTTTTGATAATCCAGGGTAAATCCTGACAAAAGCAAAGCACGGTTTCTATGAAAAACTAACCACTCAGAGGAGAGCAACAGATAAAGGGCCAGGCCGACCTGACCCTGCAGGATAGGTAAGGTTAGTCTGGCAACAGTGGTAGAGGGGAAGTTCCCCTTTAGGTTGGCATGGACAAAGCCCTCAATCAACTTTCTGTGCCTTTGCGACAGTTACGAGAAGTTCTGGTAAGTCCCCAATTAATGAAAACAGTCTGCTCTGACGCCTGTTGTCCTCGTCGGCTTTTCTCTAAGAATTCTTTTCATCTGTTAGTTTGTTGGTACTGGTGGTTGTATTTTAACGGTTCATGATTATAATATTCACCTTCAGAAGAGTTGTAAATGATTTTGTTTTTGCATATGCTAAAAACTTAAAAAAACATGTTCGATTTGAAGAAGACATATTCTCAGAGTAGACAACCTTAAAATGTCAGGGGAGAGGAAGCATATTTCCAAATTCAACTTATTAATGCCACTTTGGTCATATGTAAGTGGTTTCTAACTTACGAATGACTTGTATTTTAACAGTTTGTAATCTTGTAAAGTTCCCCCCTCCACCCCATGTAATCTACGTGTGGTTAGGTTCCTGGGCTGATCTACAAAAATTGTGTAATCCCTAATGGAACTGAAGGATAATATAAATAAAATGTAATACTTAATAAATTCTACATTTGAATATTCTCTCAGAAAAATCTCTGTTGTGGGAATGGGACTCCCCACCTCTAAGCCATTGGGAATAGGAATTCCACCTGGTGAACAGTGGAGGGGCAGTTGTGGCATCACTTCTAACAGAAAACTGTGCTGCCCTGTTTCCCCTGCCGCCCCCCCCCCCCCGTCTGTGTCTGGTGCCCTGACTTACGGCCTCTGTTCATTCTGATGCCCTGTCGTAAACTTGGCAAAAACAACACCATCCTTCCTTGTGTGTCTCCTCTAGCTTGAGTGGCCTCTTGCGTCCCTCCCCTAAGACAGTGCCTGCATCCTACAGAGAATATAAGGAGAACTTAATTTAAGGGAAGACACAGTACATGGTTAGAACCAAGAAAAATGCGAAGTAATGGAAATATCAGTGCTGAGAAGTCTAGGGGAGGGGCAGGCAGGAAAGAGTTCGTGAAACAGGTAAAAATCTTGAGTTGTGGGCGCCTGGGTGGCTCAGTGGGTTAAGCCGCTGCCTTCGGCTCAGGTCATGATCTCAGAGTCCTGGGATCTAGTCCCGCATCGGGCTCACTGCTCAGCAGAGAGCCTGCTTCCCTCTCTCTCTCTCTCTGCCTGCCTCTCCATCTACTTGTGATTTCTCTCTGTCAAATAAATAAATAAAATCTTTTAAAAAAAAAATCTTGAGTTGTGCCTTGATGTAGCCAATACTTTCCATGGTTTATGTCTCATTTGAATTTTACAAAATCTTGTTAAAGATACTTTTCCTTGGAATGGAAGGGATTTTCATGGTCCGCTGTTGGATTCCACACCAGCTGCTGTGGCGCTCTCCCACTGCCTCCTTGGTGTGCCTCTTCCTCCCGGGGCCTCATAGTGGTGTTGTTTCCCAAGCCTAGCCTTCCTTTGGCCTCCCCCTCTTCTCTCGAACCCCCTCCCTGGAGGCAGATTTGCTCTACTCACACAGGCTCCCGTCCCACCTCACCCCCTGCCATCACCATATACCCTCCCTTTTCCATGGCCTGTTTTTATGGCCACTTTGGTCCTGCTCAGCCACAGGCCTGACCTGCCTTTCTGGTCCCAACTCTGAAGCTGTTCTGTGAGATTCTCAGATCACTGAGGGATACGACTATATCTGTCTTCATTGCATCCCTGTAGGCTGCCACAATACTGACGTCCAGGAGGTGTTTCATAATGTTGATGGAGTGAATTAATTCACCTTCCTGTGGAATTTTTGTGATCTGCCTACTTCATTCTAGTTGTTTCTGTTAACCTTTGTTTTGGCCCTAATTCCTAATTATCTCTTTATTCATTAGCTTCTGGACATGTTTCTCTACCTCTGTGCTCTGCCTTTTTCTGGTCTTCTGTTCTTCATTCTTGATTCCTGGTATTTCCATACACACATTTTATCATCATGCATCAGTGCTTTGACATTCTTTCGTTCTCCAAAATATGCAGAATCTAAAGACTTCATCTCAGTGACGTTGGCCCTCCATTCCTATTTCTGCTTCTCTCCAGAAGGAAGCCTGCAGTGCACATGGCTGTGTGCCTGTCTGACCCTGCCCCTGAGTGTGTGTGCACTTACATCTGCTCCCCATCCCCTCCCCACCTCGGCAGCTGTGTACACATGGCTTTCAGAGTCCGATTCGAGCCCCGTCGCATTTCCAGACTCTCCTGTACTTTGCTTCATATTATCTGTTCTCCATTCTAAGCCCCCTCATCCCCATAACTTTCACTGTATATGTCATTCTTCTTCTAGCCATGCGACCCTGCCTTCGTGTCATTATGCCCCCAGGTCATGAGTCCCCTCAACAGTAACTGTGTCTGGTATATCATGTTTTTTTTTTTGTCAATATCTGCATAGTACTGGTGCACAGGTATTAATTTCTGTGGAATTGAATGAGATGTAGGAAATTGATAATGTGACAAAACAATGTCTGTAATACATTTTCTTTATTATTCTTTTAAAGAGTCTCAGGTCATCAGTCAGTGAAGGAATTCGGGCAGTAGATGAATGAATGTGTAACAAGAGGACATAAGGAAGAAAAAGGTACCCTCCAGTAGATTTCTTATGCTGCATGCCAGTTGAAGCCCTCTCCTCTTGTCTCCGTGAACTTGTCAGCACTATTCAGCTTTTTTTCTTTTTTTTTTAATTTAGCTTTTTTTTAAAGTTCTCACGCATGTGCATTTTATGCATTATGTCACGTTATCTACCTGAAATAAGAAGACAGAATTTCAGAGGTACCCACACGATCTCAAGATCACCCACTTTTTCCAGAACAAGAAACAGTGATAACTGTTGTCGGTGCAGCGCTTGACAGTTAACGACTGTATAAATTGTCAGCGGCCCTGTAAAGAAAATAGGCCTATATTAAAGACTAGGGGAGAAGTGGGCTTTCCAAAGCAAACTCAGGATTCTGCTGTAGGTTTGCTGTTATTTTCTGATCCTGTGTTCTTTATGTTCTGGTGTTCACTTTAATTTTTTCAATTCCCAGTAGTTAGCATGCGGTGTTGGCTTAGTTTCAGGTGTGTGAGACAGGCAACGGCTCTGTACATCTGAGGGCTCACCCCGGGAGTGTGCCCCTTAGTGCTATCTCCAGTTCCAAGTGTCCCCGATATCATTCATGAGCATAACGATGTAGGGGCACAGCGGGCATTGGGAGTCTGGGCTTCTGACTCTCGCCTGCTGCTCTGTACAATGTTTTCTATGTGTATTATTAGCATATTTGTTAAAATCTCAGTGGGGAGAAGCCTGTTTGAGGGACCTTCTGTTTAATTCGCCTCTGGATCTCCTCACAGCTTTTGTCCAAAGAATGCTTGTCGTGCGCTTCCAGACAAAACAGTAAGCTTTGTGAGAGCAGGGTGTATTTCTTGCTTTATTTTCTCGTGCCCCCCCCCACCCCCCGTCGGAATGAATATCGAGCTCCCAGGGGTGTTCATTATTATTATTATTTATTGAATGGATGACTTTGTATTTTTTTGTTCTTTAAGGATGAGAGTTTTCATAATGTCCCTCAACCTCTTTGATAATATTTGTAGTGTAAAAGGTCTTTAATGATTTGGTGCTTGGGCATATAGGTATATGCACATGTAAACTGAGAGGGCCAGTACAATCGGAAGCCAAAGTTAAAACCTGAATAAAGGGCCATAAGAAAACAAATGGAGGGGCGCCTGGTGGCTCAGTTGGTTAAACGTCCGACTCTTGATTTTGGCTCAGGTCATGATCTCAGGATCATGAGATTGAGCCCCGCATGGAGCTCTGTGTTCAGCAGGATGTCTGCTCGAGATTCTCTCTCTCCCTCTGCCCCTCCCCTGCACGCGCACATGCAGTCTCTCTCTCTCTCAAATAAACAAATCTTTTTTAAAAAAATAGGAAAGAAATGCCCATAGAAAGATTCAAGTTGGGGAAAAAAAGAAATAAGAGTATAGAATATGAGAAAGCAAAATCTAGGGTTTTTTTTTTTCCTCTATAAACTTGCAATAGAATATGGAAGTATGCTTATTCTAGAACTAAGATTTGCATTCTTGAGAATTCTGTGTTTCATAGAAATATTCAAAATATAGCATGCCCTATATATTTGAAGTTAACTTTTGGTCTTATATTTTCCTGCATTTAGCATGGGAAATAAAGATGATTAAGAGTAAAGATGGTGACGTTTTTTGTTTGCTTAATTTTTATTTTTATAGATGTGTGTTTTGAGGCTTATACAAGTTATTTGATCAGTTGAAAAGATTGAAAAAATCTTAAATTCACAAAGTTCGAAAGAAACCTCTGCACTAGAAGCAAGCAGGTAAGCATTTTTTTTTTTAACTAAGTAGCACATAAATTAATACTTCACATCCAATCTAATTAGGCGGGTACGGCTTAGTTAGAATTCATTTCTGAACAAGAAGAAAATCCAGGTTTGTGGCTAGAATGTAGCTCCAGGAGAGTGGAGAGCATGAAATAGTGAAATCTATAACACGTTCCTATAAACCCTTTGGTTATAGACCACAGTTCCAACACGTCATTATGCTTGCAGTGTAAAAGTATATTTGGAATCACCTTCCCTGAGGACTAGCAAAGTCCTGTTGATCTTTAAGGCATACCTACCATTCATCTTGGTTTTTCTCCATCTCATTTTTTTTCCTAGACATGCCCAGAGTATTACCATTGATGTATTTTGCACCAGCATTATATTATTATGAAACAGTATAGGACATATCCAGTTGAAATTTACAAACAGGAAAGGAAAAACTTATGAAATAGGAAAAAGATGATGGCTCTCTTTGTTATACTGTGATTGTCTTGTTCCCTTCCTGGTGTGAATTTTCAATCAGCCAGGGTAGATGAGTGACTCAGAAAATGAGTAGTTAGGTGCTGTCAGCGTTGTGAGACGCACAGTGGTGCAGTGGGTGTAGCCGGGGCTGGTCCTACACATACCAGCTGGGCTGCCTGCGTCAAGGTCGCCTGGTGCCCTAAGTGCTCTGTTGTGTGATGCTAACAGTCCCTCCCCTTGCAGGCGGAGTTAGGTTTCTAAATTTTAGGAATTAAGGTTTTAGATTTGGAAGGAACTTGAGAGACCATATGCTCCACATGTCTCATGATGGAGATTAAGAACGGACACATCCCAAAGGAAGCGATTCTCTGGTCCTAGGTCTCTGTCCCCTTTCACATCAAGGCATTCAACTAAGTGGTCAGCCTCCACTGTGCTTGTGTCTCTAGCCCGTTGCACTCGTGCTTCTGCCCCGTTCGTCCACACTTAGCAGACAGTCTGCACGCGGCCCTTCTGCAGCCCGTGTGTCTCCAGCGGCTCTGCTTCACTTCGGCCCTTGGCAGTGCCTGCAGCCCCTCCAGCCATGTCCACGTTCGGCCCCTGGGGAGCTGGCCCTCCAGTGTTCTTCCTGTCTTTGCTGTTGCTGCTGTGCTCATCGGATAGAAACACCTCAGTGAGCTCTGTGTCTACAATCCTGTCCCTTTGCAACACTGTCCTTGATAAACAGACATTGTGCGCTTTCTTGCTCAGAATTACCTTGGAGGACTTTTTTCTCCAGAAGAGCAGCTCTGAGCTCTAGAGTCAGGAAAGCCAGAGCAGCGTCAGTGCACAGTAAATCTATCATGCTCTGCCAGGCCCAGAAATGCCGAGAAAAGGATAAATAGGAAATGCGCATGGGATCAGTCAGTAGAGGTTGGGATTAGGCTTCAGCACTGTTCGTGCCAAGCGCTTGCCTTCCCTCCACACCAGTTCTGATGCTCTGGGACGGGGCACACCATGGCAGGTCTCCAGAGATTTTGGGTTTTCTTACAGTGTGTTTCCTCACTACCTGACTGCCCATCCTCAGATGTGGGTTGCCTCATAGAGCCCAGCATGGGCTTTGGGGACTTTGTTGTGTGTGTTTTTTTCTTTCACTGTTCGACTTCCTTTTGAATGGGGTTGACGCTTTCTAATGTGGGGGGCAAGAGGGAAGTGTATCCAGTCCACTTGATGGCAGATGCACTGTGAGTGATTTCTCACCAGCTCCCAGAGCACCGAGCTTGCTCTTTCTGCCGTTGGGTAAATTTAAACTTGGAGTCCGCTGCTCTGAGCGATTTCCCAGGTTGCTGCTAGGCGGTCAGTTTTAGCTGATTGAGGAGACAGCAGTAGTTGGTACTGGGGAGGTACTTGGAAGGGAGAATGAGGTAGGCAGAGAAGAAGAGGGGCCTTTGGGTATGAACGGTAGGACAGGGCAAGAGAGAGGAGGGGGTTAGAGAATGGGAGAAGAAGGGAGAAGAAGGGCACGAATGGGAGAGCCCGAGGAACGTGGAGGAATCATGCAGTTGTACCCACACTGACCTAAAATAGCTCCATCCCCTTGACTGGGCCCTGTGGCCCGGGCCAGGCTGCGTCGGTGGCTTCTACGACCTCCCCGCTCCTCACCCCTTGCACTGGGGCCTGCTGCACAGAAAGTTTGTCATGAAAATTGATGGCGTTCAGGTGCAATTGCCTGAGCGCTGTAAGGCATGTGGGGCGTGGGGGTGGCAGGTTTTTAACTTTGGGAATTACATTTCTCTAATTGTCTCTATTAGCCCTCTCTGGACTAGACAGATTTTGGAGAGAATTGCCACAGAATTTAACCAGTTACACTTTCATGCTGTTCAGAGCAAAGGCATGTCTCTTCTGGACAAAGTAAGACCAGCAAGTGTTGGTTTCGATTTTCAATTTGCTGTTTGAGAATTTCCTGGATGATTTTGGTTTGACCTAGCATTGCCACTGATAATTGCTACTCTACAGGATTTGAAGCTAGCTTTGAATATTTTTTTTTTTCAGTGTCTCCTGCTTGGGACCCTGCTTCCATTATGTCACACTAGATAGATTTTGTGTAAAGACACAAGCGTAGTCTCCAAACTATGCAAGTAAAATTAATTCTGAATTTCATGTAACTTGACACATCATATGATGTAGTCAGAGTTCATTTATCCAAAGCCCTTGACTGGGTTTAAATGCACGTTTGTCAGATTTACTCCGTAGCTTAAGAGGCAAATAACTTTTTGTCATTCCGTAATTGTCTAAACTTCACTTTGATGAAGCCGACTTACTTTCAAAGAAATCATAGGGAGGGGACGCCTCAGTGGCTCAGTCAGTTGAGCTACTGCCTCTGGCTTAGGTCATGATGCGAGGGTTCTGGGATTGAGTCCCACCTTGGGCTCCTTGCTTGGCAGGAAGCCTGCTTCTCTTTCTGCCTGTGTCTCCTTGTGTGCTTGTGCTCTCTGTCGACAAATAAATAAATAAAAACCTTTAAAAAAAAAGAAAGAAAGCAATCATGGGGAGAAGAGATTCATTGTTATTCTCTAGGAAATGTTGGGATTTTAATCTTACATATATTCTGGTAGAATTAGAGGCTCGCTTTATATATATAACACATATGTATATAAATTATACACATATATTTGAGCTTTTAGAAACTGTGGTACCTGGACCTTCTTTCCTGGTCTCTCTGTTCTTGCAGCGTATAGCCCACATTATGGCCATGCTGCAGCAGTCCCTGGGAGGCCTGCTGCTAGAAGGGCTTCAGACTTCCAATGTGGACATCATACGGCACTGCCTCCAGACTTACGCTACAATTGACAAGACACGGGATGCAGAGGCGTTAGTCGGTCAAGTACTGGTGAAATCATACATGGATGAGGTTTGTGCCCCCATGCACCTCATTCCACAAACACAGAGCATCTAATCTGGCTTCGTTTCTTGACTGGGTATGAGAGATCTCAGGGCTCTTCCTTGAAGATGATCTTTGTTCCTGCTCTTCTGGTTGTAAGAAAAGGTTGGTCCCGCTTGGTGCCCATCAGCATGGCAGGAATCAGGCATGCGCTCTGGTCTCTTCCAGTGATGCCATAACTCAGGGATCATCTTAATTTAGTAGGGGTGAGGGACTTGCCTAGGAAGAAGGTACGGATCAGAACATTTTCAGGTCAATTTCCATTTCCATAAGTTATACGTTAATGAAGTTGCCGAAAAGCGTGACCCCACCAAGGCGCCCGTGCCCACTGGAGGAGCTGGAAGACAGCTCTGTGCGCAGGGAAAGTCTGTGAGGGGAAGCGTCTTCGCAGAATTGATGTGGCCTAAGTATTGAAGACCATGGGGGAGTTTGCCAGGCTAGGAAGGTGGGAGGGAGGGAATATTCAAAGATAAAGGGCTTTGAAGGGCGAGTTAGCGGGGTAGTACCTTAAGTCCAGAACTTGGTTACCCAGTGTTCTTGACCTATAAGGATACAGTAAAATACAGGGAGTCAGTGTATCCTGCCTCTGAGCGGCCGGAGTATGGGCTGCACCATGTGAGGCCGCCAGCAATCAGCAGCTTCCAACTTAGAGAGCGTCGGTTTCATCTAGTTCAAGCGGACAGAATTCATGAAGCCAGTCTCAGCGTTTGAGGGCTTTCTTGCAGTCACCTGCCAGTTCGAGTGTTCTTTCTGTCTGGTAAGTATAAAGCTACCCACCATGACTTCAGGATGAAAGGCTTCCAGTTTTAAAATGAGACAGTATCCCAGTGATAGAAATGAAATTGAAGGATTAATTTCAGTAATCTTCTCAGCTTCATTAAGACTACTAAAAGTAAATGATCTGTCAGTTCTTTGTATGTATCCTATTATAGTTCATAGCTCTCTCTGTGGGGGTGAAAAAGATCACATTATTCTTTGTCACTAAATGAAAATATTTTAGTTATTTAATTTATGCCCTTTTCATTGAACTGAATCTAATATGCTAAATTAGGGAAGTACTTTACGTTTCCGTGTCATTAAATGAACTGTGGCCACGTTTGTATTTTAAGTTTGCATGCTTGTCATTCACCTCCTGCAACTCAGCCTCACCAAAAAATATTAAATACTAAAGCAAAATAAGATGTGTTTTCTTCCATCACTTTCCATCTCAGCCCTTTCCCTGTTCTGGAGACGGTAGAGGATAAGGCCAGGGTGAAGATGATACAGAGCTGTTGTCTGCAGATACAGTATTTCGCTTTTAAGCTCAGAAGAGAAGCAGATGGGTGTGTGTGATGTTTTAGCTTCAGGCCAGTCTCTGTCCCTCAGCCTCTGTGTCCCCCAGGGTTGGAGCAGTATTCCCAAATCCCGGGACCTAGATTTTCATGCCATTGTTACTTACCTCCTGTTTAGAAAGCATACTGAGTGGGGAGGAGGAAGGACGAAGTGCATTTTTAAGGTTTACACGATTCTTTTCTCTGTAGTGTATAGTTCATACTTCTCTTTTAGGTGCTTTAAAAACAAACAAAAACACAAACAAACAAACAAACAAATAAATAAATAAAAATAAAACGCTCTTCCTTCTGCTAGGTGATTGTAGAGCAGATCGTTGAGTCTCATCCAGACGGCCTGAAGATCATGTATGCTAATAAGCTCCTGGAGTTTGTTCCTCACCACTGCCACCTTCTTCGAGAGGTCACAAGAGGAGCCATCTCAAGGTGACGTAAAATGCTGTGTATGCACCTGAGCTCAGTTTAGTGACCACCTGTCACCTCCTCATGTGCCGCTGATCCCTGGCTGTCCTGTCTGACCCGGGAACGTGGGAACGTGTGCTCTTCCCTATTTGTTACCAGTGCTGTGAGGCAGGTGTCACTTGCCTGGGTTTACAGGGAAGGGAATGAAGAGTGGGGACGAATCTCAATGGTGACATTTGTGTGACTCCAGAGCCTCTGCTTTTCTCTTGTCTATACTGTCTCCTTAACCAGGCTCAAAATCAAAATTGGTTTCCTTCCATTATTGTGATGTCATCATCGGTCTAGAAATACCAATTCATTTTAATTCAACACGTTTTATACTGATGGCAATTAAAGTCATGAACGGTTTTCCCTCCCTCTCTTATTTCATTTCCATGGCTTTCCAGTTCTGCTTCATGAATATCCCATTACCTTCCACCATCTCCGTCATCCCAGTCCAGACCTTTGTTGCCTTTTGTTCGAGGGTAGCGGGCTCTCCCCACCTGGTCTCCCAGTTCCACCTGTCCCTCTTCATTGCAGCCCTCAGCTGTCCCACCTGCCCAGAGCTCTTCAGCCTTCCTGAGTCCCTCGTGGCTTCTCATCGCCCACAGAAGAGCATCCAGTCTTCCTGGCGTAACCTGTGACCGTTGGTGCTTGAGTCCTAGTGGTTCTCTGCTGTAGAACTTTCTACTGTGGAACTTTCCCCCATACCACTATGGTTCCTGGCCAGACAGGAGCACTTGACCTTCCCTAACACACCTGGTACAGAAGATCCCTGACTTCACCTTGGTTCAGTTTATGGATTTTTGACTTTTTATAATAGTGCAGAAGTGATATGCATTTAGTTTGGATCTTTTCCCAGGCTGGCGATCTACAGTAGGGTCCTCTTTTGTAATGCTGGGCAGGGGCAGCGAGCACAGCCCCCAGGCAAACCACGTGATCACGAGGGTCAGCAACCAACACACTTGAACCGTCCTGTTCTGGCTTTCAGTGCAGTGTTCAGTAAGTTACATGAGATACCAGACACTTTATTGTGAAATAGGCTTTGTGTTAGAGGATTTTGCCCAACTGTGCAATACTGTAAGTGTTCTCAAGACATTTAAGTTTGGCGGGGCTAAGCTCTGATGTTCAGTCACTTAGGTGTTTTCCATGCATTTTCAACTAAAGAGATTTCCAGCTGAACAATGGGTTTATTAGAAGCTGAGGCCGTCATAAGCCGAGGAACATCTGTCTATACTGTGCACCTCTGTGTTTTCCTTCATTGCTTCCTGTCTCTTATTCCTTTGTCTTTCTGTTGATCTGTCACTCCACATGAAGCTCCAGTCAAATACAAATTCTTTTTTTTTTAGGTTATTTATTTATTTACTTATTAGAGAAAGCATAAGCAGAGGGGGAGGCAAAGAGTGAAGCAGGCTCCCCACTGATCAGGGAGCCCGATGTGGAACTCAATCCCAGGACCCTGAGATCATGACCTGAGCCACCCAAGCGCCCCCAGGCTATGGTTATTTCAAGAAAAAGTCCGATTTGTGAATTCTTCATCTAGTGAAGATGAATTAAAATCAGAAAGTCAACTCTGCCACCTTTAAAAACCCAGGAACAGAAAAAAATTCCACGAGCAGTTATAACCCTATCCACAATAAATCACTTTCAATCCAGTTCTGAAAACTAATACAGAGTAGGAAGAAAGCATTACAGAAAATTTTTGTTTTCATTAATCAAGCTGGAAAATAACGGGCCTTACATGAATGCCCTTTAGGAAGACAGTTCTTATAGTTTTATGTTGATAGAAACTCACATTACATTTGAAATGCATGTTAAAACCATGACTGTAGATTAACTACCACTTTCAGTCGTCAGAAGATGAAAAATGGTCAAGAGTCACCCAAACTGAATCCTGGTTCCTCCTGGAAAATGTGTTCCTAAATATTTTCCCCCTGAACTACTGTGCTCTTTCTGTATCTTACACAGCAGACACTGCAATGCACAAACACATCCAGAAGGCCTTTGAGGGCTGACAGCCTGCTGGAACAATGAGGAATTCACCTGGGTTTCTGCCTTTCTGCCGGGCCCAGAAAGTTCTGGGTAACCCAGGTGACGTGTCATGAGAATACATGTGTAGCTCACACCATATGTATTATCTCCTCAGGGTAGACACCAAAATCCATGTTCGTATATGAAAATCCGAGATGCGTACAGAAATCAAGAGTGATTCTGTCATATTGAAAGAAAAACACACTGTTGCGCTGCCACATGCCTCGTTTCTCCTTGAGTGACTGCAGGAAGTAGCGATTGCAGTCAGAAATCTCAGAAAGAAAAATTAGAGTAAGGGCAACACCTGAAGTTTATTCCTGAAAATACTTGGAGAATGACTGTGACCAATAAACCAGGGCTTAGTTCATGAGACTATGTCAATGAGCTTATACCATCCCATGTCCTGGTCAAACCCTCATGTCTAGGAGATGGAGGGACGTCTTCATCTTCCAGAGCTACTATTAGGGAAAAAGGTGGAGACAATACTGACTGAGTCCCTACTTCAGCAGGAGAGCCAAAAACACCTTGCCCCTCCATAATCCCAAAAGAAAATAAACATCTCGGGGCGCCTGGGTGGTTTAAGCTTCTGCCTTTGGCTGGGATCGAGCCCCACGTCAGGCTCTTTGCTCAGCGGGGAGCCCACTTTCCTCCTTCTCTCTCTGCCTGCCTCTCTGCCTACTTGTGATCTCTGTCTGTCAAATAAATGAAATAAATAAAATCTTTAAAAAAGAAAAGAAAAGAAACATTTCATTTTACTAGTGTGCAGCAGTGACTATGCAGGAGAAATTATTATTATTTTATTATTAGATGATATATTATTATCATTATTATTATTATTATTATTATTATACTATATTGTTAACCTTTTGAATTCGGACACCTAAAATTTTAAATAAAATATGAAGGCCTTTTTTTTTAAGATTTTATTTATTTGAAAGACAGAGATCACAAGTAGGCAGAGAGGCAGGCAGAGAGGGGGAAGCAGGCTCCCCACTGAACAGAGAATCCGATGCAGGACTTGATCCCAGGACCCTGGGATCATGACCTGAGCCGAAGGCAGCGGATTAACCCACTGAGCCACCCAGGCGCCCCATGAAGGCTTTTTTTAAAGAACAAAAACTTCAGACTATATCTTTATCCTATCAGTTCCCACTACAACTGGCTTCTGTCTTGGCCAACATTTAGCCATTCAGATAAAGTCCGTATTTAGTGCTTCGTGTTTATGCATGTGTAAAATAAGCGGACAGTCATAAATCTTTAAGATTGTGTATAATAACCGTGAAATAAGGATTCTTGATACGCAAGGTCTCGTCTGGGGAAAACAGCTGGAGAACAGTATGCAGTTTTCAAATGACGAAGGGGAAATACGCATTCAGTTATGAGAAAGGGAAGGAGAACAAGACCAAATAATAATAAAAGGGAAAAAAGCTTTTTCTGCCATCTTTCCGTGCCGCAGTAACAGTGTGAACAAATGTCCCACAGATGCCCTCAAGAACATTAACACTGCTGAAAGGAGGGGCGAAGGTCAGGTTCTTAGGAGGCCCTGCACCAAAGTCATCGTCCCGTTTCCTCACTGTGATGACGAAGCATGAGTACATTGGCAAATTTGAAATTATTGATGACCACAGAGCTGGGAAAACTGCTGTGAACCTCACGGGCAAGTTAAACAAGTGTGGCATGACCAGCCCTAGACTTGTATAACTGAAAGATCTAGAAAAGTGGCAGAATATTTCCATCCCCTCAGTTTGGTTTCACTGCATGGAAAAATTCTTCTGGCATCATGCACCATGAAGAAGGAAGAATCCAGGCAGGAGGGAAAATCCTGGGATTCCTTTTTCCTAGAAATATAATATACATGGCACGTGAAATGCCACAATGGGGAAAAAAAAAAGGAAAATAAATTACAGTCAACTAATGTTTGACAAGGGTGCCAAACAATTCAATGGGGGTAAGAACAGTATTTTACTCCCAAGCAGCCACATGCAAATAATGAAACAGGAGTCCTGCCTCACACCATACAGAGAAAATAACCCCAAATGCATCAAAGACATAAGTGTAAGCATTAAAATGATAAAGTTCGGGATGCCTGGGTAGCTCAGTTGGTTGGACGGCTGCCTTCTGCTCAGGTCATGATCCCGGAGTTCCCGGATTGAGTCCTGCATCAGGCTCCAAGCTCCACAGGGAGTCTGCTTCTCCCTCTGACCTTCTCCTCGCTCATGCTCTCTCTCATTGTCTCTTTCTCAAATAAATAAAATCTTTTAAAAAATAAAAATAAAGTAAAATGATAAAGTTTTCAGAAGAAAACACAAAGGTAAATGTTAGTGGTCTTGAATCTAACAACGGCTCCTCAGCCAAACACCAAAGTACAAGCAACTTAAAAAAATAATAAACAAATAAATGGGACTCAACCAAAATATCCCAGTTTTGTGCTTCCAAGGACCCCATTGACAAAGTCAAAAGACAAGCCACTAAATGGGAGAAAATATTTGCAGGTCATATATAAGGAACATGCATTCAGACTGTGTGAAGAATTCTTACAACTCAAATAAAAAGACAACCAAGTTAAGAAATGAGCAAAGAGGGGCGCCTGGGTGGCTCAGTGGGTTAAGCTGCTGCCTTCTGCTCAGGTCTTGAACTCAGAGTCCTGGGATCGAGCCCCATGCTTTCTGCTCAGCAGGGAGCCTGCTTCTTCCTCTCTCTCTGCCTGCCTCTCTGCCTGCTTGTGATCTCTCTCAATAAATCTTTCTCAAATAAATAAATAAAATCTCTTAAAAAATGAGCAAAGAACTTGAATATACATTTCTCTAATATTCAAATGTATACATTAATATATAAATGTATATATAAATATATTTTACATGATCATATATTTATATAAACATATTTATGTAAATATATTTACATTCTTAAATATGTATTTAAATATAAATAAAATATGAAATATATAATATATATTTAAAGATACATATAAGGTATATATAAAATATATGGGACAATAAGCACGTGAAAATATGCTCAACATCACTAATCACTCGGGAAATGCAAATCAAAACCATGGTGAGATACCACCTCCCACCCACGTGGATGGCTACTATCAAAAACCCCAAAAGCAGGTGTTGGAAGGATGTGAAGAGCTGGAACCTGTAAATTGCTGGTGGGCTTGGAAAATGGCACAGCCACATTAGAAATGGTTTAATAGCTCCTCAAAATGCAAAACACAGAGTTGCCATATGACACACCAATATCACTCCTGTGTATAGAGCCAAGAAAAAACTATGCCCACACAAACACTTGTCCATGAAGGTTTAGGGTTTATTCGTAATAGCGAAAAGGTGAGAACAACCCTGATGTTCATCAACTGATGAAGAGATAAATAAAATGTGATCCATCCAGCCTGTGGAATATTATTCAGCCTTGAAAAGGAATAGAATTTTGATATGTGCCACGACACAGAGGAGCCTTGAAAACATTCTGCTGATTGAGAGAAGTCAGTCACAGAAGACCACGTATTGCATAATTTGATTTATATGGAATTTCCAAAATAGCTAAATCTACAGAGACCGAAAGTAGATTAGCGGTTGCCTAAGACTGGTGGTGATGGCTAAAGTTTTCTTTTGAGGATAATGAAAAAGTGTAGGTAGTTCAGTATAGTATAGTTAAATATAGTGAAAGCCATTAAATTGTCCACATTAGATGGTGAGTGGTATGGCCTGTGAATTATATCTCAATTAAGCTGTCATCGAAAAATGCAAAGAACTTCTCTATTTATCAAGTACAAAAAGAATGAACTTGATTAAAAACATCAAAAATGGGGAAAATAAAAACAAAATAAGATGGGAGGAATAAAATTATGACTGTTTATCATTAATTTAAATGTGTACAGACTGACTTTTTCTATTAAAGCACCTATCAGGAGGTTACAAATCCACACTGTTCAAGAAACATACTTAAAATGCAAAAGGGATTGAGAATGTATCAGGTGAGGAGATACCATGCAAAAGAGAAAGCCGGAATGGCAAAATTCATCGCAGACAAGTTGGGTCTAAAGTTATAGGTACTAAGATGAAGAGGTACATTTTTAAAGGCAGAGTTTGGAAAGAAGATGTAAAAGGTATAAGCAGGTATACATCTAACAACATAATACCTGAAGACTCTAAAAATGCAATAACAAGGTAAAATTTTAGCTTTTCAAATGGGAGTATCTACTAGAAGGAGGGAAAAACAAGGACACACAGAAAATAGACATCCTGGGGCGCCTGGGTGGCTCAGTGGGTTAAAGCCTCTGCCTTCGTTCGGCTCAGGTCATGATCCCAGGGTCCTAGGATCGAGCCCCACATCGGTCTCTCTGCTCCGCAGGGAGCCTGCTTCCTCCTCTCTCTCACTCTCTGCCTGCCTCTCTGCCTACTTGTGATCTCTGTCTGTCAAATAAATAAATAAAATCTTAAAAAAAAAAGAAAATAGACTACCTTATTTCCCTCGGAAAACATTTCTTTCTTACACCTAAGGAAAGCCATATTTGTAAAGATTAATTGCATACTAGGCAACAAAGGAAACCTTTACAAGCCTTCCAAATTAAAGATTTAAAGAACAGTTCTTTGATCACAATCCAGTAGAATCAGAATAAGATAACCTGGTAACAAAAAATTGAAACTACATACAAGTTAAGAAATACAGTCTTCAGTCAAAGAAGAAATCATAAGACGACTGAAGAAAATCTTGAAAGCAATGGAAAGGAGACTATTTCATACCAAAACTTACAGAAGACACCAGAAGTTATACTCTAAGGAGACTTTAGTGTCAAATGTCTTCAATTTCAAACATTTTTTTAAATAAAAGAAAGTACTCATTTAAACCCATGAAAAAATCTTAAATTCACAAAGTTCGAAAGAAACCTCTGCACTAGAAGCAAGCAGGTAAGCATTTTTTTTTAACTAAGTAGCACATAAATTAATACTTCACATCCAATCTAATTAGGCGGGGACAGCTTAGTTAGAATTCATTTCTGAACAAGAAGAAAATCCAGGTTTGTGGCTAGAATGTAGCTCCAGGAGAGTGGAGAGCATGAAATGGTAAAATCTATAACACGTTCCTATAAACGCTTTGGTTATAGACCACAGTTCCAACACGTCATTATGCTTGCAGTGTAAAAGTATATTTGGAATCACCTTCCCTGAGGACTAGCAAAGTCCTGTTGATCTTTAAGGCATACCTACCATTCATCTTGGTTTTTCTCCATCTCATTTTTTTTCCTAGACATGCCCAGAGTATTACCATTGATGTATTTTGCACCAGCATTATATTATTATGAAACAGTATAGGACATATCCAGTTGAAATTTACAAACAGGAAAGGAAAAACTTATGAAATAGGAAAAAGATGATGGCTCTCTTTGTTATACTGTGATTGTCTTGTTCCCTTCCTGGTGTGAAATTTCAATCATCCAGGGTAGATGAGTGACTCAGAAAATGAGTAGTTAGGTCCTGTCAGCACTGTGAGACGCACAGTGGTGCAGTGGGAGTAGCCAGGGCTGGTCCTACACATACCAGCTGGGCTGCCTGCGTCAAGGTCGCCTGGTGCCCTGATTGCTCTGTTGTGTGACGCTAACAGTCCCTCCCCTTGCAGGCGGAGTTAGGTTTCTAAATTTTAGGAATTAAGGTTTTAGATTTGGAAGGAACTTGAGAGACCATATGCTCCGCATGTCTCATGATGGAGATTAAGAACGGACACATCCCAAAGGAAGCGATTCTCTGGTCCTAGGTCTCTGTCCTCTTTCACATCAAGGCATTCAACTAAGTGGTCAGCCTCCACTGTGCTTGTGTCTCTAGCCCGTTGCACTCGTGCTTCTGCCCCGTTCGTCCACACTTAGCAGACAGTCTGCACGCGGCCCTTCTGCAGCCCGTGTGTCTCCAGCGGCTCTGCTTCACTGCGGCCCTTTGCAGCGCCTGCAGCCCCTCCAGCCATGTCCACGTTCGGCCCCTGGGGAGCTGGCCCTCCAGTGTTCTTCCCGTCTTTGCTGTTGCTGCTGTGCTCATCGGATAGAAACACCTCAGTGAGCTCTGTGTCTACAATCCTGTCCCTTTGCAACACTGTCCTTGATAAACAGACATTGTGCACTTTCTTGCTCAGAATTACCTTGGAGGACTTTTTTCTCCAGAAGAGCAGCTCTGAGCTCTAGAGTCAGGAAAGCCAGAGCAGCGTCAGTGCACAGTAAATCTATCATGCTCTGCCAGGCCCAGAAATGCAGAGAAAAGAATAAATAGGAAATGCACATGGGATCAGTCAGTAAAGGTTGGGATTAGGCTTCTGCATTGGTCGTGCCAAGCGCTTGCCTTCCCTCCACACCAGTTCTGATGCTCTGGGACGGGGCACACCATGGCAGGTCTCCAGCGATTTTGGGTTTTCTTACAGTGTGTTTCCTTACTACCTGACTGCCCATCCTCAGATGTAGATGAGCCCAGCAGGGGCTTTGGGGCCTTTGTTGTGTGTTTTTTTTTCTTTCACTGTTCGACTTCCTTTTGAATGGGGTTGACGCTTTCTAATGTGGGGGGCAAGAGGGAAGTGTATCCAGTCCACTTGATGGCAGATGCACTGTGAGTGATTTCTCACCAGCTCCCGGAGCACCGAGCTTGCTCTTTCTGCCGTTGGGTAAATTTAAACTTGTAGTCCGCTGCTCTGAGCGATTTCCCAGGTTGCTGCTAGGCGGTCAGTTTTAGCTGATTGAGGAGACAGCAGTAGTTGGTACTGGGGAGGTACTTGGGAGGGAGAATGAGGCAGGCAGAGAAGAAGAGGGGGCTTCGGGTATGAACGGTAGGACAGGGCAAGAGAGAGGAGGGGGGGGACACCTGGGTGGCTCAGTTGGTTAGGCAGCTGCCTTCGGCTCGGGTCATGATCCCAGTGTCGTGGGATCGAGTCCCACATCGGGCTCCTTGCTTGGCAGGGAGCCTGCTTCTCCCTCTGCCTCTGCCTGCCTCTCTGTCTGCCTATGCTCGCTCACTCTCTCTCCTTTATCCCTGACAAATAAATAAATAAAATATTAAAAAAAAAAGAGAGAGGAGGGGTTTAGAGAATGGGAGAAGAAGGGAGAAGAAGGGCACAAATGGGAGAGCCCGAGGAACGTGGAGGAATCATGCAGTTGTACCCACACTGACCTAAAATAGCTCCATCCCCTTGCCTGGGCCCTGTGGCCCGGGCCAGGCTGCGTCGGTGGCTTCTACGACCTCCCCGCTCCTCACCCCTTGCACTGGGGCCTGCTGCACAGACAGTTTGTCATGAAAATTGATGGCGTTCAGGTGCAGGTGCCTGAGCGCTGTAAGGCATGTGGGGCGGTGGGGGTGGCAGGTTTTTAACTTTGGGAATTACATTTCTCTAATTGTCTCTACTAGCCCTCTCTGGACTAGACAGATTTTGGAGAGAATTGCCACAGAATTTAACCAGTTACACTTTCATGCTGTTCAGAGCAAAGGCATGCCTCTTCTGGACAAAGTAAGACCAGCAAGTGTTGGTTTCGATTTTCAATTTGCTGTTTGGGAATTTCCTGGATGATTTTGGTTTGACCTAGCATTGCCCCTGATAATTGCTACTCTACAGGATTTTGAAGCTAGCTTTGAATTCTTTTTTTTTCAGTGTCTCCTGCTTGGGACCCTGCTTCCATTATGTCACACTAGATAGATTTTGTGTAAAGACACAAGCGTAGTCTCCAAACTATGCAAGTAAAATTAATTCTGAATTTCATGTAACTTGACACATCATATGATGTAGTCAGAGTTCATTTATCCAAAGCCCTTGACTGGGTTTAAATGCACGTTTGTCAGATTTACTCCGTAGCTTAAGAGGCAAATAACTTTTTGTCATTCCGTAATTGTCTGAACTTCACTTTGATGAAGCCGACTTACTTTCAAAGAAATCATAGGGAGGGGACGCCTCAGTGGCTCAGTCAGTTAAGCCACTGCCTCTGGCTTAGGTCATGATCCGAGGGTCCTGGGATTGAGTCCCACCTTGGGCTCCTTGCTTGGCAGGAAGCCTGCTTCTCTTTCTGCCTGTGTCTCCTTGTGTGCTTGTGCTCTCTCTCAACAAATAAATAAATAAAAACCTTTAAAAAAAAAAGAAAGAAAGCAATCATGGGGAGAAGAGATTCATTGTTATTCTCTAGGAAATGTTGGGATTTTAATCTTACATATATTCTGGTAGAATTAGAGGCTCGCTTTATATATATAACACATATGTATATAAATTATACACATATATTTGAGCTTTTAGAAACTGTGGTACCTGAACCTTCTTTCCTGGTCTCTCTGTTCTTGCAGCGTATAGCCCACATTATGGCCATGCTGCAGCAGTCCCTGGGAGGCCTGCTGCTAGAAGGGCTTCAGACTTCCAATGTGCACATCATACGGCACTGCCTCCAGACTTACGCTACAATTGACAAGACACGGGATGCAGAGGCGTTAGTCGGTCAAGTACTGGTGAAACAATACATGGATGAGGTTTGTGCACCCGTGCACCTCATTCCACAAACACAGAGCATCTAATCTGGCTTTGTTTCTTGACTGGGTGCGAGAGAGCTCAGGGCTCTTCCTTGAAGATGATCTTTGTTCCTGCTCTTCTGGTTGTAAGAAAAGGTTGGTCCCGCTTGGTGCCCATCAGCATGGCAGGAATCAGGCATGCGCTCTGGTCTCTTCCAGTGATGCCATAACTCAGGGATCATCTTAATTTAGTAGGGGTGAGGGACTTGCCTAGGAAGAAGGTACGGATCAGAACATTCTCAGGTCAATTTCCATTTCCATAAGTTATACGTTAATGAAGTTGCCGAAAAGTGTGACCCCACCAAGGCGCCCGTGCCTACTGGAGGAGCTGGAAGACAGCTCTGTGCGCAGGGAAAGTCTGTGAGGGGAAGCGTCTTTGCAGAATTGATGTGGCCTAAGTTTTGAAGACCATGGGGGAGTTTGCCAGGCTAGGAAGGTGGGAGGGAGGGAATATTCAAAGATAAAGGGCTTTGAAGGGCGAGTTAGCGGGGTAGTACCTTAAGTCCAGAACTTGGTTACCCAGTGTTCTTGACCTATAAGGATACAGTAAAATACAGGGAGTCAGTGTATCCTGCCTCTGAGCGGCCGGAGTATGGGCTGCACCATGTGAGGCCGCCAGCAATCAGCAGCTTCCAACTTAGAGAGCGTCGGTTTCATCTAGTTCAAGCGGACAGAAGTCATGAAGCCAGTCTCAGCGTTTGAGGGCTTTCTTCCAGTCACCTGCCAGTGCGAGTGTTCTTTCTGTCTGGTAAGTATAAAGCTACCCACCATGACTTCAGGATGAAAGGCTTCCAGTTTTAAAATGAGACAGTATCCCAGTGATAGAAATGAAATTGAAGGATTAATTTCAGTAATCTTCTTAGCTTCATTAAGACTACTAAAAGTAAATGATCTGTCAGTTCTTTGTATGTATCCTATTATAGTTCATAGCTCTCTCTGTGGGGGTGAAAAAGATCACATTATTCTTTGTCACTAAATGAAAATATTTTAGTTATTTAATTTATGCCCTTTTCATTGAACTGAATCTAATATGCTAAATTGGGGAAGTACTTTACGTTTCCATGTCATTAAATGAACTGTGGCCACGTTTGTATTTTAAGTTTGTATGCTTGTCATTCACCTCCTGCAACTCAGCCTCACCAAAAAAAATTAAATACTAAAGCAAAATAAGATGTGTTTTCTTCCATCACTTTCCATCTCAGCCCTTTCCCTGTTCTGGAGACGGTAGAGGATAAGGCCAGGGTGAAGATGATACAGAGCTGTTGTCTGCAGATACAGTATTTTGCTTTTAAGCTCAGAAGGGAAGCAGATGAGTGTGTGTGATGTTTTAGCTTCAGGCCAGTCTCTGTCCCTCAGCCTCTGTGTCCCCCAGGGTTGGAGCAGTATTCCCAAATCCCAGGACCTAGATTTTCATGCCAATGTTACTTACCTCCTGTTTAGAAAGCATACTGAGTGGGGAGGAGGAAGGACGAAGTGCATTTTTAAGGTTTACACGATTCTTTTCTCTGTAGTGTATAGTTCATACTTCTCTTTTAGGTGCTTTAAAAACAAACAAAAACACAAACAAACAAACAAATAAATAAATAAAAATAAAACGCTCTTCCTTCTGCTAGGTGATTGTAGAGCAGATCGTTGAGTCTCATCCAGACGGCCTGAAGATCATGTATGCTAATAAGCTCCTGGAGTTTGTTCCTCACCACTGCCACCTTCTTCGAGAGGTCACAAGAGGAGCCATCTCAAGGTGACGTAAAATGCTGTGTATGCACCTGAGCTCAGTTTAGTGACCACCTGTCACCTCCTCATGTGCCGCTGATCCCTGGCTGTCCTGTCTGACCCGGGAACGTGGGAACGTGTGCTCTTCCCTATTTGTTACCAGTGCTGTGAGGCAGGTGTCACTTGCCTGGGTTTACAGGGAAGGGAATGAAGAGTGGGGACGTATCTCAATGGTGACATTTGTGTGACTCCAGAGCCTCTGCTTTTCTCTTGTCTATACTGTCTCCTTAACCAGGCTCAAAATCAAAATTGGTTTCCTTCCATTATTGTGATCGGTCTAGAAATACCAATTCATTTTAATTCAACATGTTTTATACTGATGGCAATTAAAGTCATGAACGGTTTTCCCTCCCTCTCTTATTTCATTTCCATGGCTTTCCAGTTCTGTTTCATGAATATCCCATTACCTTCCACCATCTCCATCATCCCAGTCCAGACCTTTGTTGCCTTTTGTTCGAGGGTAGCGGGCTCTCCCCACCTGGTCTCCCAGCTCCATCTGTCCCTCTTCATTGCAGCCCTCAGCTGTCCCACCTGCCCAGAGCTCTTCAGCCTTCCTGAGTCGCTCGTGGCTTCTCATCGCCCACAGAAGAGCATCCAGTCTTCCTGGTGTAACCTGTGACCGTTGGTGCTTGAGTCCTAGTGGTTCTCCGCTGTAGAACTTTCTACTGTGGAACTTTCCCCCATACCACTATGGTTCCTGGCCAGACAGGAGCACTTGACCTTCCCTAACACACCTGGTACAGAAGATCCCTGACTTCACGTTGGTTCAGTTTATGGATTTTTGACTTTTTATAATAGTGCAGAAGTGATATGCATTTAGTTTGGATCTTTTCCCAGGCTGGCGATCTACAGTAGGGTCCTCTTTTGTAATGCTGGGCAGGGGCAGCGAGCACAGCCCCCAGGCAAACCACGTGATCACGAGGGTCAGCAACCAACACACTTGAACTGTCCTGTTCTGGCTTTCAGTGCAGTGTTCAGTAAGTTACATGAGATACCAGACACTTTATTGTGAAATAGGCTTTGTGTTAGAGGATTTTGCCCAACTGTGCAATACTGTAAGTGTTCTCAAGACATTTAAGTTTGGCGGGGCTAAGCTCTGATGTTCAGTCGCTTAGGTGTTTTCCATGCATTTTCAACTAAAGAGATTTCCAGCTGAACAATGGGTTTATTAGAAGCCGAGGCCGTCATACGCTGAGGAACATCTGTCTATACTGTGCGCCTCTGTGTTTTCCTTCATTGCTTCCTGTCTCTTATTCCTTTGTCTTTCTGTTGATCTGTCACTCCACATGAAGCTCCAGTCAAATACAACTTCTTTTTTTTTTAGGTTATTTATTTATTTACTTATTAGAGAAAGAATAAGCAGAGGGGGAGGCAAAGAGTGAAGCGGGCTCCCCACTGAGCAGGGAGCCCGATGTGGGACTCAATCCCAGGACCCTGAGATCATGACCTGAGCCACCCAAGCGCCCCCAGGCTATGGTTATTTCAAGAAAAAGTCCTATTTGTGAATTCTTCATCTAGTGAAGATGAATTAAAATCAGAAAGTCAACTCTGCCACCTTTAAAAACCCAGGAACAGAAAAAAATTCCACGAGCAGGTATAACCCTATCCACAATAAATCACTTTCAATCCAGTCCTGAAAACTAATACAGAGTAGGAAGAAAGCATTACAGAAAAATTTTGTTTTCATTAATCAAGCTGGAAAATAACGGGCCTTACATGAATGCCCTTTAGGAAGACAGTTCTTATAGTTTTATGTTGATAGAAACTCACATTACATTTGAAATGCATGTTAAAACCATGACTGTAGATTAACTACCACTTTCAGTCGTCAGAAGATGAAAAATGGTCAAGAGTCACCCAAACTGAATCCTGGTTCCTCCTGGAAAATGTGTTCCTAAATATTTTCCCCCTAAACTACTGTGCTCTTTCTGTATCTTACACAGCAGACACTGCGATGCACAAACACATCCAGAAGGCCTTTGAGGGCTGACAGCCTGCTGGAACAATGAGGAATTCACCTGGGTTTCTGCCTTTCTGCCGGGCCCAGAAAGTTCTGGGTAACCCAGGTGACGTGTCATGAGAATACATGTGTAGCTCACACCATATGTATTATCTCCTCAGGGTAGACACCAAAATCCATGTTCGTATATGAAAATCCGAGATGCGTACAGAAATCAAGAGTGATTCTGTCATATTGAAAGAAAAACACACTGTTGCGCTGCCACATGCCTCGTTTCTCCTTGAGTGACTGCAGGAAGTAGCGATTGCAGTCAGAAATCTCAGAAAGAAAAATTAGAGTAAGGGCAACACCTGAAGTTTATTCCTGAAAATACTTGGAGAACGACTGTGACCAATAAACCAGGGCTTAGTTCATGAGACTGTCAATGAGCTTATAACATCCCATGTCCTGGTCAAACCCTCATGTCTGGGAGATGGAGGGACGTCTTCATCTTCCAGAGCTACTATTAGAAAAAAAGGTGGAGACAATGCTGACTGAGTCCCTACTTCAGCAGGAGAGCCAAAAACACCTTGCCCCTCCATAATCCCAAATGAAAATAAACATCTCGGGGCGCCTGGGTGGTTTAAGCTTCTGCCTTTGGCTGGGATCGTGCCCCACGTCAGGTTCTTTGCTCAGCGGGGAGCCCACTTCCCTCCTTCTCTCTCTGCCTGCCTCTCTGCCTACTTGTGATCTCTGTCTGTCAAATAAATGAAATAAATAAAATCTTTAAAAAAGAAAAGAAAAGAAACAGCTCATTTTACTAGTGTGCAGCAGTGACTATGCAGGAGAAATTATTATTATTTTATTATTAGATGATATATTATTATTATTATTATTATTATTATTATTGTACTATATTGTTAACCTTTTGAATTCGGACACCTAAAATTTTTAATAAAATATGAAGGTCTTTTTTTTTTTAAGATTTTATTTATTTGAAAGACAGAGATCACAAGTAGGCAGAGAGGCAGGCAGAGAGGGGGAAGCAGGCTCCCCACTGAACAGAGAATCCGATGCAGGACTTGATCCCAGGACCCTGGGATCATGACCTGGGCTGAAGGCAAGAG
Organism: Mustela nivalis; assembly: GCF_964662115.1. Classification (NCBI taxonomy): domain Eukaryota; kingdom Metazoa; phylum Chordata; class Mammalia; order Carnivora; family Mustelidae; genus Mustela; species Mustela nivalis. Next base: position 115,158 of record NW_028136124.1, on the reverse strand, counting down.
GCTTTAGCCCACTGAGCCACCCAGGCGCCCCATGAAGGCTTTTTTTTTTTTTTAAAGATTTTACCTATTTATTTGACAGAGAGATCACAAGTAGGCAGAGAGGCAGGCAGAGAGAGAGAGAGGAGGAAGCAGGCTCCCCGCTGAGCAGAGAGCCCGACCTGGGACTTGATCCCAGGACCCTGGGATCATGACCTGAGCCGAAGGCAGCGGCTTAACCCACTGAGCCACCCAGGCGCCCCATGAAGGCTTTTTTTAAAGAACAAAAACTTCAGACTATATCTTTATCCTATCAGTTCCCACTACAACTGGCTTCTGTCTTGGCCAACATTTAGCCATTCAGATAAAGTCCGTATTTAGTGCTTCGTGTGTATGCATGTGTAAAATAAGCGGACAGTCATAAATCTTTAAGACTGTGTATAATAACCGTGAAATAAGGATTCTTGATACACAAGGTCTCGTCTGGGGAAAACAGCTGGAGAACAGTATGCAGTTTTCAAATGACGAAGGGGAAATACGCATTCGGTTATGAGAAAGGGAAGGAGAACAAGACCAAATATTAATAAAAGGGAAAAAAGCTTTTTCTGCCATCTTTCCGTGCCGCAGTAACAGTGTGAACAAATGTCCCACAGATGCCCTCAAGAACATTAACACTGTTGAAAGGGGGGGCGAAGGTCAGGTTCTTAGGAGGCCCTGCACCAAAGTCATCGTCCCGTTTCCTCACTGTGATGACGAAGCATGAGTACATTGGCAAATTTGAAATTATTGATGACCACAGAGCTGGGAAAACTGCTGTGAACCTCACGGGCAAGTTAAACAAGTGTGGCATGACCAGCCCTAGACTTGTATAACTGAAAGATCTAGAAAAGTGGCAGAATATTTCCATCCCCTCAGTTTGGTTTCACTGCATGGAAAAATTCTTCTGGCATCATGCACCATGAAGAAGGAAGAATCCAGGCAGGAGGGAAAATCCTGGGATTCCTTTTTCCTAGAAATATAATATACATGGCACGTGAAATGCCACAATGGGGAAAAAAAAAAGGAAAATAAATTACAGTCAACTAATGTTTGACAAGGGTGCCAAACAATTCAATGGGGGTAAGAACAGTATTTTACTCCCAAGCAGCCACATGCAAATAATGAAACAGGAGTCCTGCCTCACACCATACAGAGAAAATAACCCCAAATGCATCAAAGACATAAGTGTAAGCATTAAAATGATAAAGTTCGGGATGCCTGGGTAGCTCAGTTGGTTGGACGGCTGCCTTCTGCTCAGGTCATGATCCCGGAGTTCCCGGATTGAGTCCTGCATCAGGCTCCAAGCTCCACAGGGAGTCTGCTTCTCCCTCTGACCTTCTCCTCGCTCATGCTCTCTCTCATTGTCTCTTTCTCAAATAAATAAAATCTTTTAAAAAATAAAAATAAAGTAAAATGATAAAGTTTTCAGAAGAAAACACAAAGGTAAATGTTAGTGGTCTTGAATCTAACAACGGCTCCTCAGCCAAACACCAAAGTACAAGCAACTTAAAAAAATAATAAACAAATAAATGGGACTCAACCAAAATATCCCAGTTTTGTGCTTCCAACGACCCCATTGACAAAGTCAAAAGACAAGCCACTAAATGGGAGAAAATATTTGCAGGTCATATATAAGGAACATGCATTCAGACTGTGTGAAGAATTCTTTTTTTTTTTTTTAGATTTTTTTTTATATTTATTTGACAGAGAGAAATCACAAGTAGATGGTGAGGCAGGCAGAGAGAGAGAGAGGGAAGCAGGCTCCCTGCTGAGCAGAGAGCCCGATGCGGGCCTCGATCCCAGGACCCTGAGATTATGACCCGAGCCGAAGGCAGCGGCTTAACCCACTGAGCGACCCAGGCACCCAAGAATTTTTACAACTCAAATAAAAAGACAACCAAGTTAAGAAATGAGCAAAGAGGGGCGCCTGGGTGGCTCAGCGGGTTAAGCTGCTGCCTTCCGCTCAGGTCTTGAACTCAGAGTCCTGGGATCGAGCCCCATGCTTTCTGCTCAGCAGGGAGCCTGCTTCTTCCTCTCTCTCTGCCTGCCTCTCTGCCTGCTTGTGATCTCTCTCAATAAATCTCTCTCAAATAAATAAATAAAATCTCTTAAAAAATGAGCAAAGAACTTGAATATACATTTCTCTAATATTCAAATGTATACATTAATATATAAATGTATATATAAATATATTTTACATGATCATATATTTATATAAACATATTTATGTAAATATATTTACATTCTTAAATATGTATTTAAATATCAATAAAATATGAAATATATAATATATATTTAAAGATACATATAAGGTATATATAAAATATATGGGACAATAAGCACGTGTAAATATGCTCAACATCACTAATCATTCGGGAAATGCAAATCAAAACCATGGTGAGATACCACCTCCCACCCACGTGGATGGCTACTATCAAAAACCCCAAAAGCAGGTGTTGGAAGGATGTGAAGAGCTGGAACCTGTAAATTGCTGGTGGGCTTGGAAAATGGCACAGCCACATTAGAAATGGTTTAGTAGCTCCTCAAAATGCAGAACACAGAGTTGCCATATGACACACCAATATCACTCCTGTGTATAGAGCCAAGAAAAAAACTATGCCCACACAAAAACTTGTGCGTGAAGGTTTAGGGTTTATTCATAATAGCGAAAAGGTGAGAACAACCCTGATGTTCATCAACTGATGAAGAGATAAATAAAATGTGATCCATCCAGCCTGTGGAATATTATTCAGCCTTGAAAAGGAATAGAATTTTGATATGTGCCACGACACAGAGGAGCCTTGAAAACATTCTGCTGATTGAGAGAAGTCAGTCACAGAAGACCACGTATTGCATAATTTGATTTATATGGAATTTCCAGAATAGCTAAATCTACAGAGACCGAAAGTAGATTAGCGGTTGCCTAAGACTGGTGGTGATGGCTAAAGTTTTCTTTTGAGGATGATGAAAATGTGTAGGTAGTTCAGTATAGTATAGTTAAATATAGTGAAAGCCATTAAATTGTCCACATTAGATGGTGAGTGGTATGGCCTGTGAATTATATCTCAATTAAGCTGTCATCGAAAAATGCAAAGAACTTCTCTATTTATCAAGTACAAAAAGAATGAACTTGATTAAAAACATCAAAAATGGGGAAAATAAAAACAAAATAAGATGGGAGGAATAAAATTATGACTGTTGATCATTAATTTAAATGTGTACAGACTGACTTTTTCTATTAAAGCGCCTATCAGGAGGTTACAGATCCATGCTGTTCAAGAAACATACATAAAATGCAAAAGGGATTGAGAATGTATCAGGTGAGGAGATACCATGCAAAAGAGAAAGCCGGAATGGCAAAATTCATCGCAGACAAGTTGGGTCTAAAGTTATAGGTACTAAGATGAAGAGGGACATTTTTAAAGGCAGAGTTTGGAAAGAAGATGTAAAAGGTATAAGCAGGTATACATCTAACAACATAATACCTGAAGACTCTAAAAATGCAATAACAAGGTAAAAATTTAGCTTTTCAAATGGGAGTATCTACTAGAAGGAGGGAAAAACAAGGACACACAGAAAATAGACATCCTGGGGCGCCTGAGTGGCTCATTGGGTTAAAGCCTCTGCCTTCGGCTCAGGTCATGATCCCAGGGTCCTAGGATCGAGCCCCACATCGGTCTCTCTGCTCCGCGGGGAGCCTGCTTCCTCCTCTCTCTCACTCTCTGCCTGCCTCTCTGCCTACTTGTGATCTCTGTCTGTCAAATAAATAAATAAAATCTTAAAAAAAAAGGAAAATAGACATCCTTATTTCCCTCGGAAAACATTTCTTTCTTACACCTAAGGAAAGCCATATTTGTAAAGATTAATTGCATACTAGGCAACAAAGGAAACCTTTACAAGCCTTCCAAATTAAAGATTTAAAGAACAGTTCTTTGATCACAATCCGGTAGAATCAGAATTAGATAACCTGGTAACAAAAAATTGAAACTACATACAAGTTAAGAAATACAGTCTTCAGTCAAAGAAGAAATCATAAGACGACTGAAGAAAATCTTGAAAGCAATGGAAAGGAGACTATTTCATACCAAAACTTACAGAAGACACCAGAAGTTATACTCTAAGGAGACTTTAGTGTCAAATGTCTTCAATTTCAAACATTTTTATAAATAAAAGAAAGTACTCATTTAAACCCATCAGAAAAGGGCAGTTCAATCCAAAGAAAGGAAGTAGATATAATAAAGATAAATTTTTAAACTAATAAAAAATATCAGGGGCAAATAAACTCAAAGTTGTTTCTATGAAAGACTAATGAAATAATAATAATAAAAAAAGCTTCACATGCCCTATTAAGGATAAGAGAGGGGGAAGATGGGGTGTGGGAGGAGGTGGGGAGAGGGAAGGGGAATGGGGAAAGGGGGGTTTCAGGGAGGAGGGGACAGAGAGAGGGAGAGAGTTGCAAAACAGATAAGGATTGGGAACAGAGATATAAAAGCAAATGCATAATATAAAAGAATCACTAAACTGCAAGGCCCTTTATACTAATCAATTTGATAACCTAGAAGAAACGATGATTTCCTAGGAAAACAAAATCATCCAAATGATTCAAGAATGGAAAATTAAGAAGATGAGTTCCAAGATCAGACAGGTTTGCAGCTGGATAACTGTCATTCTACTGTTAAATGGCAACAGGCAATTAAACAATAATAAGTCAATTCACTTGATGAAGCTGAGCACAATTTTAATACCCAAACCTGAGAGGGAGGAACGGGGAAGCTATTAACAAATCTGGCTTAGGACAGATTAGTTCACAGAAACTGAACTAATGTTAGCAAATAACAGAAGTCAGGCATCTATCAAAGGACTATATCCTGAGACCAACTTGGATTCATTCCAGGAAAATAAAGAAAGCTCAAGACCAGAAAATCAATAAGATTTACCTCATCACTAAATTAACTGTGAAAAAACTCTTAAGACCATAGCAATAAATGCATTTGATAAAAAAATAAAGGCACCTGATAAAAGGTGAGCAACCATTCTTTATAAAAATGAAGATAAAAACAGAAGGACGTTATGCAGGAGGGATTATTAACTGGGAAGCACTAGATCAAGAGGTAGATAAAATGAGCCCATATTTGTTAAACAGTGACAGAGCCCCATGCGTGCGTGGATAGAGGCGAATGAGCTCATGGATGAGCACCAGGCTGTCAACAGGTATTATAGGGACAAAGGCAGCGGTGAAGAGAGGAGAGTCTTAACAACAGGGAAGAAGGTAAAAGGAGGATTGCAGTTAAAAATTTGCATGATACAAACACATGCAAATAAGACCGGATATTTTCCGGTATATAGTTTTTTAAAACCCTGCACACATTACTGGAACTACCAACTCTTGCTTTCAGCTCCGCAGCCCTCGCGTGCTTTCCCAGTACCAGGATGCAGGGGTAGATCCTCCGTTGGTGACATCCTATGTCATTGTACTCCTAAAGGGACAGTTGAAACAGCACAGGGGCTTGAGGTCGGAACTTAGGCATCGCTGCGCCCACCCCAGCTCCCTGCTCGCCCAGCCCCCACTCTGAAGCGGCGGGCACTTGGAGCTGTTAAGAAGCAGGGATCTGAGCAGTTCTCTGGTTTCCCCTGGAGCCATCTGCATCCATCATATTTCCCACAGCTCTCCCCGAGTGTTGGTGCTGGCTCCCCCCGAGTATTCCTTTAACTCCAGGCATACCCTTCTTATGACAGCACCTAGTACTCCCCGTCACAGTGCTCTGTCTGTCACATGCATCCATTGATCAACTTTGTGCTGGTTGAGGGCTGGAGCCCCCTCCTGTTAACTTCTCAAGTCCGTTTCTAATGCAGCAGCACCTGGCACTTAAGCATCCTGTCAGTACCTGCCAAATGAATGAAATGTACTCAAAACATAGTATGAAGTCTGCGTTCTGAAACTCCTTTTTGGAGCTGTTTGCTATCATTTTCCCAGGCAATTAAAAAAATTTCCAGCCTTGCTGCCAACAACCTGAAGGGGTAAAGGAATGCCGGCATGCCCCATGGGACATGTCACTCTGGATGGTCCTTCAGCAGCAGGGACTTAGATAGCGCTCTTCCAAACCCAGCAGGATGGTGGAATGGGTACGTGGCTGAGTGCCTCCTGGGTCTGACCCTGTGTGACGCCACCCGGTGTCTGCAGCTGCCCTCTGGAGTGTGTTGCTTTTGCGGCAGAGCCAGAGGGCACCAAGCATGTGTCTGTCTCCAAAGTCCTGGGCACCACATCACAATGCCTTCCTGAGAAGCAGAATCAAGGACAGTTGCTGATCTTCATTCCTTCCCACCAAAGGTATCTCATACACCATCTTTGGAAGTTGGAGCCAGGGGGTGCCTGGGTGTCTCAGTCGGTTAAGTGTCTGCCTTCAGCTCAGGTCATGATCCCAGGGTCCTGGGATCGAGTCCCACACATTTGCCTCCCTGCTCAGCGGGGAGCCTGCTTCCCCTTCTCCCTCTGCCATTCCCCCCACTTGTGCTTTCTGGCTCTCTGTGTGTCAAATAAGTGAATAAAATTTTTTTAAAAAGTTTGGGCCATACTCTTTAGCCATTCTACTTTCCCTGGGGTAATTTGCCACCTCCCTGAATTTACCTGAATCTTTCCCAAAATCTACTTATCTTCCAGCCTTCTTGACCATAATGAGTCTATAAATTTTCAATAGACAGTGTGAACTTACACTTGCTAATATTTGCATAACATGCACCTCTTTCGATCTTAAAGAAAAGCTTTGCACCGCAATGGTCTCTAATCTCCAATTAGGTTCTGTTTCGGGATCCCACTGGAATTCTACGCGCCTGTCCCCTAAGATCCCATAAATTGTGGTCCAGTTTCCCAGCCAGCCAAGGAAAGCACATGGGAAATCTTGCTGAAGTATGAGTAAGAGCCAACGAAAGGGAACATATTTATCTGCCTCGAATGCTGGGACCTGAGGAAAGCAAGTTTCATTACAGACAAATCAGGAAGGAGGTGCAGATTGCTTTTTATGTCACTCTGGAGTGGAGGTCTGCCATTGATCATTAAGGCCATTTCCTGCAATGCACTCACCAAAGTGATACTCACTTCGGAGTGGACAAAACTTAGGAAATGGCCAAGGGGAGCTCTGCTTACACTTTACACTCTCAGCATTTATTTGTATTATTTTCTTTATAGGGCAGTATAGAGACTTGAGACCACATTGAAAAAGCAAAGCTTGTCATCCTGTGGCCTTGGGTCAAGAATAGAAATAGTGCTGCTCAGTTTCAACCTCCAGTGGCCAAGGGTTTGATCTGATGCTCTTTCAAGTTTTTACCATAGCCTTTCTCAAGCTCAATGGCCAATAATCCCACAGGAGGAGATTTCAGGGCCCTCTCAAACTTCTGTTTTGCTATCTCTCCCCAGCCTGCTTCCTCTGCAAAAGTCACCACTTTGCCTGTGCATCTACCACCTCTTAGAGCCTTTGGAATCAGCCACGAATTGCAGTGCTGATTCCTTCCATGACCACATATTGTTTACAGGAAAACTCTTCTTCGTTATGCCTTGCCAGTCAGAGTGACGGTTTCATCCGCAACCTGGACCAGGTTCGGGAATGTTCTACACATAAATGTGAGCAAATGTCTTCTGTATTGAGAGACATGTACAATCTGTAAATGGAATCTATTGAAAAACCAATACATAGGGTACACTTATGTCCTGACCCAGCTGGAAGGAGGCAATTCATTTCTATCTTTCAGAAAATTGGTGTAACACATTGATTTTCATAACAAAGAAAGCAGTTTTGTGTCCTCTACCAAAAGACTGTCATAGTAAGCAATAAATTGCCTCTTTGGGGTGAACAAATTAATAAGATATTTTCTAAATTTCAAAATAACAAAGACAGAACGATGTCTGTAATGCTAAGTGCATCCCCTTAGTGGCAGGGCACTGTGTCATGGACCACCTGAGCAATGACACATGGCGGCCGGTAGTCTGATTTGTACATCAATTCACCTGGCAACCTGTTAAAAGAAAGTCTTGCACATGACAAGCTTTCAATAAGACACTGACAAGATGGCCAGGAAGCCCCCTTAGCTGGCTTTTTCAGGTGTCCAGACATCTAGTCAACCTACCTCACCAACTCATCACCATGCTTACTGGAGTAAACCCAATCTCTTCCTTCCCCCATGGAGATGGGAGAAGAGCCACTCACACGTTTGTATTGAATTCTCATTCCCCCTCGCTCTGTCCCCACATGGCGCTGTCCGTGTAATAAATAAACAAATCTTTATGTCACCCGGAAGTTCCTGGGTCACAACTCGGACAATTTTGGGTCACTACAGCCTTTTGTTTTTCTCTCCACCTTAAGCCTTCTGGGTGACCAACAACTATCTAAAACTCATGTTGCTGCCATATGCTGTTGTTCTGCTTCATCTTCCCAGTAAAGTTCAGTATTTTTCCCTAAAGTTTGGTTTATCAGTATCTCCAGCGTCTATCTCCAGCTAGGGTCATGATCCCAGGTCCTGGGATCAAGTCCCACTCTGGACTTCCTGCTCTGCGGGAAGCCTGCTTCTGCCTCTGCCTCCCATCTCTTATGAATAAATAAAGAAAATCTTTAAAAAAATTTTTAAAAACCATTTCTATCTTCCCACTTTTAAAGGTTAATTCTAGGAATTATTGCTATAAATCCAGTGTCCTATCTCTTTCTTAAAAAGTCTTCTCCAGGGCACCTGGGTGTCTCAGTTGATTAAATGTCTGACTCAAAATTTTGGCTCAAGTCATGATCTCAGGGTCATGGGATTGAGCCCTTAGTCAGGCCTTTGTGCTCAATGGGGAGTCTGCTTCTCTTTTTTTCCCTTTGCCCCACCCCCCCTACTCACATGTGCACACACGTGTTGTATCTCTCTCTCTCAATAAATAAACAAATCTTTAAAAAGTCTTCTCCAAAGGGAGTTTGACAAATAGTCCAGTAAGGGGCTGGAAGAAAATATTATAAGTTTTATTCATATTTCATGTCATCCATTTAACTGTTTAGCTTTTGCATGCCTTTTATAATAATTTAGTAGAGTTTATAATTTATCAAAAATTTGCTTAAATTTGTGCTATGTCCGCAAATATTTTTTGTATGTATGTATGTATGTATGTATGTATGTATGTATTTATTTTTGTGAAAGAGAGGTGCACAGTAATAAAAGGAGATCACTGCTCCAGGGACCCAGATATTTCCCCAAGTCCTGTTTCCTTCCATTCCCTCTGGGCTTCATTAGACCCCCTTAACACCAATCTTGTCCCTAAAACACGCCCTCTGCAGCACCAAGTTCAAATGCTTAACTCGGGCCATCACTGCAGGCTGTACCGGGATGACCTTAGGGAAAAGGGTGGTGGGTCTCACGGGTTAGCTGTGTCACCTCCATGAACAGTCCTTTGTTCTGAACAGCTAGTGCAGCCCACGTTTGCAATCACAGGCTCTGGCACCAGAGTGGGCGTAGATCCCAGCTGGCCCCTCAGTAGCAATATGGCTTTGGGAAAGTTGTGTCATTTCTGGCCCAGACTTAAGGCTCATCCATAACGTGGAGGAGAAGACAGTGTGACCCTCAGTGGGCTGTTGAAAGGATCACGAGATGGTTCGACTCAGGTGCTCCGAGGTAGCCAGCACACAGTAGGCCCACAGTAGAACAAAAAGTTGTTCTATTGATCTTATAGTTACTATTACTCCTACTAACAAAACTAACTGATCATTTGAGATGATTTTCAAGCGAAGTGTCTTCGCCTGGATTTCTAAGATTAACCTACTTCAAAATGAATTCTGCTCTACTGTGAAAAACGAGCTAACCAGCAGGTTTCTTCTGCATCTTTTCTGAACTTTTTAGGATCCTCTCTAGAGAAAGGTTCTAAAGGAAGGCAAAGTGCAGAAATACTCTTGCTTCAAAGGATGTGTAGGAAATGATTAATTTTGCCAAAAAACAGTGCCTTGAACATAAAAGATGTTTGACGAAGCTCACTGTAGACAGTGTATCCCTCCAGGATTCATAAGTTGAAAACTCAATGTCCAAAGGGACATAACTAGGAGATGGGGTCCTTGGGATATGTTTAGGTCATGAGGGTGGAGTCCTCATGGGCGAGATTAGTGTCTCCATAAGAGAGACCCCACAGAGATCCCTCGCCTCCTCCAACTTGGAGGTTATAGGGAGAAGATGGTCATCTGTGACCCAGGAAGTGGGCACTTGAACAGACATGGAATCTTCCAGGGTCTTGATCGTAGACTTCCCAGCTTCCAGAACTGAGAGAAATAAGTATGTCTTTAAAGCACCTAGTTTATGGTGCTCTTGTTACATCAGCCCAAACTAAGGTAAAGCTTGTCTCTTATACTGAAAAATAACACAAATGCTAACAACAATTTAAAAAAGGAACATTGTGGCCAATGACATGTAAGGAACATCATCTCTCCTCTACAGAGCCAAGAGCTTAATTAGTTTCGGGCAACTCAGTAGAGTATGATTAAACCAAAGAGCAGCAAGATGTCTAAATGCTCAAGTCCTCTGCCTCCTACTTTTCTGCCAAAACAAAAGAAAAGCCCTAGGCTGGTTTTGGTTACCACCAAGCACAAAACAGCCAAATTCCAAATTAAAAAGCTCTGGGGTTTAATTGTGGATGTATGGAATTACATAGAAGCTCTCTTTGATCATTCCAAAGGATGTTTCCCTCAAAGGTTACAAATACATCTCAGCCTACCAACCATCTCAGGCCTACCACAAAAATTATATATATACACTTTTAGCATTTTAAAATGTGTCTAAATTTCAGTTTCGGATCCAGTTTTGACTATTGTTATGGGCTTAGTTGGATGCCCCCAGATTCCTACGTTGACGTCCTAACACCCAGCATCTCAGAATGTGGCAGTATTCAGAGACAGGATTTTTAAAGAGGTGATAAAGGGAAAACGAGCTCACTGGGGGTGGGCACCAAGCCAGCAGGACTGGTGTGCTTACAGGAAGAAGAGATTAGGACACAGACAGTACAGACTGAAGGACAATCGTTTGAAGACAGAGTGGAGAACACAGCTATCTGCAAGCCAAGGAGAGACGTTTGAAGAATCGAACCCTACTGCTACCTTGATCTTGGACTTCCAGCGCCCAGAACCATGAGAAAATAAATTGTATGTTGCCTAAGCCACCCGGCTGTTATTTTGTTTACGACAGCCCATGACTCAGAAATTTGAGGACCTCCCCCCCAGACTTTATCCTGAAGTTCTGTTTCAGCTTCAGGGGCTTGTGTAATACTACTGTATCAAGGAGGGAGGATCCTGCCATTCCCTGCACTGGGTCATTGAGACACTGCACAGCTGTCCCCAGGGCTGGCTACATAATTTACAAGCCCCATGCAAAATGAAGATATAGGGCCCTTTGGGCAAAAACAGGGAGGAAGTGTTTGTTAAAGGTACTAAAATAGAAAGCTCATTTCCTCCACCATCTGTCTTCTGAAGGGGCATGGCTGCTGTTTTCTATTTGCATTTAATGTCATTCCAAGCAAATAAAAATTTTATAATGTGATTATGGGCATGATTTATGCCATTCATCTTCACAGGGTGCAATGTCAGTGTTAAATAATTCACGCAGGGATTCCACAGCTGGGGCACACCCACGTGCCCTCTTCTTATCAGAACTGTAGAAATCCTGCACAAGACAAGCTCTGCCATCTTTACCTCACCTGGGGACTCACACCTGTTCCACCAACCCTGCTGCCCTCGGCTTCCTGATGATTACGGAACTTGACAGGATCAGGAGCCAGGGGCTGCCTTTCTTTCCCTTCCCTCCTAAGTCACCACTTCCAAGGCTTGGCTAACACAGGGAGGTGACATGAGTGAGAAAGGACAAGACAGGGTTCTGGGCTGCTCACAAGAGGCCACCGCCTCCTGCCGGTGCTCAGAGCAAGCTCTGGTCTGTAGGGAAGGCGAGCTCCGGTTGACTCGGTCATAGACATCACGTGGTCAGCGAGTCTCGTTGACCACCACTCACGAGGTGTCCATTTCCATGCTGTGCTCACCGGGCAGGGCGAGCAGTACATGCAAATGAGCAGTACAGGCAAGGAATGGTGGATACCCACAGTGGGCTGTCCCCTCCACTATGTACGTGCTCCACTATCCCACCTGTTATGCCCCAATAATGGGTCCATGATTAAAAGAGCGAGACTGATACAAAGCGAAGGTCAAACAAAGCTTTATTTTGCACCAAGCATCAAGAATCAAACTGACCAGCCAGGGCCGCTTTTCTTACAGAGAAGTCAACCCCTCTCTCCTTTACAGACTAGCTTTTAAGGACATAGGCCATGCGGTTGGGCCTGGTCATGCACAGGTGGCCAATGAAATTGTTACACACAGAGAAAGCTGCACAGTGATGCTAGGTGACCAATTGAATTACAACTTACCTTTTAGTAGATATTTGACCTAGCCTATCACCTTGGTTAGGATTTTCGCCCAAAAGACTCACAAAGGGCGGGATCCATACTCCTTGGTAGCTAGGGAGACAGTATGCAGCCCTCCACTGATCAGATGTCTTACCTGGCCTGACCCACCCTTGTATTTGGGCTTTGTTACTTGAGGTTGATTTCCGGGACTTGTTTTTAAGTAAGTCCCCTGGGAGAAGGGGAGCAGGGACAGCTTAAGGGTTAAACAACAAGGTTATTGTGTAACCTCAATGGAAGCCTCTGGCTAAAATATAAAAATATAAAGTAGGTTCTTACACCACCCACTTCGCTCAAAAAACACAAAGTCAAAAATAAAACTGAGTAATTCCTAGACATTGAGAGAGAAGCACACTGACTTCACCTTAGAACCCTTCTGAGGGCGGTGCTTGGCAGGGTAGGGGGGTGTGAGGGGGTTGGGGGTGGATAATGGGACCTCTGAGGGTGTGGCCAAAGGTCAGGGCCATTTGGGAAGGGGCTTTCTGGGGGAGGGTCCCTTCTGGGAGCAAAGACCTGGGTGGGGGCATTCCCTCTTGGGGCAGGGCTGGGAGCAACCCCAGAAACCTGGCCCACAGAGAAGCTGGTCCTTTCTCTCCCTCTGCCTCCTTTCCCCAGGGACCCCTAGGCTTTGGAGACTAAAGTCAAAATTAAAGCCATATGTCTAAATGGTTCATACTGTGGTTGGGTAGTGTTTTTAACATATTAATTGACTGGTTTTTCTCAGTATTTGCCAAACCTTTCCCAACTCAAGGCTTTCTCTTAAGCAGCAGCGCAAGGCAGGCCGTTCAGTTGGGTCAAGCTGTTTGGTGATTCTTTGTAAAAACCCACCCTCTTGCGCTGCTCAGGAGGGCAGTGTTGCGTCCTAGGATAAACATAAATATATATCAAATGTGTTTACAAGTTATATTTATATGTATACATTCAATTCTCTGTTTACATATATATGTATAAAATAAAAATAAAAATATTGTTTAAAAGGCTGTTTTCCGGGGTGCCTGGTGGCTCGGTGGGTTAAAGCCTCTGCCTTCAGCTCAGGTCATGATCCCAGGGTCCTGGGATGGAGCCCCTCATTGGGCTCTCTGCTCAGCGGGGAGCCTGCTTCTCCCTCTCTCTCTGCCTGCTTCTCTGCCTACTTGTGATCTCTGTCGGTCAAATTAATAAATAAAAACTTTAAAAAAAATGCTGTTTTGCAGGGAACCTGGGTGGCTCAGTCCTTAAAGTGTCGTTTTTCCACTCAGATCATGATCTTAGGGTCTTGGGATGGAGGCCCACATTGGGCTCCCTGCTCAGCAGGAAGAGTTCTTCTCCCTCTCCCACTGCCCTGCTTGTATTCCTGCTCTGTCTCTCTGTCAAATAAATAATTTTTTAAAAAGAAATACTTTATTAAAAAAATATATGTAAAATGCTATTTTGCCCTCTATCCTGGTAAGATTGAACACATTCCTAACAAGAGATCTTTCTTGAGTCCGTGATAAAAATTTAACATTGTCTTAATGAATCCTCACAACATCCGCCTCCCCAACCCTTCTCAGATGTTACAATTAAGGTTCAGTGAAGTCCAAACACTGGGCCTGAGGTAATATATCCAGTATGTGGCCTCTTGGCATAGTCTAGCAGCCCAAATTGGGGGCGAGGGTGTTTGAGTGTCGTTGGCCAGGATGAAAAAGCTGAAAGATGAAAAGAAGGGTAGTCTTGCTTTTTGTCCCAAAAAAAGAAGATTTAGAAAGAAAGAGACCTGTCGCCCAAAGGAGGAGGCTCCCCACTGATCCCGGCTGGGCAGGAGTCAGAGCAGAAGGGAAACTCCCATCACCAAGGAGAATGGGCTTCTCCTTCATACAAAAGCATAGGATCCCTCTCACCTGATATGTTTCTGTCCCATAGTCATCCCCCTGTGCCTGCCCCATAATAGCATTCACAGGAAATGGCTGAGAGATACATTCAACTTGCAGAATTATAGCAAATAAAGTAATCTTTGACCCATCCTGGGAGCTTCTGATTACTGGGAGGGTCCAAGCTATCCTAGGGCAAGTGCACTCATTTCAAGAACCAGTAAAATGACTCCAAGGGTATCATAAGGGCTAGTGATCATGACTGGTCCAGAAATATTTCTGGGAGTCCCTTTTAACATCCCTCCCATCATTTCTTCTCATCTTCAAGGGAATGGTACTTAGGTATTCTGAAAGAAATATGCATGACTAGTAAACTTTGTGTGACCCCTGCCGCCTAATTTATCCCTCACCAGCAATTAACACTGATGGTTTGAAGGACGGCTACTCCCCTGGCAGGGCAAGAACTGAAGCAGAACGTATGGGGCGAGGCGGCTCTTCCCCCTGGATATAAATAATTAAACCCAGTAGCCACCCTTCCTGCCTGGCCACTGTCATTTAGGTATGGCTGATTATCCCTAAATGGGAATGAGATGGGGGCGGGGATGGGGGAGGGAAGCAGGTGACGGTCAAAAAAATTACAGTAGCTGCCACTGAGGGTCCAACCTGGCATTAGACTGAGCCCAAGTCCTGATTCCATCATATACGAGCTGTATAAACTTGGAAAACTGAGTTCAACTCTCGAAGCATCTGCTTTGCGCCCCCCCCCCTTGGAGTGAGAATAGTCAGTAGTGTTGACTTCACAGGGCTTGTTAGGAGGATTAAGTTAGATACTGTTCATTTAGCACAGTTCCTGGCCTATAGAAGGCACACATAAAAGTTGATTGTCGTTTTTATGGACCTCCAACTTTAAGCCTTCTATAAAGAACCAAATGATATCTCTGAAAAATACCAACTGCCTACAAGGTTGTAGGGAAAGTGGTATCTATGTTGACCTGATTAGAAAAAAGTGGAAAATCTCTCTTGTTTAAGCCTTGTTGAAAATTTTCTAAACTCTGTCCACTCTTCTGCTTTAGTAATTAGAACAAACGTTGGAGACTCGTGATTTTCTGATAATTGAGTTGCTCGTTGTAACGCAGGGCAATTCGACATTAGTGTTTATTTAAAAAATTACCGCAAATGAAGATAAATGGTGAGACGTGCACTAAATTTGATGAAAATCCTGACGTGAGTGTTTCTTCTTGGGATTCTCTCTCTCTCTTTTTTCTCCTATGATCTGAGAGCGGATTACATTCTACTTGGGTGATGGCTCAGGTCAAATGTGTGGTTTTGCAGGTGCCTAGCCTTTCACAGACAATCTTGGAAGAACCATCATTGTCTCTGCAAGAAAACGGAAGGAAAGATGTGATTTTAACACTCAGCCTACAACAGTTCAACAATCTACCAATGTGAATTTAGAAACGCTGAGCAAGTCCCCCTTCTAGTAACGAATATCTCTCCCATTTTCTTATAATACCTGAGTTTCTACAACTGAGCAATCTACTCTTTTGTGTAAAACAGCTTCCCAGGATTGTTTCTCCTTTAAACGCAAGTGAACTTTGGGGATGGCACTCAGATCCCTTTCTTTTACTGGACACCTGTGGAGCAGGGGTTGGGTGTGTTTCAAGAGGGAAAATATCCACAAGGGGACAGAAAAAGGACATAAATGTACAAAATCCCATTTTCCAAGAATGTAAAAAGCTAACTTCCAGGGGAGCCTGGGTAGCTCAATTGTTAAGCATCTGCTCTTTGGCTCAGGTCATGATCCCAGGGGCCTGAGAATCCAGCCCCGCATCGGGCTCCCTTCTCAGAGGAAAAACCTGCTTCTCCCTCTCCCACTGCTTGTATTCCCTATCTCATTGTGTCTCTGTCAAATAAATAAATAAAATCTTAAAAAAAATGCGAACTTCCAATATTTATTTTTTTTTCCTTTGCTCTAAATATCTCAATGTTCACTTGTTGAAAGCAATTGATTGAAGCCCTGGGAAGAAGTGGTAGATTGAAGCACTCATCAGAGTTGTTTGTGCTGCTTTGCAGGGGTCTGGCTGCACTAAATTATTTCAAGAAGTATTAATTATCTAAGTCACTCAGAAGAATCCATTTACCTATTTCATTTTCTTTTTTTGAAGAGAATCTTTTTTTTTAAAGATTTTATTTATTTGTCAGAGAGAGAGAGGGAGCAAGAGCGAGCACAGGCAGACAGAGTGGCAGGCAGAGACTGAGGGAGAAGCAGGCTCCCTGCCGAGCAAGGAGCCTGATGTGGGACTTGATCCCAGGATGCTGGGATCATGGCCTGAGCCGAAGGTAGCTGCTTAACCAACTGAGCCACCCAGGCATCCCCCTATTTCATTTTCTGTGGTTCTTGATCCTTACCCCAAATTCTCACAGGCCTCCACAGCTGGCACAGAGTCCGCTCCCATAACTATAATCCCTGTCCCATACTCTCACCTCCATCATACATCATACATACCTGATAAAACCCCACCCTGGTAAAAACCCAACCTTCTGTCCACCCTATGTCTGCCCCTGGCAGCTGAAGGTGGTTGGTGAGAAAAGCAACAATGCTGGAAGCTTTCACATTAAATCCTTTTTTTTTTTAAGATTTTATTTATTTATTTGACAGAGAGAGACCACAGTAGGAGAGAGGAAGGGAAGAGATCACAAAAAGAGGAAGGGAAGCAGGCCCCCTGCTGAGCAGAGAGCCCAATGTGGGACTCGATCCCAGGACCCTGAGATCATGACCTGAGCCGAAGGCAGCAGCGGCTTAACCCACTGAGCCTACCAGGCGCCCCTTTCACATTAAATTCTCAGCCACAAATCCAAGTATGTTTCTCTGACCGACAGAATCTCCATTCTTCTCGTGAATTATTTTGACTATTTCACATCTTCTTTCCTCCAACCTTAAGCCAGGGCTTCTCAACACTGGCCACACTTTTGAATCACCTGGAAGACTTTAAAACACAGGAGTGCCCACCTCCAAAGGACCTGATCTAATTGGTGTAGAACCAATTAGATTAATATCCAATTAGGGTCTGGATATAAGTGTGCTTTTAAAATTCTCCCAGTGATTCTAATGTACAGCCATTTTGTTCAGAGTGAGAATTGAACACCTTCCATCAGATACAGCTGATGACCGACCATTCTGATGACTTCACTGAGAAAAGTAAATTGAGAGCACCTGGGTGGCTTCAGCTCAGATCATGGTCTCAGGGTCTCGGGCTCTCGCATCAGGCTCTCTGCTCAGCAGGAAACCTGCTTCTCCTTCTCCCTCTGCCTGCCTCTCTGCCTACTTGTGATCTCTCTCTCTCTCTTTCTCTCTGTGTCAAATAAATAAATGAATAAAATATTTTTAAAAAAGAATGAAAAACAAACTGGGTGGGTGTCTAGGTTGCTAAGTGGTTAAGCGTGTGAATCTTGGCTCAGGTCATGAGCTCAGGGTTATGGAGTCGAGCCCCATGTCAGGCTCCATGCTCAGTGGGGAATCTGATTGAGATTCTCTCCCTCTCCTTCTGTCTCTTCCCCCTGCATGTGTGTGCTCCTGCTCTCTCTCTCTCTCTCTCTCTCTCAAATAAATCTTGAAAAGAAAAATCGGTAAGGAAAGAAGACCCACAGAATCCCACTAAGTTTTCCTGGGTGGAACCCTTACTCCAATCCCTTCTGAGTGAGGACATGCCCCTCCACTTGGGATTTCTTCTCATTTCCCTGATCTCTGAGTATGAATGTGCTCCAGGACCCAACCTCAGACTTCTCCTCTGTCTACACTGAGTCCTTGGTGACTGTCCCTCTTCTACCATCTATCTCCTGATGACTCCACATCTCCACCTCCAGTCCAGACCTGGATTTTGAGCTTTCTTCCACTGCCTGCTTTCCAGATCTACCTAGATGAGTTAAACCCAACATGTTCAAAACCAAGCTCTTATTCTTCTCGAGCTCTGCTGGTCTTGCAATAGCTCAAACAGGAAACTGTAGAGTCATTCTTGATTCATCTCTTTCTTTCACTGCCCACGTTTAATTCTTTGGTAGAAACTGTGGATTCTATCTTCAAAATATATTCTAAATCTGACCAGTTCTCCACATTTCAGTTACTCCCACTGTGGTCCAAAACACCGTCTTCTATGAGTTATTGTAATAGTCTCCTATCTGGTCTTCTGGATTCCATCTTTGCTCTGTTCTAGTTTATTTTCCACTCAGCAGTTAAAGCAATCCGTTTAAGACAAAAGTCAGACCTTGTTATTTCTCTGCTCTAAGATCTCCAATGGCTCCCCACTTCACTCAATACAAAATTCAGTCTTACAAAATTTAACACTCAACTTCCTTCTCAATTCATCTCCTACCTCTTCACTCAGCTGTCTCTGCCTCCGCTCACCAGCCTCCTTAGTGTTTAACAGAGTACAGCAAGTGCGTGCCTTTCTTGGGGCGTTGCACTTGTTTCCTCTTCTTAAATGTACCCGTCTTGTTCTCTGAATCCACTCAAGGATCTGCCAATGTCTTCTTATCAGAGTAATCTCCCCTAACTGCACACACAGCCAGCACCAGCACCATCACAATCAACATAGTTTCTGTCCCTCTCTACTTTTGACTTCTTATCAACAGCTGACATATTATATATTTATTTATTTACTGTCTGTTCTCTCTCTTCTATTTGAATGCATGTGCTATAAAAATGGTATTTGTGGGTTTTTTTCCTTATTTATTCTGTGTTCAGAAGAGGATTTGATACATAATACTCAGTACATAATTGTTGAACGAATGAATGAATGAATGAATGAATGAATCAATGGAAATATCAGGTTATCTCAATCATAAGAGAGATTTCTCTCAAGCATTTTCTATAGTATTGCCCTATTTCATCCTCTGCATCTCTGGGTTGATTAGTAGATAAAATCATCATGTAAAATCAGTTTGAGCAAGGTTGGATCCTTAAGATTCTATGTCACCTAGGACTCCAAATGTCACGGTGTACCATGCACATTTGCCGCCAGCCTTCTCCCCCATATTTTGGTCATGGTTCAGCAGCTGTGGCATCGTTCAGCTTTTTTTTCCCCTCCCCTGTCTCAGTTCCAGGAGGTCCTCCTTGGCTTTGGGCCCCCTTCCTGTGGGTGATGAAGGCAATGTAGGGAGAAGCAGCAGCTTCCCTGACTCACCCCTGCTTTCTCCATTCATACTGATCCAGTAACGCATAGCCTGTGCAGTACAGGGCTGGCCAGGTCAGTCTCTGCCACCTTAGGACCTCATTTTTGTTCCCTGCGGCAGCTTGGCCATTTGCAAAATCAGAAATTGTAAAAGTACAAACAGGAGACAATAT
Source organism: Mustela nivalis (assembly GCF_964662115.1). NCBI lineage: Eukaryota > Metazoa > Chordata > Mammalia > Carnivora > Mustelidae > Mustela > Mustela nivalis. Next base: position 95,528 of record NW_028136124.1, on the reverse strand, counting down.
GCCATATTTTATGGATTTTAAGATGTCCCTCCCCTCCCATTTTCTTTCACATCTCCAATGTCAGGAATTGTCTTATAGTTGGGGCTGAGCAGGTGGAAGTCCCTATAAAGTTACCACAGCTTGACCCTGTGCCATGTGGTTACTGCTCCTAGGGCACAACTGATCATCTACATCCCTTGGCATGCCAAGCCACAGGCCTTTTGAGGACCATTTAAAGAAAGAAAATAAACTGTTTATTATATGAAAATCTCAGATAAGAAAATAAAAAAGAAAAAAGAAAAAGAGAAACCCTACCAGCATCAAAACAAGCAGAATGGATGACCTCAGAATACTTTTATAAGAAGTGTAGCATGCAAAACAATCTTGAGAAAGGAGAACAAAGCTCAAGAGATTTTGAGAACAAAATCTCAGATAAGGAAAAACAAACAATCTTGAGAAAGGAGAACAAAGCTCAAGAGATTTTGAGAACAAAATCTCAGATAAGGAAAAAAAAGAAAAAGAAAAAAGAAAAAGAGAAACCCTACCAGCATCAAACCAAGCAGAATGGATGACCTCAGAATACTTTTATAAGAAGTATAGCATGCAAAACAATCTTGAGAAAGGAGAACAAAGCTGGAGGTATCAGTTTCTTGGATTTCAAGATATACTACAACATTATAGTAATCAAAACAGTAGGGTACTGGGAGAAAATATACGCATAAATCAACAGAAACAGGATAGAGAGCCCAGAAATAAATCCACAATTATATGGTCAATTAATCTTTGACAAAGGAGGCAAGTATATGTAACAGAAGAAAGTCTCCTCAAAAACAGTGTTGGGAAAACTGGAGAGCCATTTGGAAAAGAATGAAACTAGACCACATTCTTTTACCATACACGTAAAGAAACTCAAAATGGATCAAAGATCTAAATGTGAAGTGTGAGGTGTGCCTGTCTTGCTCAGCCTTTACAGCATGTGACTCCTATTCTTGAGGCTGTGAGTTTAGGTCCCACATTCAGTGTAAAGCTTAATTAAAAAAAAATTAAATGAATAAATGAGAGCCCTGAAACCATAAAACTCCTAAAAGACAATAAGCAGTAATCACTTGGAGATTGGTTTTAGCAACATTATTTGTGGGTATGTCTGCTTAGGCAAGGGAAACAAGAACAAAAATAAATTATTAAGACTACAACAAAATAAAAAGCTTTTGCACAGTAAGGGAAACCCGCAACAAAACCAAAAGGGAACCTACAGAATGGGAGAATACAGTGGTGAATGATAAATAAAATAAAGAATTAATAACCAAAATATGTAAAGAACACACACACACACACACACACACACCAAACCCCCCAAAAAACCCAAACCCCAACATATAATCCAATTGAAAAATAGGCAGATGACTTAATAGACATTTTTCCAAAAAATACATACAGACACCCAATAGACATGTGAAAAGATGCTCAATATCACTCATCAGGAAAATAAAATCAAAATCACAGGGAGATCTATCACCTTATACTTGTCAGAATGGCTAGTATTAAAAAGACAAGAAAGAACAAGTGTTGGCCAGGATGTGGAGAAAAAGGAACCTCTGTATTTTTTAGTGGGAATGTAAATTGGTGCAACAACTGTGGAAAACAGTATGGAGGTTCCTCAAAAAATTAAAAATAGATTTACCATATGCTTTAGTAATTCTAGTACTTGATATTTACCCAAAGGAAATAAAAACACTTGATTCAAAAAGATATATGCCCTCCTAGGTTTTCTGCAGCACTATTTATAATAGCCAGTATATGGAAGCAGTTCAGGTGTTTATCAGTAGATGAATGGGTAAAGATATGGTGCATATAGATATATAATGGAATATTATCCAGCTATAAAAAAGAATGAGATCTTGCTATTTGTGACAATATGGCTGGATCTAGAAGGTATTAGGTTAAGAGAAATAAGTCAGACCGAGAAAGGCAAATACCATATGATTTCACTTCCTTTTTTTTTTCTTTTTAAGATTTTATTTATTTATTTGAAAGAGAGAGAGATCACAAGTAGGCAGAGAGACAGGCAGAGAGGCAGGTGAGCAGGGTCCCCACCGAGCAGAGAGCCCGACTCGGGGCTCGATTCCAGGAACATGGTATCATGACCTGAGCCAAAGGCAGAGGCTTTAACCCACTAAGCCACCCAGGGGCCCCTGTAATTTCACGTCTATATGGAATATAAAAAAAGAAACAAGTGAACAGACAAAAAAATAAAACAGAAATAGACTCTTAAATACAAAGAACAAACTGGTGGTTATGGGAGGGAAGGTGGATGGGGGATGGGTGAAATAGGTGAAGGGGATTAAGAGGTACAAATTTCCTGTTATAAAATAAATAAAATAATTTCTTGTTCTTATCTGGAGATGAAAAGTACAGCATTGGGAATACAGCCAATGATATTATAATAAGTTTATATGGTGACGTGATGATATACTTACTGTGGTGATCACTGAGTAATGTATAGAATTGTCAAATTACTATGTTGTACACCTGAAACTAATTTAACATTGAATGTCAGCTATATGTCTAATAATAATTTTTTAAGTGCAGCATGACAAAAGCTCTGGGTGGCTCAGAGGAACATATTGTGAGAAAAATCTGGGCACTGAAATCTCTCAGTTAGAAAGTAAATAAAAGTAGTGAGATTCTTAATGTGAGGTTTGGAAAAACGTTAACCCAAAATTTTAACTTTTATTTTATGTATGCATTAAGGCCATATGTAATAAAAATCTGTCTAAATACTTACCAAAGAGCTTTTTGAATACATTTAAATTAAAATATTAATGAAAAGAAAACATTGTATCATAGTTTGAATGGTAGCATTTTTTGTTTCTTATTAAACTATACCAGGAAAGGAGGCCAAGACTCAATGAAATATGGCTATTATCCCCAGTTTCACAAGAGCATGAACCTCTCTGGCTTAACAAAGCCTAAGGAATCTACTACAGAAATGGGTTGTTCTTACTACCCTGGAGCCTTTTGTGCAGACTATGAACCAAAAGCTCAATATTAATCTTAAAATTAATTATATTACAAAGTTGTATTATTTGGAAGATGTGTTTAAATGACTCAAAGTTAAAAGATCTCAGTATAATGCTGGTTCTATAATTATCCTCCCAGAAAACATTACTTGTAAAACTTAATGATGTAGAACCATAATCATAGCATCGAGTAGGAGGTTGCCAAGCAGATGGGAAAGTTTTTTGGTTTTTGTTTTCCAGTTGTTTTCTTCTCTTTCCTCCCCTCCTTTACAAGGAGAATCAGCCACCTGTTTTTAACGGCTGGAGTATTTTTACTGTTCTTGGTCGGAAACATTTGTTTAAACAAAGTAGCACTGGTTGCTAAACCCTTGATTCTAAATGGACATAGCCATCTCATTTTTGTTGGGCCAGGGTTTGGATAACAATTTGATTTCCCAGTCTGTTTCTTTTGTGACCATATAATCCTCTCCCAGTGTTGCATGCTCTGTGAGCTACAAGCACTTGAGAGCTCATAAGCACAAATACTCCAAGGTTTCTTTGGGATTAGCACCATACAAATGCAGATTTGGCACAATGGAAGACTGATTCCATGCTTGTAACTGTTACTGCTCTACTTCCTGCTTCCTCTGGGTAGCAAAGCTAGCTACTGTTTTTAAAATACTCACTTACTTTAGCTGCTGACTTTTTCATTGGCTGCCTGGAGAAGAGAAGGAGTTCTTGCCTATGTATTTCAGTGTTTTGATCCCTTTCAATTATTTTTTTAAATATATGTCATTAAATTTTACAGGAGTATTACAGAATTCCTAATTGCAGAATTTGAACTTGAGCTATGCAATCTTACTTTTCGTATTTAATCTATGTGTCAATGACCTTTTTAAGTCTGATTACCTGTATGAACTCTCTTCAGAATCTTTCCCTGGTTAACACAGTATAGAGAAGTGCTGGAAACCAGTTCTTTTCTGTGACACAATTCTTCCAACGGAGTTGAAATGCTTTGCAAACAATTTCACGTATATCAGCCAATTCATATACAAAGCAATGTCATGTGAATCCTTTCCTTTTTATATATCATCTTTCAGTGATGATCAGGAATTCATGCTGGTACAGAGACTCTGGTTTGGGAGGAGGAAACAGGGGCTTGCGAGGGGAGGGCAAGAGCAGAAGCTGCTCACCTGCTGTTAGAACGACCTTAGCTGGTGGTACCAACATCTTCACCCTTTATGCATCTGCATCCTTTATGCATGAAATAGCAATATGCCTTTCCCTTTTGTGTAATCCTTATTTAGTTAATACCCAGTAGGATTTGCAAGCCCTTCACATCTCTGTGGATTTATTTTATTTCAGAGTGCAAGTGACTTTATGGCCCAATTACCATCATTGTGACTTATTGCATTATTGTGGGAGGGAGAGAGGAGCAAGAAACGCCTGATCACGTGTATCGTCATCAATGGAATGAGTGCCACGCACTCCTGGCCAAGGCAGAGGGATGGATGAAACCTTTCTGATCTATTGTTTATCAGAACACTGAAGCCTGGGTGATTGTGCTGTACTTTAACAGACAAGTGTGTCAAATGTATGGGTGAAGATGTTGCAGTGGTGGTGTTAGAGTAATTAATATTTGGAAGGTAATGAATATTTTGAGTTTAAAGATGTCAAAGGTCAAAGACGGAAGGAATGACTAAGATCGGATGTTGACCCCCTCAAATTACAGGGGTATTGAAGCGAGACTGAGTCACCACCTGACCCCAGGAATGAACCAGCGAGGAGGGCTCCTTATTAGAGCAAGGCTCCCGGAAGCCAGATAGCCCTTGTGCTTGCAAGAGCTCAAGGTACAGCCGGCTGTGGAGCACCGAAGCAGCAGCAGCCACAGCAGCCACGGGAATCGTGACCCTCAGGCCCAGCGCCTACCTGGAATTTCCGCAGCGCCTGGTTCAGAACCACCGGGGCGGACAGCTCCCCGCCGCCGCCGGCGCCTACTGCGGAAGGGGACCAAGAGCGAGGGCTTCACGCTCCGTGAGCCGGCTGGGGTGGCGGGAAGACCGGCTGCGTCCCGCCCAACCCCCGACACCCACTCAGTTCCTCCCTTCCCCCTGCGGGGCCGCGCGGGGCCTGCGTGTGGCCGTCCCGGGCCACAGGTTCCGCAGGCGAGGAAGCCACCGTCCGCCCTCCCCCGTGCCGCCACCGCTGCCGCAGCTGCTCTCCTCGCCCCGCTCTGCCGAGGGGTTTGGGGCGTGCTTCGCGCCGGCCCCGCCCCTGCCTGCTCCCCATTGGCCGGCGGGCGGGCCCGAGGTGCGAGGAGGCGGGTCCGTCTCTGGCGGCTCGCGCCCCGGAAGGTCGGCCAGGGAGCGCGGGGTGCGGCGGGAGGGCGCGCGGGGACGCAGCGGGCGCCGAGGAGTCGCAGCGGCGGCGGTAGCGGGGGCACCTGGGCCCGGCCGCAGCCCCTGCCTCCCGCCCTCGCGCCCTGCGTCCCTCCACGGCCTGCAGCCTGCGGCGCCCGAGCTCCGAGGGCGCTTCCGAGGGCGCTGGGCCCGAGGCGGCCAAGATGGCGGGCCTGCCGGGCGTGGGGCGGCAGGCGCTGTGCTGCGGGCTGCGCTGGTGGGGGGCGGCGGGCCGCGGCGCGGGCCCGGTGCCCGGCGCATGTGGCTGGGAGGCGCTCTGGGGGGCGGGCGCGCGGGCGGCGGCCGGGGCCATGGCCCAGGTCGGCGGGAGCGCGCGGAGGAGGGCGCCGGCGCTGCTCGAGGCGGCCCTTGCGCGCCAGGAGAGCCTGCATATCTGGGACGAAGTGTTCGGCGAGTCCGGCCCGGACAGCGGCGGGAACGCCTTCTACAGCACGTCCGCCGCCTCGCGCTCCTCCTCCGCCGCCTCCTAGGACGCCGAACAGGAGCGCCCCGGCCCCCCGCTGCCTCCCGACGCCCCCGAAGGGCAGGAGTCCGATGAGGACGAGGCCAGGGCGGGTTGGAGTGCCACGCTGCGGGACCGCCCGCCCCCGCGCTTCGTGTACACTGGCGGTAAGGCGCGGCCCGCGGGGGCGGGGGCGGCCTGGGGAGGTGTGAGCGCGGGGCTGGGAGAACTCCAGACGTTCCGCGGGCCGGCTGCTTGAGGGCGGCTTTTCGGTCAGCACACAGATGGGGCCCTGGCAGCGGGGATTTGAAGTGCAAGAATCAATCTGGTTGCGTGGTTGTGGTTGGTGGGGGCCGCTTTGACTTCCCCGTGGATGGAGAGGATGAGGCGGAGGTCCAGGTGGCACCCTGCCGCTGGCAAGGACCCAAGGGGGGGGCCTTCCCTCCCTTGCTGGGAGTGTCCAACCCAGTCACACCTGTGGGGTTGTTGTTAGGGGTGCGTTTGAGTTAGGTTCCTAAAGCCCGATGCAGCTTGTGTGTGTGTGTGTGTGTGTGTCTGTGTCTGTGTCTGTGTGTGTTTGTTGCGGGTGGGGGGTACGTAAATCGTTTTGTGTGGATGGCCCCAGAGCAGCGTTACCCAGGTGCCAGGGGTGGGGCAGCCAGCCTTTGGAGGGAGGCCTAGTGCGAGCCGGGACGTCTTCACTGGCTCGTGTTTTCTCCAGTGAATCTGACCAACTTTGTCCATCCCTTTCAGGATCACTTGCTGAGAGCAGAGAAGAGTGAGAGGACCAGTTATCAGCGTTAAGCTGTCTTCTCTCGCTCCAGAAGGCACTTGTGTGTTCTGCTTACCGACACGGTCATGGTCAAGCCCCTGATATCTGGAGGTCGCAGGCCTGCTGGTGGTTGTGGCTGCTTGAAATCCTCCTTTACTGCCTACTTTTTGGGAAGGTAATTCTGACACGTCTCTGCTTAGCCTGCAGAAGCTCTGCGGCCTCTGCCCTCTGGGAGAGGTGGAGACCAGCCAGCAGTCCCACCTGTCCCCTGATGCTTTCTGTTCCTTGCTCGACAGCCTACTGTGGCAGGCCCTTGTTTCTGCACACCATTTTCTTGTGTTGAAGAGTGTGCAACCAGTGTTGTGGAGGACCAGGGAGTGGCCATACTGGACCCAATGCCGCTCTCCCTGTGGCTCTCCATGATTGTTGTTCAACCATAAGAGGGCAGGCCAAAGGGAACCCTGGCTGGTGCCTGGGCTAGGATCTGGACCTTGTGCCACAGCCTGCTGGTAGGCTGATTGGGTTGGCTGGACTCTCTCAGCAGGGAGTGGTCTGCAGACCTCCCACAGACAGGCTGCAGTGTGGACACCCTGAGCTACAGCTGGGCTCTAGGGTCCGAGTCAACTGTGCTGTGTTTTGGAATGGGTGAATTTAACATATTCTCATTTAGGCTTCAGTTCAGAGTTTGGGAATTTTGAAAGTCACATCACCCTGCATAATCCTTTTAAAGCCCATACATTTCCCAGAATGTCATAAGGGTTTCCAGCCCCAGATGGCTGTTTTTCATTCAATTAGCTCTTTAAGAATTGTACGTACCCAGAGCTCTGGTTTGGCAGACTTGATGCTGTGAGTGCTGTGATCCAGTTTTTGATCTTGGAACATGAGAGACATGTCCTCTTGTTTCCCTCCCTCTCTGGGGAAAATAGGGGAATCGTGTTAGCTTAAGCCTGGTTATGACTAAGAGCCCATGTGTGTTGGTCTGAGAAGGATGAGCGCACCTAAATACATTTTCAAGCAATATTCTGTTTCTCAGTAACCTATACTTGGGAGAAATTCTGCATCAGAGCAATTTAGTCTAGCCACTGTGGCACTTAAATGGTCATGAAGTTCAGGATCATTTGTCATTTAGCATCAGGTTCAAATTCTGCTTCCTTTGGATGTGCACTGAGCTCACATCTGGACCTGAGAATCACAGGCAGGCAGGTGCTTTAACCAAAGACATTTAGTGGTTATTGGATGGTATTTATACCCAATTTTGTTTTCTGGTTTTTTGTGGAAGCTTGCTTTTAAAATCCAGCCCTAATGAAGAATTTCCTTTTCTTCTTGAAACAGACTTTCCCTGTGGGAAATTCGGGGTGGTGGCGGAAGGGTGAGGTGGATGGTTTATTAAGCATGAGTTCAGATGGCCTGGAACAATGGGATATGATTTATGGGGCCTGGAAATAGATGCCGGGCAGAGAAAATCCTTGTGCCCCACGGTGGGGGGAGGAGAGATGGACGGGTTTGGTAAGAGTGAGAGCTGCACCCTGGCCAGTCTGAGAGCAGAGAGGCTCAGGCTCTGAGGTTTATTAAAGTGTCAAATATAACCCCACTTTAGGAAGGCAGCTTGGGCCTGTCTTCCATCTTTGTTCCCTGGTTCACTGACAGACGTCAGCGGGCCGGTGGGGTAGGAAAGGGTGGCAAACAGGATGGTGGCATTTGGATCTGTGATCAACCCTCGAATAGGAAAATCCGTAGCAGAAATGGCTGTTGCTGCTAGAAGCAGATGAGGAAAGCAAAGGACTTAGGGAACAGGTTTCATGCCTGCCTTCTGCTGCAAAAGCGTGTGTGTGTGTGTGTGTGTGTGTGTGTGTGTGTGTGTAGATAAGTGAATGTGTATGTGTGCATAGGTGTCTTACACATAAATATGTATTGCTTGTGCTGGATTGGGCTGGTTGGGGATTTTGGTTTTGGTTTTAAATTAGAGATCACAGGTGCTGTCTAGGAGTCCTGCTGATGCCCTAGAGTCCTTGCGCCGGAGAGAGGCATCGGCACTGGGCACCCCTGAGCTTGGATCTGCATCTGGAGTGCAGTAGGGAGGCACCTGGTGCCCAGCCGAGGGGAGGAGGGCAGGGAGGCAGAGGTGTTTCTGTGGTTCAGGTTGAGACTAGTCCACGAACAGCTCTTCTAGTCTTCCAGTCTTCCCAGATTCTTCCTTCTGTTCTGTCCACACATTTAGCTTCCTGGATCAGGCGCTCCAGAAGTGCAGCCAGCAGATAGGAGTGGAGGTACCCTCTCCCTCTCCCCCTTCCCTCTCCTCCCTGGCTTCTGGTTGTGCCTGGAGATATGGGCCCCCTTGAGGTGATTTAAATACAAAGACCATGCTTGCCCTGCTGCCTCTTAAACCCTGTCTGAAGGGAGGGTCAGCTTGGAAGCTGGAGATGCGTGCTGGGACCCCAGGGTCCAGAACCTTCTCCTGATCAGACTTACAGCTGTCCCTCTAAAATAACCCCTTCAAGCTGTCAGCCTCACCTGCCCACTGTGTAAATAACTGACACAGCAGCACAGCAGGCGGGCTCACTCCTTGGAAGCAGCACGAAATTCAGGACGCGCTGGTTTCCGGGCTTCTGCCCTTCTCATTTCCCATTCTGAGCAGTCTTGTGACTCGTTTCCTCTGAGGAGGCAAAGGAACAGGCAGATTTCCCAGATGCTCAGGGGCCCCTCTGTGTTTGGCTTTGTCGGTGGTTCCTTTGCCATGGCTGGCTGCATTCTGAGCTGTTTGCTTTTTCTCTTAGAGGCTGGACATCCTAAGAGTTTTTTTTTTCTGTGTACCGTGTCAGCTACCCTCGGTAATCATTCAGCAGGGAGGTGTGACCTTGAGAAGCTGAAGATGACCGTAGGCCTTAGGAAGTTAACACGGTTAAATGTTTTATCTTAGGGTTTGTTGTTGGTTTACTCAGCTTAAAGTCTTTTTTGACTGAGAAGTAAGCGGAGAAACATCTTAAAGCTAGAGTTAAATGTATATGCTTGTAATGGGTTTGTGAGCTGAGGTACCTGGGCCCTCGTCATTGGTGTCCACGGTGAGCCACTGCTCCCAGCTTTAGCTCTGTATGGCATTCGGTGGCTCCGGGAGGAGCTGTGCGTCTGGGCGAGCGACAGGGTACGCCTTATGCAGTGCTCCCTAATAGTCAGCCACGTGCCCCTACCACACAGAATTCAGAGAAGGGAGCTTCCTGGAGGGAGGTGGTGTTCAGGCTGTGGGCATGATGGTGACCACAACCAGCGGGCCCCGGTAATGTTCCATTTCATAATCACGCCAAACCTTTGTGAGTACTCCGAGAGAGCTGCGATCACCTCCACTTCACAGAGAAACATGGTTTCGTCTGAGGCGATGAGATTACCTGGGGAAGTGGTAGCCTTCTCTCGAGGGAGACTTGATTAATCAGGGAAGATCGTTCCTTTTTAGTTTTTTTTTTTCGTTACAGCAATCTGAAAACTTTTGCTGTCAGAAATACTTTCGTATTTTTACAGGGAATTGCTTTACAGGGTCTTTTTCTCAGGGCGTACGCAGTTCAGTGAGATCTAATGCATGTTTGGATTTGGATTTGTGTAACCAATCTGCACAGTCGGATAAGAGACAGGAAATCTGCAATGTTATCTCTTTATTTAATCTGTCTCAGCAACTGTGATGAGCTTCGATAGAGCGCTTCTGCAGGCAGCAGGGCTCTGAATCCATGGGGAATCTGGGAGTTGTGTGGGTCTGGTACTCAGTTTTATTTTATTTATTTAAAAATTTTATTTATTTTATTTGACAGATAGAGATCACAAGTAGGCAGAGAGGCAGGCAGAGAGAGGGACGAGGAAGCAGACTCCCTGCTGAGCAGAGAGCCCGATGCGGGGCTCGATCCCAGGACCCTGAGATCATGACCTGAGCCGAAGGCAGAGGCTTTAACCCACTGAACCACCCAGGCGCCCCTGGTACTCAGTTTTAGAGTTGAAAACTCACCATTATTTTTAAGAAGTGTGATTGTGTATTTTTTCTTATTAATAAGTAATATATGTACATTTTAGGGAAAAATGATAAAATTTTAAGAAATCCCATAATCCCTCATGACCTTAGCTAATCATAGTTAATCATATTGAGTATATTCTTCATATATCTTAGGTGTCAGCTTGTTGGGTGACCTGCTCTTTAATTGTAATTAATATATTATAGTCGTTTTCCATTTACATTTTTAAATGTCGATTTTAATGAGTCCGCGGTATCACACAGTTTCCTCTGGGTCCGTGTTGTTGCTGCCTCCCTCTTGTATTTGTTCTGCTGTGATAAATATTCTTGAAACCTAAGTCTGTGTGCACATCTGTAGCACAATCCTTTGCAGAAAATGACCGAAGCAGAATTGAATCAAGGACCCACTGTAAGGTTTTTGGTGTCTGTGGTGAAATAGGTCTCCATAAACATATCTACAATGCTCCTGCCGGCTGTGCACAGAAATCCTTAGAAAGTCATGCTCGGAGGACCTGCTCCAGTGTGTGAATCCTGCCCGCCGGGGCTCTTAGAGGACCGTTGCCTTTGGTAAAGCTTGCTGAGGTGTAATACACACACACAGCACGTGAGTCCTAGCATGCGGCACGCTGTGTGTAACTACTACCCAGATGAGGATCAGGAACATTCTGAGCACACCAGAGGTTCCCTCCTGCTCCTTCCCAGTCAGTCACTCCCTGCCCCCTGCTTCTCTTCCATCACCAGCGATCAAGTTTGCCTGTTACCTTGCTCTGGTGGTTCGGTTCCTCAGGACATCTGTGGATTCCTTCTTGTTGTCGCGTATGTGGCATCTTAAATTTCGTTATCATCTGTTGTCTTCCATCACGTAGGTACTGTAGTCAGTTATCCGTTCTCCTGTTAATGGTCTTTTACATGGCATCCAGTTTGGGGCTTCCGAGGATAAGCTGCTTTAGACATTCCTGTGGTTTTGATGGACAGATACATTTCCCTTGATCATGTAAACCTAGGAAAAGGTTTTCCAGGTCCTAGATTAGATGCGGGTCTCCCCTGTCGACCTCGTGGACTGGGTGATGTTTTGCTGAGGCCTGTCTTGTGCATGGCCAGATGTTGGCCACCTCCATTTGGCCTCTCCCCACCAAATGCCCAGTGGCGCCCTTTCCTCCAATTACATCAACCAAACGTTTCTCCAGGCATTGCCATATGTCCCCTGGGGAGCCAAATCACCTGCAGCTGAGAACAACTGCTTAATTTTCTTAAAATTTATTTAAAATTTATTTTTTGAAAAGATTTTATGTATTTATTTGAGAGGGAGGGGAGAAGCAGAGGGAGAGGGAGAAGCCAACTCCCTGTTGAGTAGGGATCCCGGTGCAGGCCTGGATCCCAGGACCTTAGGATCATGACCTGAGCCGAAGGCAGATGCTTCACCGACTGAATCCCCTGGTGCTCTGAGAACCCCTGCTTCAGTACATGCTGCCACACTGTGTTCCAGTTCATCCAGCTGCCAGCGATGTGCGGGACATGCCATGTGTTAATTCAGCAACATACTGAACCCTGCTGGGATAAAATGATGAGTGAGACCTGTCTCCTGGGGTCCAGCAGGAGAGACAAAGTAAAGACAAGGAGAAAGAGCCTCTGGGAAGCAGTGGGATCAACGTTAACAGGGATTTATATGGAATTCTGGGGAGGGTCACCTGGTCCAGCGGGATTGGGGAGGAGGTGGCCCCTCGGATGGAGGTGGCCCCCTGAGCTGCTTCTGGAAGCAGAGATAATGATTACTCAGGTGAAGAGGAAGGAACAGGGCATCTCCAACTCGGGCAAAGGCCAGGAGGAGAGAGAAGGTATGCCACTCTGCCCAGGGGTGAACCCACCCTTTTCCTACCCTGAGCATCCCGACCCGAGGCCTTATATACAAAAATGTCCTGAAACGCGACATGATGTCCTTGTTACCACAGCACAAGTAACTGTAGCTGGGATCCAAGGTCCCATGTTCAGGTGCAGATACAGATGTTTCCGGCATTTCCTAGCGCCCACAGAGAGGGGAATGTGGTCGGCTCGGTGAGATCTATGAACTTAGGATGGAATCTCTGGAGAAGCCCTGAGCTCTGCCCTCGAAAGAAGGAAGAGGGAAAGGGAAAAACTCAACTTCTGTTGGCGGAAAGAGGCACGGTGTTGTCTCGGGGTGGGAGGGATGTCGTACTAAAAGGATAACAGGCTCTGAAAACCCCCTGTAATGTGATGATGATGTTCCGCCCCGACTGGCACGTGGTGCAGAGAGCCCCTCTCCCCTTTTTGAGTTTCAGAAAAAACTTATTACAAAAGTAGGAACCCCGGGCAATAGTTAGCTGTGTGTTTAATAAGCCACTTTACTAAAAAGTTTAGAACTGCAAATCTTGACACTCTCGCTGCGACAGACTCACTCCTTGGCCAGGATATTGGAAACTTCATCTGCTTCCATTTCCAGCTTCTAGGCTCGTGGACACCCCCACCCCATCCCCATTTCTTCTGTGGAAGAGGAGCGATCTTTTACAAATATAGGCTAATCTGATGATTCCCCGCTTAAACCTTCATGTAGCTTCCGGCTGAAACCAAAGGAAATTCCAGAGTCCTTCGCAAGGCCTCCAATGCCGACAGCTGCTCCGCAGCCTTCCTTCCAGTGTCCCCTTAGTCCCCTGTCCTGCTCTCTGCACATAATCTATTCATTTCCGCCTTCATGCCTATGGGGCCCATACCTGGAATGTTCTTCATGGCAGGCTCTGCTTGTTAGTTTGGTCTTGATTCAGATGTCACTGCCTTACCCCATCCCTCTTTGCTGCCACATTTGCTAATATGTTTCCCTTGTGGGATGAGATGCTGGATGTCTTGGTCACAGTTAGGACACGTGAGTCCTCTGTGTTTGTTGAATAAAGGAACTAACAGAAGACCAGATGAACACACAGCTAGATTGTTAAAAATGAGGATGGAATCAGCACCAATGGAGAAATGTCTAAACGTTTTCTACATCCCAAATAGTGGAAGAGAGGTTGGACCACTCTTGAGGGAACGGATTCCCTACTAGGAAGGCAGCGAAGCAAGTCTGGGATGTGTTTTACAGGTTTTCTGTCCTGCATAGAAAACTGAACTTGGCCTCGGAGGAACTCTACAATCTTGGGCTTCTGCGGCCTGCCCACTTCCTAAGAGCTAGAGACCCCCAGACAAAAGCCTATTAGAAATCTGAAGGGAAGCCAGCCTCTTGTAACCTTTTATCTGTTTAACAAGTACTTCTGTGTCCTGTACTATGTGCATATAGTGTTCTAAGAACTTCATTTTTTTTAAGATTTTATTTATATATTTGAGAGAGAGAGAGAGGGTAGGAAGTGAAGAGGGAGGGAGAGGGACATGCAGACTCCTCGCTGAGCAAGGAGCCTGACACGGCCCTATCCCAGGACCCTGAGATCATGACCTGAGCTGAAGTCAGATGCTTACCCACTGAGCCACCCAGGTGCCTCTAAACATTTTGTAACGTGTGTGCTCCTCAAAACAATCTTGTGAGGTATTATTATCCTCATTTTTAGTATAAGGAAACTGAGTCAACGATTGGTCAAGTGATCTCGGGTGAAAGAGTTCCTTTGATTAGGGCTCGAGGAAACCCCATCCTTACGGCGTGAATGTGGAACACAGTATATCTGTTCAGATCTGCTACTTAATGGTATTTCCCTTGTGAGGGGCCCTTGAAGGCCAGTGTCATTCTCCAGATCTGTCTGACCTGCTGCCTCTCTTCCTGGTGGCGGCACCTCGTTACTCAGCACCCTTTGTAGTGAGACGGGACCGCTGCCTGGATTCAGCGCGGTGGAAAATGAGCCCAAGTTTGGGCTCCACTCTCAGGCCTGGCCGCGGGGAGGCCCCTGGGAGCCACACGTCAGGGATGTTGGGGGCCGGCAGGCAAAACGACCTCGTATCGAAATCACCATTTGGAGAAAAGCTGCTCCTGCATCAGCCACAGCTCTCAGTGATTAAAGGCTTTTTGGCCAGAAATGAACTTCTTCCCCTGTTGGTTCTTGGTACGTTTGGTGGGGGGTGTTAGAGGAGCCGGGTTTGCAGACACAGATGCTGAAGAAAAGCGGATTCCTCCGGGGAAGTGTATTCAGAGCAGTAGGGCCCACGCGGCATTGCTGCGTGGGGACTCCTGAGGGGCTACGAGGGAAGACAACCCAGAGGATAAAAATCGATTGCCTGTCTCCTTGCTGCGACATTCCCACGGTAATTTTGGGAGCGGCCACGGAAGGGTGCCGGGAAGCCACGTGCATCCTGCGCTCTGGAGATGGGTGCTGAACCGCACGTCGGTGGTTCGAGGATGTAGACAGTTTGGAAGGGGCTAGGGGGTCAGTTTATGGCTGGAGAGGACCTGGGGCAGGAGGCCTGGGCTGTGCGTGGGCTCCCCCTGTGACTTTGCACCAAGGGGCTCCTTCCCAGGGTTCTGAGGGTCAGGAAAGATGTGCGGGGAAGCCCAGAGCTGCTGGCTCATTCTGGGGAGCTTTATCTTTCTTCCTTTAAACTCCCTCTGTCCCGTGTGGCCATAATGCACATGATGGCTTTTGTGCTACTTAGGAGATTTTCAGACCTTTGCAGCAACCAGGAACCTTAAAGAGGGCAAACCCAGGGTACCTATATGAGGCAGGGGAAAGCAGGCGCTGTCTTTGAAGTTGGGAGTGGGAGGGCCCCAGAGTCCCCCACCCCACCCCAGGGTGCTTCCACACCCCATCCCGCTCAGTTCCTCATACTCTAATGTGAAGGACCTTTGGCTGGGACCTGGGTCAGGAGGGGAGTGAGGCCTCTGAGAGGCACCCAGTCCTTTTCTGAGATGGTGAAGCTGACACTGATAAGTCAATGATATTCTGGTGTTTCAAAGCCACCCAAAAGTGTCTATGGCAAAGTGATTAAAAATTGAATTATTTTGGGGCTTCCTGGGTGCCTCAGTTGGTTAAGCATCTGCCTTCGTTCAGGTCATGGTCTCAGGGTCCTGGGATCGAGCCCCAAATCGGGCTTCCTGCTCAGTGGGAGAGTCTGCTTGTCCCTCTGCTTATGTGCTCTGTCTCAACAAATCACAATTTTTTTTTAATTTTAAAGATTTTTATTTTATTATTTTGGATGGAACTGAAATGGGAGGACACCTGTTTCCTTCTTCAGGAAACTGTTACAAAAAGAAGATCATGGATTGGGAGAGAGGATGATTTTCTAGGAAGAAAAAAGGTAAATAAGTGTAATTTTCTAAAAGTGGTGACAGTCTTGCTTGTAGATGTTCCTCCTGCATTTTGGGAAGTTGGAGAATCCGTAATACTTTCAATTAAAGTTTTCCTGAGAATCCCCAGCTGACTTTGGGGGTGGGGGGCATTGTCCTTTGTGCAGATTTTGAGCTTCTGTGAGTGAGCAGACCTCCACTCCAGAGTGACATAAAAAGCAATCTGCACCTCCTTCCTGATTTGTCTGTAATGAAATTTGCTTTCCTCAGGTCCCAGCATTCGAGGCAGATAAATATGTTCCCTTTCGTTGGCTCTTACTCATACTTCAGCAAGATTTCCCATGTGCTTTCCTTGGCTGGCTGGGAAACTGGACCACAATTTATGGGATCTTAGGGGACAGGCGCATAGAATTCCAGTGGGATCCCAGAACAGAACCTAATTGTAGATTAGAGACCATTGCGGTGTGAAGCTTTTCTTTGAGATCGAAAGAGGTGCATGTTATGCAAATATTAGCAAGTGTAAGTTCACACTGTCTATTGAAAATTCATAGACTCATTATGGTCACGAAGGCTGGAAGATAAGTAGATTTTGGGAAAGATGCAGGTAAATTCAGGGAGGTGGCAAATTACCCCAGGGAAAGTAGAATGGCTAAAGAGTATGTCCCACACTTTTTTTTTTAAAGATTTTATTTATTTGCCAGAGATAGAGAGAGAGAGTACACACAAGCAGGCAGAGAGGCAGGCAGAGGCAGCAAGAGAAGCAGGCTCCCTGCCGAGCAAGGAGCCCGATGTGGAACTTGATCCCAGGACCTTGGAATCATGATCCGAGCCGAAGGCAGCAGCTTAACCAACTGAGCCACCCAGGCGTCCCTGGCCCAAACTTTTTTTTTTTTTTTAAAGATTTTATTTATTTATTTGACAGAGAGAAATCACAAGTAGATGGAGAAGCAGGCAGAGAGAGAGAGGGAGGGAAGCAGGCTCCCTGCTGAGCAGAGAGCCCGATGCGGGACTCGATCCCAGGACCCTGAGATCATGACCTATGCCAAAGGCAGCGGCTTAACCAACTGAGCCACCCAGTCACCCCCTCGCCCAAACTTTTTTAAAAGATTTTATTCACTTATTTGACACACAGAGAGCCAGAAAGCACAAGTTGGGGGAATGGCAGAGGGAGAAGGAGAAGCAGGCTCCCCGCTGAGCAGGGAGGCAAATGTGTGGGACTGGATCCCAGGAGCCTGGTTCATGACCTGGGCTGAAGAAAGACACTTAACTGACTGAGCCACCCAGGCGCCCCCTGGCTCCAACTTCCAAAGATGGTGTATGAGATACCTTTGGTGCGAAGGAATGAAGATCAGCAACTGTCCTTGATTCTGCTTCTCAGGAAGGCATTGGGATGTGGTGCCCAGGACTTTGGAGACAGACACACGCGTGGTGCCCTCCGGCTCTGCCGCTAAAGCAACACCTTCCAGAGGGCAGCTGCAGGCACCGGGTGGCGTCACACAGGGTCAGTCCCGGGAGGCACTCACCATGTACCCCTTCCTCCATCCTGCTGGGGTTAAAAAAATTACCTATATATATATAAAAAAAGAACCAGAATCGTGGGAATGAATGAAAAATAAAGGTTTTCCTATGAAGTAGTAGTAGTTCTCTTGTAGTACTTTTTTTCTCTCTCCCTCTCTCTCTCTCTCTTTTTTTTTTTTTTCTTTCTTGGTTTGTTTTCTGGGGAAGGAGCCTGCCATGTGGGTTTTCAGTCAATGATGTTCCCTGACTTAAGTCCTACTGCCCCCCTCAAGGGGGTGGGCTCTGAGGAAACTTTTTTTTTTTTTCAGGCTTTTGTTCTCTGGTGGTTTTTTGTTTGTTCACTTTTTTTTTTCTCACTTTGACCGCTTTTGATGGTTTTTGTAGTTTTAGAGGAAAACAAACCGCACCCTGATCCTCTCTCTCAGAGAGAAGCCTCAGTCTGGCTACAGAGCTCAAATAAGTTCCCCCTTGGCCGTTGGCAGAGCAGGTTCCAAGTCGCTGTCCCTGGGGATGGAGGATCTTTTGCTTGTACCCAAAAGCACGGCAGCAACAGCTTTGGGCACCTCTAGACTGCTAGAGAGGTTCCAAGCAGCAATCGCACACTGAGATTTTCCCGCTGGCCCGGGCTGGGAGTGCCCGGTCTTTCTGGGTCTAAGAGCGCCCACCTTGCACGCACCAATTTCAGGGAAGGCAGAGGTTCGCGCGCGGGTCTCAGGCTCTGAGAACTGGGCACAGGTCCTAGAGCACCAGGCTGGGCCTTCGCGCACCTCTCTGGGGCGAGAGTTTGGTGCAGGCTCTGAAACAAGGGCGTGTATCAAAGGGCACCTGCTGGGCCTTTATACCTCTCTCAGGGGAGTATCTCAGGCTCTATAGCAGGACTCTTGCATTCTGCCCCCTGGTGTGGCTCCCATCCCCTCACAGGAAACGGACCCCATGCATTCTCCGTGCGCTGGCAGCTTAGGGACCAAGAGCTGGTTTCTCTGCCGCACTCTCTGCCTCAGCGCCACGGGAGGCTGTCCTGGGACCAGGGACTTAAGCCCCTGTCCCTAGCCGCCCCGATTCCCACAATTTCCCCAGAGATGCTTTGCTCTTTTGGAGTGCTTTCAACCAGTCTCCGAGTTAATGCTGGTCCCCAGACGCAGGGCACTCTCGCTTGTATTGGGGTATTACTTTCCAACTGGTTGCCTCTGGTAGCTCCCTCCCCCTTTTGTTTATCTTCTGATATCAGTTCACAGTTCCCACTCCGCTTTACCTGCCCACTGGCTTCTTCTCCCCCTGTAGAGATCCAGACATGTATAATTCTTATCTCAGGCTGATTTCATGGGTGATTGGAGTTCATGGGTGATTGGTAGGTAATCAGCTCATTTTGGGGTACAAATTGAAAAGACACCTCCTCCTACTTCCACGCCATTTTGTCCCCCCTCTTAACTTTTTTTTTTTAATTTTATTTGACAGCACAAGTAGAGGGAGAGGATGAAAGAGAAGCAGGATCTTCACTGAGCAGGGAGCCAGATGCAGGGCTGGATCCCAGGACCCTGGACAGATGCTGCACTGAGGGAGCCACCCAGACACCCTTTTAGACCTAGGATGCAGGTAGGAGAAGCAAGCCAGGGGTTCCTTGGCCCAACACTAATGACCATGGCTCAGACAAATCCATCTTACACTGCAGGCTTCCAGATACTCTGCGAAGGAGACATTCCCCTTCCTGTCCCTGAATGCTCTGCCAGTTCAAGGCAGATCCATGTTTCTGAGGGTTCCTCTTTGGTCATTCTGTCAGGGACAGCCAAGAGGGCTCCAAGCCTGTGTGGACCCCATGCCTGGGTATCCCAGCCCTGAACTCTTTGCTCTGCCCTTGATGACCCCAGAATAGATCAATTCAGCAACTGTCAATCCATGCCAGGCCAGGGAACAAACACAGCAGTACACAAGATCAACTCGCCTTGGTCCCAGGAGCCTGGATTCCCCAAGGAGGGCTTCACCTGGTCTCTGAAGGGGATTCCAGGGGTTCCAAGATGGCCATGGGTGGAGCCCACCAGGTAGAGAGGCCCCTGGAGAGTGTCCACTGGCACTGAGCAGACGGAAGATCCGCTCAGGCCTTCCCTCGCGGCTCCACTGTGCCCTGGGGAGAGAAAAGGGCCAGCCACACTGCACCAGGGCCGCAGCTCGGCCGCCCAGGAGCGGCAGCGGGCCTAGCCTGGAGCTCAAGCAGGGGCAGGGAGGCTGGGACTGGGCGGGGGACTGGGGTCCTGGAGTCAGTAGAAGAGCAGCAGGAGCCGGCAGGGGGCGCAGCCAGGCCCCTCACTGGACAGGACAGACAGGAGGCTGGGCGAGGGCGCGCAGGTCTGCAGAGGCCTGCACCACTGTTTGCCGCCCCCCACACGCCACAGCTCGCCCGCAACTGCCTGCCCCGCCCACCGCCTTCTGTGGGCCCAGCGAACTCACTGAGCAAGTAGTGCCTCCCAGGGAGGCAGGGTTTCTGGGCTGGCAGGGCAGGGCGCTGGGGAGTGCATCGGTGCCCTGCTGACTCAGGTACTGAGGGGCTGGGGAGGGGTAGGGGCGCTAGGGAGAGAGGGAGGCTGTGTCCCTCCTGCCCGCTGCCACCTGCTGCTTCGTCCAAGGGAGCGGGAGGGGGGCCTGGCGGACAGGTTCCTGCTGCCCTGGTGCTCCTATGCCCCATAGCCCTTGCCCCACAGCCCTTGCCCCACAGCCCTCGCTCCACTTCTCGGTATCCAGGGAACCCGTGGGGCCCTACTGACATCAAGGGGCCCAGCACCACTGGGCTCGTCTGGCCCCCGGAGAGACGCCTGTGCTGACAGGCTTCTTTTCCAGAACTTGATGAAAAATTTTGTCCCTCAGAATCGCCGGGCTCCCCAGCCTGAGAGGAGCTGGCTCCGCGCGGCCTGGGCCCCACTGGGCCCCCTCCACCTCAAGTGCCTTTTACCCAGGAGCCCCAGGATACCATTCCTTTCTGGCCCATGGACCCCTTCCCCCCACCCCACCCCCACACCTCTACTTTGGGCCTGAAACCACCCTGGGTTCACTTCCATCTCCGGCCCCCTACCCCACAGGTCCTTGTACACCTCCAGGCCTGACCCCTGGCCCGTCTGACCTCTGGGGTCACTGAAACCCTTCCACTAGGGGGCCACTGGCATCTGCCATCCCAGACTCCCGGGACTCCCCTCCACCTTGGAGCTCTCTACCCTGTTTCCTCTAGGAACTGCTGTGCCTAGAGCACCGAAACCCCACATTCTCAAGCCAGCTGTCTTCGGGCCAGGGACTCAGGTATCCTCAGGGACCCTCCTTTCCGGGGCACATACTCCTCTCTGTGCAGGAGAGACCAGAGAGAGCAGCTTGGGGATCCTTCACTCCAGCTGGATGGAGGGGCAGAAGCTGGGGTGTGTGTGAGGGGCTGCTCACAGGTGGCCTCCCTGGGTAAGGAGCTTCCAGGAGGAAACTTCAGGGCGAGGCCATGATGTGGAAGCCTCAGGAAGCACTGGCTGCACAGACTCCAGGCTCCTGGCTTGGGCAGTGGGCATTTAGTGGCCAGAGCCCTACAGGACCAACCCCATCCAAACCCACCCCACCCTGGCTGGCTTTTTTGTCTTGAATTTGCACAGCAACCTTTCCTCCAGTATGAAATTGAAAACTTTGCTTTGGAAAGTTTTGTGTCCAGGAGGCTCCTGGGCATCCACTTACTTTATTTCCGGAGGCTAGTTGAGGAGGGTGGAGTCTTTGGGACCTTAACAGCAGGTCTCCTGATCCTTCCTGACTTCCTTTTTTTTTTTTTTTTAGATTTATTTATTTGAGAGAGAGAGAGAGATAAAGAGCACACCACGGAACACATGCAGGCACAGGTGAATGGGCCAGGTGAATGGACCTGTGCCAAAACAAAGAGTCAGATGCTCAACCAGCTGCAACCACCACCCCCCGTCCACCTTTTACAGATGGGTTACATCTACCCACTGTTAGGTGCTTTGCCTGGACCCGGCTAGTCTTACAGCAGTCCTAGGACACTGTCTCTTGCCCAGTGTCTCTGGTCAGTACCAACCCATGCCTCAAGTGTGGGAATGACTTCTTCCTGACTCCTTTTTTTTTTTTAAGATTTTTTATTTTATTTTATTTATTTGACAGAGAGAGATCACAAGTAGGCAGAGAGGCAGGCGGAGAGAGAGAGAGGAGGAAGCAGGTTCCCTGCTGAGCAGAGAGCCTGATGCGGGACTCAATCCCAGGACCCTGAGATCATGACCTGAGCCGAAGGCAGCGGCTTAACTCACTGAGCCACCCAGGCGCCCTTCCTGACTCCTTCTTAACTCCCTGTCCAGCCTGGGTTGCCCACCCCCCTCCAGGCTGTCCTAGTTGTATATATTGGATCTCAGTAGATTGTGGGCACCATCAGATCCTCACCTGTTGTGGCCGGCGCAACAAATCAACCAGGAACATGAGGGTAAGAGGGTGAAGAAAAGAAATCGAGAAGCAAAGAGATGGGGGGCAGGAGGAGCACTGAGGAGGATGTCCAACAGTGCTAAGTTTATTCAAAGCATTAAGGCCATATATATAGTGACATTACATCTGTGTTTAGTTAAGCAACTACGGTTCCTCATGATGCCAAATGGCTGATGCCAGTACAAATACAGCAAACCTGAAAGTAATTTATGGGCTGTACTAAGGCAGCAAGGACCAGCAACGAACTTTTTAGCCCAACCGAATTGTTCTCATTTGTTTAGTAAGCGTGTGGGAAGTCACGTAGACGAGCGCACAACACATAGCACAGACTCTTTCCCAGTGCTACTGAACTTTTCCCGTCCTAAACCTTTTGTTAGGTTATTTGGACTTTAAAGGAGGCACAAGTCAGGGTCTGGTTTGGTTCTCGTCTCAAGCCTTATTGCGGCCTCCCACACTCACCGAAATGAGAACATGGCTCAGGGTTATGGAGTGAATATACCCTTTAGGAAACATTAAAGGACATAGCATAACTGGTCCGGGGTCACCCAGCCTGTGAGAGGCATGGGTGAGATTCAGACTGCACTGGGTGCCACAGCCATTATCAGCTCACCTTAGTGTCCAACCTGGTCCCAGAAGGTTCCTGCTCAGGACTTTGCTTTGTGCTGAGCTGGGCTTGCTTCCTGCCTTTGAAGCCATTTTCACAGTGTATCCCCAGCCCACCCTCTCACATTGAGCATCAGGGCTGCCTTGGCTGGCCTCTGTTGATCGTGCCATTCCTCTCAATCCCTCTGTCACCCCTCCTGCCCACTGTCCTACTGCCCTCTGTCCGGTGGGCCAAGTTCTGAGTTTCTTACCTGCACTTCCTCTTAACTGTGCTCTGTTGAAATCCTCTCTAACAGGGAAGACCTGCTTATCAGAGCAGCTTGATTTGGAATCCATCTCCCCTGGAGGTCAGAGCTTCTGACCATCATGTCCCCAGCCTCAGCACTGGGGATGCCTGCCCAGCCTATTCTGGGTGCTCGTGGAGCTCTGGGATCTTGGAGAAGATTTGCCATGAAAATAAGCATTTATACATAACACGGAAGAGAAGATTTGAGGAAATTGAGTGAGTGTCATTTGGTAATGTTTGTGTTAGGATGGTTCTGAAATTTCTGGGCCCTGAGTTACCAAGAACCCTAGGTTGCCCAGCTGGAAGGACCTCAGATAGATCAGCTGGGCTCCTCACCTCATTTGACAGATGGGAAGTTGAGGCCCAGAGCTTAGTGCCACAGAGCAGGAGTGAGGAGAGATGTTAGTGACAGGAAGAAACCATAGGGTAAGCACAAAGTGGCTGAGCCTGGGCTTTGTTTATGCAAATGAGTTGCTAAAACAGTGGGCCTGAGGCTGCTGACTCTATCTAGTGGCCAGCAAGAAGTAACACCAGCCCACACCTTCTGAGGTTTAACTCCTGCCAGGAATGATTCTCAATGTTTTATTTGTGGGCACCTGGGTGGCTCAGTTGTTCAGCTGAGGTTATGCTCCCAGGGTGCAGGGATCTAATCCTCACCAGGCTTCCTGCTCAGTGGGAAGCCTGCTTCTCCCTTTCACACTCCCCCTGTGTGTGTTCCCTCTCACCCTGTCTCTCTCTCTCTGTCAAATAAATAATAAAATCTTAAAACAAGAACAACAACACCAAAATGCTTTATTTGCCTTAGGAGATAGGGTCTGTTATGGCTACCATTTTAATGCATGGAAATATGGGCACAGGGGAGCTAAAGGAGTCCAAGGTCACACAGCTTGCAAGTGGAGGAGCCAAGATTTGAACATTGGGCAGCCTGCCTCCAGAACCTGTATCATTTTTTCCCCTTGTGTATGTTATTTTTAAAAACCTTTCCCTGGGCTCTCTTCTTCGGCGCTGCCTGCGGAGGTGGCAGCCATCTGTTACTGGGCATCATGGCTGCCCTCAGACCTTTGGTGAAGCCCAATATCGTTAAAAGGAGGACCAAGAACTTCATCCGGCACCAGTCAGACCGATATGTCAAAATTAAGCACAACTGGCAGAAGCCAAGAGGCATTGACAATAGGGTGCGCAGAAGATTCAAGGGCCAGATCTTGATGCCCAACATTGGTTACGGGAGCAACAAGAAGACAAAGCACATGTTGCCCAGTGGCTTCAGGAAGTTCCTAGTGCACAACTTCAAGGAGTTGAAGTGCTGCTGATGTGTAGCAAATCTTACTGTGCAGAGATTGCTCAAAACGTCTCCTCCAAGAACCGCAAAGCTATTGTGGAAAGAGCAGCCCAGCTGGCAATCAGAGTCACCAATCCCAATGCCAGGCTGCGCAGTGAAGAAAATGAATAGACAGCTTGTTGTGCACGTCATATTTGTGTTAATAAAAGCATAAAACTAAAAAAAACAAAAAAACAAAAAAACCCTTTCCCTGAATTCTAACAGAGATGTGTAAACATTGTTAAGCATGTAGTTTATTGATCATCACAAAGCTTAGGTTCTGAAGCATTGCAGCAAGCTGGGGTGGGCTTTGATGTCAGACCTGGTTGGAATCCAGTTTCTGGTGCTGCATGACCTTAGGTGACTTACTCAGCCTCAGTTTCTGCACTGAGTTTGGCAGCCGTGTGATGAGTAGATCGTGTGACAGTGCCTAGAGGGTTTGGTGCCTGGCGAGTGTTTAATAAATGTTTTTCTCTTCTTAATAATAAAGATTCTAAGTTGTGTTGGTTTTGTTAAGCAGTCCGAATACCTTCCTCATCGGTCAGTTGCCTGTCAGTCGCCTTGTAGGTACTTGTGAGGAGTCACTTTGGTAAGTCACTATATATAGCTGAAACATTTGGGGGTAGTTGGGGGACACCCCCCACTGCCCCTGCATTGAAAGTCTGTAATTTAAAATGTTCCACCTGTGCCTGTTTTTTTTTGTTTTTTTTTTTTTTTAAACATAACCACTTTGGGACAGTGAAAGTTATGTCTTCTCCTTAGGGTTGTGACAGAGCCTTTGGGGACCTGTAACAGCTTACTTCCAGTTTCTGTCTGGCATGCTGATGGGCCAGAACTTATTTTAACAACATTCCATCACATGCCAGGCACCTGGAAGGAAGAATATGTTGAACTTCTCGGAAATTATTTTTTGGAACTGTTTTTATCCTGAGGAATAACCCATTTAAAAATTGAATGATCTTTATGGTTGACTTTTCCACTCTACATAATGGAAACTGAAAAACTCGTTGTTTTCAGCTGCTTCTGCAGCAGTGGGAAGAGCAAGCCTGTGGGGTCCTCCCCAGGTTGGCCCCAGCACAGAGCTGCATCATTCTACACACCCCTCATGCCTTGTCTCCTTGTCTGTGAGGTGGTAATGATGGTGCAGGGAGCTCCAGGGGTTGTCGTGAAGGTTACAGAGATGGGGGGTGTAAACTTTGAATAGTGTGCCCCACATAAAATGCAGATCTGGTGAGCAGAGGCAGCTGCTCACATTAATTGTTGATGCCAAGGCACTGGAGTTCCACAACAGCCTATGCCTTTCTTTCCTGGGTCCTTTTTGTCTCAGCCACCACCTTAGAGAAAGTGACTCAGCAAGGCTGGTGCTTGTGGAGCCCTCTACAAATCCAGCTAATTCACACGGGCGATGCCCTGGAGATAAGGGGGTTTTCCTGGGTGGTAGGACCCCATTTCAGAGGCTTAACTAGCCGGTTTCTCCTAACTGGTCGTGTCGTCCAGGGTCAAGATGAAGGCCTGCCAGGAGACTGGTGGTCTCACCAGAGTTTTCCACTGGAAGCATGAAGGACCCCATGGGGCTTCGTGCAGAATGACATGGGTGTTGGAGGGAGAACAGGGGGGACATCGCCTGTACCATCGTGGGCAGGTCACTATATCTGGCTCACGCCGGCTTTCTTCCCATCTGGGAAATGGCAGAAGACCATGCTTTTTCACAGGAGGGATGAGGGTTTAGGGAGGTATTTGATGACTGTGTTGGGGCTGCATGAGTAACAGAGTTGACGGAGGGGCCTTGAAGTCACAGACTTGGGTTCAGGCCCCTGCTGCTGCCACATAAAAGTAGATCACTTGGGTAAGCCATGGACCTCAGTGTCCTCCTCTGTGCACTGTGGATAATACCTAGCATGTAGGTCTGTGAGGGGTACAAAATAGAAGGCCATATTAGGAGCTTAGAGCAGAGCCTGGTACTCACTAGATTGTCGTTTTATGGAGATACTCTGGCATCACTGGTGTTGCAGACCTGGTCCTACCCTCTGGAACCTTTGGCTGTGTGACAGATGGCTTATGAGGCCGTGGCTGACAGAAAGAAGCGGTGTCTGTCTTTTCTTAAGATTAAGGGTACAGAGGGGTGCCTGGTGGCTCAGTCGTTGAAGCATCCAACTCTTGGTTTCAGCTAAGGTCATGATCTCAGGGTGGTGGGATTGAGCCCTGAGGTGTGCTCTGCTCTCAGTGTAGAATCTGCTGGAGGTTCTATCTCCCTGTATTTGTGTGTGTGTGCTCTCTCTGTATCTCTCTCTCTCTGTCTATCTCTCCCTAAAATAAATGAAGCTGTAAAAATAAATAAATACATACATGCATAAGTTAATTAATTATGGGTACAGAAATCAGTGATGGAGCTGGGCTGATGGGACGCTTGGCAGCAAAGATAGGTGCACCCTGCTTGAAGGCTCGGGGATAGCTGTGGTGTCACCAGTGGTGATGGGGGTGTGAGGATGAAGCCTCGTGCAGCATCCAGAGAGGAACTTAGATGGGGGGGGTTCCAGGGAGTAAATGCCCATGGGTAGGAAGCATCTTCAGATGAATGTCAGAGGGTGTCCTCATGGATGGGGAGGCACCCTTTCTCCCTGAAGCTGCCCACGAGTAGAGGTGTGCCTGCTGGGGACATAACTAAATCATTGGGGTTTAGCCTCCTAAGCTGTTAATTTATGAAGATGTGGCCAAGACCTTGTCTCACTGCTTTTTAAAGAGAAGTAAATTAAACTGCTGTTTGGGATGGTGTTGTCTTCCAAAGGCTCATTCAGAGTCAGTGGCAGAGCTGCTGAGGGCTTTCCAACTTGTCTTGAAAGCCTGGTCCAGGCAAGGGTGAGGGATATTCCCATCTCTTGGGGTCTCTTGCCCTCTCTGTTTATGGCTGAACGTGGTTTTGTGACTGGTAAATAGACAGGCATCCTGTGCAGATCCTTCAGCTCTTCGTGTGGCTGCAGTAGAGGAAATTCCCATTCACTGGGCACAGACTGTGGCTGGACGGGCGGTGTGGCGGGGCTCTCACTGAGCATTCTCCTTTCACGTAATCCCCGACCAGGTATGAATTTTGTGGTGTTGCCACTTTCCTGCTGGCCAGGAGGGAAGTTGAAGCCCAGGAAAGTTACACTTTCTCGCTGTGGTAAGCGGCAGAGCCATGTCAGCCGGTCCAGGCCCTGGCTTTCAGGTCTGTTTGCTGTGAGCATTTCCTCTTGTGTTTCCAGCTTTTGGCCTGTTTGACCTATCAAACTACTGATGGTGTATTGATAATTCTAATACTCTCGACATTGTGAAAGATGAGCTCTTCACTTTGTGCTAGAAATGTTTCTTGCTGTATTTTTCTTTTAATTAAAAAAAAAAGTCAAAGTCCCACGTTTCTGCCCATTTGAATCTCCCTGAGTCTCCCTGTTGTGAAGTGGTTGGGTTTGGGGATTTCTAGGGCAGGGGCCTAGTTGGTGGTGGCTTTGCCTGGAGGAGCCCATGGCTCAGGACTTAGAGTGGGGACTGGAGCAGTGTGAACTGTGGCCTGAAAATGTGTTCATGTGTGCTGAGGTGGTGCCCAGATTCTTTTGGAGGATGAACTGAGGTTTTGATCAGTAGGTTAGAGAAACACTTGATGGAATAACACTGATAATTTTGTTTTTGTATTCAATCCTAATTTTGTGTTTTTGTTTTCGTGTAGTGCAGTGTGCTCTATGTTCTAAGAAAAAATTGGCAATTAATTCATACAGTATCATGATTTAATAATCCTTCCTCACTCACCGGGTCATATTTCAGGTTTTTATATGTAGTTTTTATATCTGTAGTTCTGTTTCTGAATTCTGCATTCTGATTCATTCCTTCATTTTTAAATTTCTTATTTTAAAGATTTTATTTATTTGAGAGAGAGAGAGAATGAGCTAGGAGCAGGGGCAGAGGGAGAAGGAAAGGGAGACTCCTCACTGAGCATGGAGCCTGATGTGGGTCTCAGATCCCAGGTCTCTGAGATCAGGACCTGACCCAAAGGCAGATGCTTAACAGACTGAGCTACCCAGGTGCAGCCACATTCCTTCATATTTTTATTTTTACTCCAGTGCTGCACTGTTTGGCTGGTTGCTTCAGTTTCTGGGAGGGAGGGAGATGACCCCCTCCCCTGTTCTTCTAACAAGTTTGCTTTTGCTGCATTGACTGGAGAAGGGCCAGGCTTCCTGAAGATGAGTAGGATGATTCAGTGACACCCAAAAGGCAGTGGCTATCATTGTTCCCACTGTGCTTCAACAACTTCACCCACTGACTCTTTGATGATGGCAGCCACCAGCAAATCTTCTGCAGAGGACTGCTGCCTTGGGATGCTTTTCTTGTTGTGCTGGACTTCATTCCCCCTGGCAGCCAGTACAGCTAGGATTAGAACCTAGGAAAAGTCCCATTAGAACCCAAGAAAGTGGGGTGCCTGGGTGGCTTAATTGATTGTCTCCCTTTGGCTCAGTTCATGGTCTTAGGGTCCTGAGATCAAACCCTGCACTAGTGTCAAACAAACAGAAATCAGCCCAAGAAAGTACCATCCTTTGTGTTGTTCTATACTGTGGATCAGATTTTATTTTTCTTTTCTTTTTTTTCTTTCTTCTTTCTTTTTAAAGATTATTTATTTGTCAGTGAGAGAGCACAAGCAGGGGGAGCAACAGGCAGAGGGAGAGGCAGGCTTCTGGTTGGGTAAGGGGTCTGATGCCGGACTTGATCCCAGGACCCTGTGATCATGACCTGAGTCATGTTAGGCTGCTGCCTAACAGACTGAGCCAACCAGGCATCCCCCAGGATCAGACTTCAATAACCCTACCAGATTTCTTTAGCTTTGACATTTTAAAGGACAATGAAAGCTAGCTAAACCTACACCAGGATTCTGCATCTGCTGGGGCTGTGCTGTCCGGGCCTATGTGCCTCCTGTTCTTCTAACCCCATCAATTCCACCCATGTTTTAGCCAGTGAACTGTAGGCAGGTGTGGGTGTGTCACTGAAAGCTTTGACTCGTCATTCATATCTTTATTGTAAGCTTATAATCTTTATTTTTTTCTTTTTTTGGGGGTAAGATTTTATTGATTTGTTTGTTTATGAGAATGAATGGGGAGCAGAGGCAGAGGGAGAAGCAGACTCCCTGCTGAGCAGGAAGTCTGACATAGGGCAAGATCCCAGGATTATTTATGACCTGAGCCCAATGCAGATGCTTAACCGACTGAGCCACCCAGGCGCCTCTTTATTTTTCCTTTATTGATTATCTGCCTTTCTGAGGCAGCGTTCTACCTGGGTTTTCATAACTCCACACTAAGGTATTCTTCCACTAGTGTGGCCTGTTTTGAGGTAATTCCTATACATTCTGGCTATGCTGCTAAATGATGCTATGATCTTGGACTCTTTTTTTTTTTTTTTAACTTCTCTGAGCCTTGGTTTCCTCTGTGCTAATGTGGATAATATACCCTCTCTTGCAGATGTGTGGAGGGCCATGGCTGACTTGGATGCAGTTGGAGTCATCTCACGGCACATGGAATACACAATTTCTCTTGCTTCCTGTCTTGATAACGACATCTTGGTTTTCATGCTGTCTTAGAACAAGTAGAACTTGACTTACATGTAAGTTGTGAATTCACGTACTTTTGACAGAGGTGTTATTTTAGTTTAGTTTAGTTTAGTTTAAAGCAGGCTCCACACCCAGTGCAGAGCCCAGTGTGGAACTCAAACTCACCACCGTGAGATCAAGATCCGAGCTGAGATCAAGAGTTGGCCGCTCAACCAGCCTAGTCACCCAGGCATCCCTTCTGTTTATCATTTTTCAAAAAATGTGACAAGTAACACTTTCTCTGCTTGGACCTGTCCTCACACCTGCTATGCTGGTCTGGGGGTCAGACGTGTAGCTGGTGTGGTGCTGGTGATGTTGAGCAAGACAGTTGTTAAGTCTTTTTACCCTAATTGCTGTTGTCCTATTATTTCCTTTTTTTTTTAAAGATTTTATTTTATATCGTGGTGATATATGCTAAAACTGTTGCTTCTGGTCCTGCCTTAAAACTTGAATATGTAGGGCATTTTTTAAGGATTCATCCCTGGAGATACAGTATTTGTTTTTCTCTGTCTGACTTATTTTGCTTAGCACAATACCCTCTAGGTACATCCATACTGTTGTAAATATCAGGATCTCATCCTTTTTGATGGCTGAGTAATATACCATTGTGTGTATGTACCACTTTGTCTTCTGTTGCTGGACACTTGGGCTGCTTCCATATCTCGGCTATGGAAAATAAAATGCTGCAGTAGGCTTAGGGGTGCCTCCGTGCTTTCAGAATGTTGAGTCTGATGTGTCAACTGCCACAACAGTCGTGGCAACTCAGGAAGGGAGCCAGGTGCAGGAGGTAAGAGGAGGAGTGCAGCTTTAGGCAATCTGAGTTGAGGTGTCTGTTGGACGTGCAGGTGTAGGTTCTGGTTGGACAGTCAAAATGTAGGAATGGGTGCTTGGGGGAAGAGAGATGCAATCATGCTGTTGCCAAGGGATATATTCCTTGTAGAGAGAGTGACAGTTAAGGATTTAGGGTAATTCCTTCTTTTCTTGGGAAGATAAAGGGGAAGAATAAAGGAGTAGTGGATGGAAGGGGAGGGACGTGGCTTTGATGCCAGGAAGGCATTTTTGCACAGATGTCTAGAGAAGAGAGATTTCAAGGAATGAAATGTCAGCAATGTTCGATGATGTGAAAAGTTGCAAAGCAGCTTGATTAGGGGGTGGGGGTAGATCGAGGAGGTTGTCACTGAGTACTGAAAGAAAATGGGAGGTGAGTAGTGGAGTCCTAAGCCAGACATAGAGATAGAGTGCCTGGGCGTGAGACCATGGAGGTCACACACAAGAATAGCCTTTTAGAAAGTTTGATGGTAAAGACACAGACGATCATAACTCCAGACATAGCTTGGACAAGGGTGGGTTTTACAGGCTGTGTTTACCTATTTGCAGGTTGACTGAAGGGAGATGACAGATGGTGCATGCTGCTGGATGTTGTGGGTTGAGATGGGATCAGGTATACAGAAAAGCACACAGAGAGGAGTGTATGGATGCCCTGACTGCTTCTGTAGAACACAAGGCCAACATTAGGCATGGAGGGAATGGAACGTGGCTCAAGGAGATGTGCAGTCTCAGATACAGACCACATGGCTCAGAGTCTTACAGGGCTCTCCTTGCCTCCGTGTGGCCCTTCTCACAGGGTTTAAGTTTTGAAGAGTCCTTTTGTTTCTATGGGTTTGGGGTGTGACTGGAGAGACATAGCAGAGAGCAAGGGCTGAGGAAAGACCAAGAGGGCAGGAACTCACAGAGGGGAGTCTACTACCCTCTCTGCCTTTTCTGGTATGGGCTCTCTCCTGATCTGAATGGAAGGATGACCTGCCATTACTTCTTTTAAAAATGCATTTGGCTTT
Source organism: Mustela nivalis (assembly GCF_964662115.1). Taxonomy (NCBI): domain Eukaryota; kingdom Metazoa; phylum Chordata; class Mammalia; order Carnivora; family Mustelidae; genus Mustela; species Mustela nivalis. The sequence continues at coordinate 64,111 of NW_028136124.1, read as the reverse complement.
ACCCTGCCAGAAAGCAACACATGTTTATTGAAGAATAGTGGGAAACCCCAGAGAAACTGAAGGAAGAAAATAAGCACTCAGCTGAAGACAACCATTCAAAAGTTCTGGCACCTTTTCCTCCCAACTTTCGCTGAAGTTGAACAGATAAGTGTATATATATGAAGTGATTTCTGGGAAAGACCAAAAAAAAAAAAAAAAAAAGATACCAACAACAAGAAAACAAAAAAGAGAACAAAGCAGAAGAAAACGGTGTTCATTTTCTTCCTGAGGCTGCCCTTCCTCGATACTGCTACTTGGTTTTACTACCTGCTTTTCTCCCTGGGCTTTCTTGACAAAACATGGTTCCACTACTTTTACCTTCTTCAAAGTGTTTGACAGAGTCGTTTGCTTTCAACATGGAGTTTGAGCAAAATGGACTATTGTTTTAAAATATTCTATCATGTGTGCTGTAATATCTCATCATGGACATGATACAAATGCTATGATAAAAAGAAGAGATGCTTTTAAAGTGATCACCAGAGTTGTGAAATTCATTGGCATGATCCTTCTTTTTTTTTTTTTAAAGATTTTATTTATTTATTTGACAGACAGAGATCACAAGTAGGCAGAGAGGCAGGCAGAGAGAGGAGAAAGCAGGCTCCCTGCAGAGTAGAAAGCCCGATGCGGGGCTCGATCCCAGGACCCTGGGATCATGACCTGAGCTGAGAGCAGAGGCTTAACCCACTGAGCCACCCAGGTGCCCCGGCATGATCCTTCTTTTGAGGGTCATAATTTGTTTAATTTTTTTCTGCTCCAGCTTAACCTTCGCAGTCTTCAGTTGTTATGTGCATTAGACACAGTATTAGCAGTAGTGGCAGTAAAAATACTCTTGTCACCCTTTACAGGTACCATTTTACTAGCATCTCCTTACCACTGTAGCAGCTTTAAACCCTGTTTCCACCCTGTTCATTCCTTTAAATGCCTTTTCCTTAAAACCTTTTCTTAGTTTTTGGTGTTCTATAGCTTTACCACAAAATGTTTAATTGAAGATTTCTCAAATTGCTTGGTATCTGTTCATTTCCTGTATTTCTGGATTTATCATTTCTATAATATCCTCAGCTGTTTTCTTCTGAAATTTTGACTCTGTCCTTCTGCTGTACTTCCCAGGATTCTTATTTAAACCTCCCGTCTGTTGTTCGTGTCTCTCAAGCTGGCGTTCATCCTCTTCTCCTGCCTCCTTGTGTTGCATTCTGGGGAATGTCTTCACTTCTTGGTGCAGTGTTGTGAAGTCCTTCATTCGGGGCTCATCTACTGCCCCACCATTCTGGTGTTTTTTTCTGTTGTGTTTTACGTCTCAGTGATTTTTGGTCCCTGTTTAACTTCCTTCAGTTCCATGTTCACACTTGGCCTGTTGCTTTTGATAGGCTCTTGATCCTTCTTCATTTTTAAACCTCTTTTGTGTTCTTAAACAATTAACATGTAATATTTTCTATTCTGTATCTGATCATTCCAGTGTCTAAAGTCTTCATTTTCCCTCAGTCTTCTGTCTCTCACAGTGGCCTCATTTCTTGCATTCTCTGTGAAGGGATTTTGAGACCAGATTTATTGGAACATAGATGTAATCTCTTTTAATTCTGTTTTTTGGTGTGTTTTTTTTTGTTTGTTTGTTTGTTTGTCTGTCTGTTTTTTCCTGGAGGGTTTGTCTTTCCTTTGCCAGGAGGCTGGGAGTGTTCTTGGTTGGGATCACTTTGGTTCCATTTGAGGGTCCTGGTTTATTAAGGAAATCTCGGGTTCAGTTCCCCCAACTTACCGTGTGGTGGGAACGGGGTCTGGAGGGCACAGGCCTGTAGAGATCCTGCAGTGAAAATGGCATTTGTTCTCTGGCACCCTGATTTGTTTCTCTTGAGCTTGTTGCTTACAGATCAGGTTTTGGCTCACTTGTTTCTGCCACCTCCCTCTTCCTGCTTCCTTTCCTACCATTTTCTAAGTCCTTTGCTAGTTTTCCGATGTCTTTTAAAGCCCAGAAATGTTTTGTGAATTCCATTTGCCATCACTAATTGCAAGTCTCATCCTGCAGCAGGAAGGCCAGAGCCAGACACTGTAATGCTCTGCCTCCCACAGAGGAGATTTTAATACCCTCTCCTCGTGTTCAGAAATTCTAGATTGGAGATGGAGTTATGGATACATTACCATCTACAGAGGAATTAGTTGCCTATATAATAGAACAAGTATGCATTATTCTAATCTTCCTAAAACTTCCATTTTGCATAATAAATATGAATGAATAAGGAACCTGCATTACTTTAGTTTATGCAGATGTTCTCTTTCTGTCTCTGGCTTTAGATGGTAGGTTGTCATTTGTATGGTTCATTCTGAAAATTGGGTAACTTCATTCTTATTTTCTACATGTTGGTGCCATATAAAGTGATGATTTATGGAGATTCAGAGGTAAATATTTATCAACATCTAAATAATTGGGGAAGGCTTCCTTTACAAAAGGTAGAATTATTAAGACCTGTTTAATCACAGAAGGGATATCCTGTAAAGCTAGCCCATAAATAAAAAGTGGATCAGAAGAAAGCAGAGAGAGGAGAGAATTTGGAAGGAGCACGTGGAGGGACACCTACTGCCTATCCCTGTAAGTCAGGGGCAATCTGGAAGGGAAACCTTGTTAAAGGAGGCAGTAGTGTTTAGATGTAATGAGCTACTGGAAACCCCACAGTGTTCTGGTGAAGCAAGTGGTGTGCAATCAAGTCCGCAGCCCAGTTGAAGTTGTGGCTTCAGGCAGCAAGCGAGCAGGCCTTTCTGTCTGCCTTTATCTCCAGTGGGAGCGACTTGTCCTCCTTGAAGTCAGCCTCCAGACATCTTTTCCTGTCGCTACACATCTGTGCATCACTGAGAATTTCTGCGGTTGCTGCTTCATGGAGATGTTTGTCAGTTTTGGGTTTTGTTTGTTTTGTTTTGTTTTTTACCGAGGTTCACTTGCTAACTTTTCTCTTCTCTTAAAAAAAAATATATTTAATCTAGGGGTGCCTGGGTGGCTCAGTGGGTTAAAGCCTCTGCCTTTGACTCGGCTTGAAGGCATGATCCCAGGGTCCTGGGATTGAGCTCCACATCAGGCTCTCTGTTCAGCAGGGAGCCTGCTTCCCTTCCTCTCTCTCTGCCTGCCTCTCTGCCTATTTGTGATCTCTGTCTGACAAATAAATAAATAAAATCTTTAAAAAATATATGTGTTTAATCTAGGGGCACCTGGGTGGCTAAGTGGGTGGGTTAAGCCTGTTTCTTCAGCTCAGGTTATGATCTCAGGGTCCTGGGATTGAGTCCTACATCAGCAGGGAGCCCTCTTCCTCCTCCTCTCTCTCTCTGCCTCTCTGCCTACTTTTGATCTCTCTCTGTCAAATAAATAAGTAAGTAAATAAATCTTTTAAAAATATATATATAATCTCTTCCAGGAAGAGTTTATGCTGAGTGAAAAAAGTCAAGCAGAGAGAGTCAATTATCATATGGTTTCACTTATTTGTGGAGCATTACAAATAGCATGGTGGACAAGGGGAGATGGAGAGAAGGGAGTTGAGGGAAACTGGAAGGGGAGGTGAACCATGACAGACTATGGACTCTGAAAAATAATCTGAGGGTTTTGAAGGGGTAGGGGGTGGGAGGTTGGGGGAACCAGGTGGTGGGTATTAGAGAGGGCCCGGATTGCATGGAGCACTGGGTGTGGTGCAAAAACAACAAATACTGTTACACTGAAAAAATATATATACATATATATATTTCATCTCTTATTACCATGTATTTCAAATGGTAGTGAGGGATGATGGTGTGGGACCCCATGAAGTGAATTTACCCTGCCAACTTGACCACAATATAAGTGTCGTACACAGCCGTCCTGTGTCCCCTTTCATTCTGAAATGGATTCTCTCTTCGCAGCTGTTATCAATAGAAGACAGGGGTCTTTGTTCTTGTAGGTGACTTGTCCAAGATCGCACAACTTTCGAGGTTTAACCTTTGGTCTGATTGTAGGACCCATTTTCTTTAACTCAGTGCCATGCAACCTACCATGTAGGACTCTCAATACTCTCCTGCTTTTGAAGCTGTACTCCACAGGCCACGTCTACCAGTGCATATCTATTTTTGTCTAGTTCACTCATTTATTGCACACATTTACTGGATGCCAGCTATGTGTTTCAGGCACCTTTCTAGGTGCTGGAGATATGGCAGTGGGCAAGTCAAACACAACCCCCTGCCCTCATTGAGCATGTTCCATTTCCTACTACTGGAAGCATCCACCAGGAACAATGGACTTATGCCAGAAGTCCAGCAATGATATGAGTTCCAGAAATTTCTGAATGGTTCTTTGTGGAAGTGATGATTTGGCGGCAGCCCTCAAGGTAGCTACCTGCACAGGCAAAAAAAAAAAAAGAAAAAAAAAAGGAGGGCTGGTGTAGAAATGCCTGATGAATGGGCTTCAAGGTCAAATAACTGAGCCAGGTCTTTAAGGTCTTATTTAGCTCTGAGATTTTTCAAGAACTTTCCATGATACATAAGCATATTATAGAAAAAACCCTATTCAAAGCACACTGTAAATTTGGAGGATGATTGTCTTTGCATTATTTTTGTGATTAAATGACAGTTGATGATACAGGCACTGTTGTAAGTCACTTCTCCCTGTGCAAACACTTTGTGGTAAATCCTTTTATCATCCTTATTTTTCAGAGGTAGAGACTGATGCAAAGGGAGAAGTTTGGTGGTTCTCCACTGGCCACAGCTAAGCAAGCAAAAAGCAAAAAGCAGAGCCTGCATTGGAACCAGGCACTGTGGCTCCAGACCCCAACTCTTCACCCTTGGGCTTCTTGCAGCACGCCTGATTTCTTGTCACTAAGAACTTGGTGCAGGAGTTTAACGGTACCTTTAACTTCTAGTTTTTCTTTCTCAGAACTGAATCTGCATTGCAGTGCATCTCTGCATAAACATGTGTGTTTAATTTTGTCACCTTTAATTTTGTTTTTAGGTAAGATCTGAAGGAGTCAATCTGTTTCTTCTGTGGCTTCAAGCACTTCAGACAAACTTTGCAGAAGAGCAGGTGCTGATTTTTGCTTGCCTCGTGCCTGGTTTCCCAGCGATCATGTCATCCAGAGGGACCTGCATGGTGGAGACACTCATCAGTCCTAGCCCTGGTGTGGCGGATGGTGAGGAACATTTTAGCCAGCCTTACAGGTTGAAATGACTCTGGAAGTTCTCTTGAGGGATTCCTCAGGTTGTCATGATCCTGAATAGAACCCTTTATTTCGTAGATGGGTTTGGAGGAGGAATTATCCCCTGCTCTTGTTCACAGTAATGTCTTACAGACATTAGAATAGAAAGAATCAGAGCCTTTTTTATATGCAATGAGGATGGGAGACATTTACTGAAGTGGTGGAAACAGGAATGGAAGGGAGGACTCAGATGTTGGAAACAACAGGAAGTGGAGACACATCATGTATCTGGAGTGTTTTCTTGGCTGTGAATGAAATTTAAATCTGCCATCCAAAACTACTGTTTATTGTCCTCAGCATGATTGTTTCACGAGTGGACATTCATCTGCTCACCCAGCCCTGCATTTTCATGCCGCATTCATGGAAAGACAGTAGCTGCTTCCTGGGAAAGTCATGGCAACCATCTGTGTCCCATGAGTTTTTAAGGAACTTGCCAGTTAGGGCCATTGATTGATTAATGCACATCACTTTATTGCCCAAAGACAGGTATTTGATCCTTAGGCTGACCGAAGCAGAATTTGGCAGAGAGAAGAATAGTTTAGAGGGAGAGGTGGCTTCATGGGAGTTTGTACCGTATTTCCAACCCCTTGATGCTCGCTGGCCTGGAGTGTAGCGTGAGCAGGTTCCAAAGGAGGGGCAGATGTATTTTAATGAAGGCCATTTTTTAAAAACCCTTTGAACGTTGGTGAAAGAACTCCTTTTTTTCCCCACTCTGGAGCAAAGATATATCCACAAGAATCACTCCACTCTTGCCGGCCATATCAGGGGAAAGGATCGCTGAGGATCAAACATGCTTTTTCCTTCAAGTACTATTGAACTGTATGGTTATTCAGGTAAAAGCAAAATCTTGGATAATTCAAGAATGGTCTTTCTCTTGATAGGAAAGAGGAAACATTGCTTATTTTCTCCCAGCTCATCCATATTTTGTATGTTTGCTTGTTTGTTTGTTTGTTTTTTGAGTTGACTTTATGATATTTTACTAGAACTTGAATATGTGCTATATCACATCAGCAAAGACCTGGCATACATAATATTTTGTGTGAGAGTGTATGTCAAGCAAACATTTCAGTTCTCCCATCTGCTTTTATATTACCATATTCACACAGAACACTTCACTTCTAACACTGTGGCTGAGGCTGTGGATTTTTCCCTCACCAGGCAACTCTGCAACACCAGCTGGGTGTCCTGTAGTTTTACTCAGCTTTGACACTGTCTGCCTTGATATGGCATCTGATCCCACAGGTTAAGGGCTCAGTCCCGTGAGACTGTTCCATCACATTCAGGTGCCAGTCATAAGTAGGAGGAGCCCAGGTTACCCACAACTTCTCTACAACTTGGCTACAAATCAGAGGTTCCTTCAACTCCTCCTCTGGTTCAACTGAGTGGCTTGCAGAACTCTGGGAAACATTTGTTTTCATTTGCAATTTATGAAAGATATGATAAAGGATACAGATGAACAGTCAGATGCAGAGACACAAAGGGCACAGTCTGGGAGGGTCCCAAGCACAGGAATGTCTATTCCTGTGGAGCTGGGTTTTATCCCCCTCCTGGTACCTGGATATGTTGACTTACCTGGAAGTTTCCTGAAACCCCTGCTATGAGGATTTTTTTTTAAAGATTTTATTTATTTATCAAAGAGAGAGAGGGGGAGAGAGCGAGCACAGGCAGACAGAATGGCAGGCAGAGGCAGAGGGAGAAGCAGGCTCCCTGCTGAGCAAGGAGCCCGATGTGGGACTCGATCCCAGGACGCTGGGATCTTGACCTGAGCCGAAGGCAGCTGCTTAACCAACTGAGCCACCCAGGCGTCCCTGCTATGAGGATTTTTATGGAGGATTCCTTACATAGATGTGCTCTGCTTTTAGCCCCCTCCCCTCTCTGAGGGAATGTAGGGGTTGGGGTGGGGGTGCCGAAGATTCTAAATTCTAATCATGGTGTGGTCTTCCTGGTGATGTGTCCCTACTGAGGAGCCATCTCGGAGCCCACCCAGAGTTGTGTTATTAGAACAAAATATTAAACTCAAAATGGATGGAAGACCTCAATGTAAGATAGGAATTCTTGCCAGTTTTCTTAAGGTGATTCTTTCTCTCTGCTATCCCTCAAGATTCTGTCCTTGCCTCCCTTCCTGACTGCACTGTCCTATTGGGCAATCTTGCCTATTGGGCAGGTGGAATGGACCAGTAGGGTCAAAATGCACAGCTTCTAGAAGGCAAAGGGATACTCCAGTCTGGTTGGAGTCTTTGTGTTTTTGGTGCTGGTGAAAGGAAATGAGAGAGGAGAGCAGACAAGAAAGAATGCTGTCATTAGAGAGAACTGGTAAGATAAAATACAGGCATGATGAGTAGAATGAGTTTAAAAACATGATACCATTGGGTGATTTTTTTAATACTCAGTAAGAATATTTTTAACAAAGTGAACCATTTAGTTTTGAAATATTCATTCTTAGCATAATTTGAGTTTTAAGATAGGATTACATTACATGATTGTCAACATTATTTGTCACCATGACTTTTTTTAAATTTTGGATAGGAATTTTAATAAGATAGCATTTTATTTCAGTAGACATTTAAGTTAAAATTTAAATGTATATATGTTCTTTCCCACATATTATCCAAAGGCTACAAATTAGAGTGGAAGAATAAGGAGAATCAAGATACTTGTTTTAAAGTTCTTTTTACACTGTTTTGAAAATATTGTCTTCCTCATTTATTTCCATCATTTACCATGTTAGCAAAATCTACAAACTTGTACTTGGTAAGTACTGATTGGGCTGGGTATAGAGGATGTCCACAGGGAAGCTGCCATTCTCTTTCAAAGTGACCTTTGTTTATTTTTAAGCAAAATAGTCACTTTATTCTTATATTTAATGGTAACTTTATTGTAAGAGGTTTAAAGTTTCCTAATAAATGATTTTACCTATTTGTACAAACTATTTATTTGTACCTCAGGAAGACTGTGGCTCCTAAAATAATTCAACATGTGTCATGATTCTTCTTGGTATAATTATATTTAAAATTAAGTTTTAAAATTTTAATTTTTAATTGAAACTGTTTATTGAAGGCAGTGTTTATTTTCTCATGCAAAGATGTTGAAATAAACATTCTCGTTGAAGTCTTCTCTTAACGGTGTTGAGGTATGGTGACCCCAGACCCCAGACCTTGCCCAGTGGTGAGGCAGACCATCCCAGGCCATGCAACTGCCCAGAGTAGCCCTTCCTTATATCCTGGATCTTTCATCCACTACGTGCTACTTACAGCTTCTTATGGAGGGGCCAATATTTGGGCAACTGTGCAACCTAAGGGCAGTAAGCTCCAGAAAGGAAGGAAACATGAGGGAATTTCTAGTTTCACTGCTCAGGGTTTTTTGGGTTTTTGTTTGTTTGTTTGTTTGTTTTCCCCTATGAAAAATGAAGGCTCACAGGACATAAGTATCCCTTTGATTGGTGCTGGGGTGGGGAAGCAAATTTTCTTCTCCCTATTATTGGAAAGCAGGCAAAATTAGTTAAAGTGAATAATCAGAAACAATTTGGGAGGGAAAGAGATCACAACAGGCATTAATCCATGTGGTGAATGTGGACTACTAATTCAGTTGTCTTTGGGTGTTTACTTACATACACACAAATGTGCATGCTTGGATCAGGGGAAAGCAGCAAAAACTTGATGCCTTTTGAAATATGTAGAAGTACTAACCTTTAGAGGTACCGGGCTGTGTATTTGTTAGCTATCTGTATATGGGTATTTTTTTCAGAACTTGATTCTGATTTGATAAATAGTCTATATTCACTGTGGAAAACATAGTATACTTTAATATATTGAATTAAAGTTCTTTATTGAGAACTTGTCTGCCTCATGCAAGTGCCTCCAGGTATATAAAAGGTGGGAGGTCGGGGTACCAGGTGGTGGGTAATATAGAGGGCATGGATTGCATGGAGCACTGGGTGTGGTACAAAAACAATGAATACTGTTATGCTGAAAATAAAAAAAGAAAAAGAAAGGAAGAGAGCTGGACATACAGCAAGTAGTAGCTCAAGTCCAATACCATGTAACTTTTTGTATTGATTATGAAATTTAAAGGAGAAAGGGACTTTTTTTTATTATTCTATTTCTTTTCAGTGTTCCAGAATTCATTGTTTATGCACCACACCCAGTGCTTCATGCAATATGTGCCCTCCATAATACCCATCACCAGGCTCACCCAACCCCCTACCTGCCTCCCTTCTAAAGCCCTCCGTTTGCTTCTCAGAGTCCACAGTCTCTCATGGTTTGTCTCCCCCACCAATTTCCCTCAACTCACTTCTCCCCTCCATCTCCCAATGTCCTCTGTGTTATTCCTTATGCTCCAGAAGTAAGAAACCATATGATAATTGACTCTGCTTGACTTATTTCACTCAGTATAATCTCTTCCCGTCCAGTTCATGTTGATACAAAAGTTGGGTATTCATTCTTTCTGATGGAGGCATAATAATCCATATTGTATATGGACCACATCTTTATCCATTCATCCATTGAAGGGCATCTTGGTTCTTTCCACACTTTAGTGACTTTGGCCATTGCTGCTATGAACATTGGTGTACAGATGGCCCTTCTTTTCACTACATCTGTATCTTCTTGGTATATACCGAGTGCAGTTGCAGGGTCATAGGGCAGCTCCATTTTAATTTTTTTGAGGAATTTCCACACTGTTTCCCAATGTGGCTGCACCAAGAAAGGGACTTGTTATTAATTCTGTGGAGCTGGTCAAGTCTGATACTCAAAGATAAATTCTTTCAGACATAAAGTTGTTTATACTGATTCTATTCTTCAGATTCATCTACAAGGAAAAGGCTATAAAACTAAAGTCCCATGGATTGGATTAGGGTAGTATTGGATGTTAAAGTACCTGAAATGATGAAGAATATCTGTACATTCTTCTAGATTTGTTTCAGTCCTAAAATATTAAATTAGTTATAATGTATGTGAAAATATCCTTACTATTAGAACTGCTTATCATTTCTCAAATTTTCTAGTGGCTTAGTACTTAGTACTTCCACCGCTGTATGCCATAGCTATAATAAGCAAGCAGTAACAGGAGTCACCATCCCACCTTTGTCAGGTCACAAGGTAGAATCAGAAACAAGTCTACCAAAAAATGTCATCCCTAATAATTTCCGGTACTTTAATTTTAAAATTTTAGTTGATATTCATCCAATCAAATATATAGCTGAGATATATGTTTGTGAGAAATTGAACTGTTTAGGGTGGTGGCTTACACTCACTCCCCTAATCATGTATTCTGTTTCCTTCCAGACATCCCCCATTTGAGACCAGCGCCAGTGTATGTACATTACTACAACTCAAGACAATGAAAACATTTATAGTATAAAAATTCCATACATGGCAATTCACATTGTTTTTATTAAATGGATTATAAATTTCTTTTTGGAAAAAAGTATCTAGCTATAATCCAAAACACTCAAAATCGAGTTGCTGTACTGCCCCAAATCATACAGGTATGTCATTCCTCTTTTTCTTATATTTTACATAGGTAAAAGTACACTAACACATACCAAAGTAATTGACTCATAGGGGTTTTGGTTCCTAAAGGATGCTGGTTCTAGGGATTATGTTTATGGATGGGCTCTCTCTCTGTTGCTGAGGTGTCAGAGGGACTTCTGAGATAGCACTTGCCATGCTCTGCTGACATTGCCATGACAAGGTGATCTTGGGGGCCAGGGAGATGTTTGAGAACATGGTGTTGAGTGCAGTCTCCTGGACCCTCTCATTTTCCCTCCTTTGCTCAAGAGCCAGTGACATCAGAGCATAAGACCAGGGGCCTGTGTTGCCTTCACCCATCCCCAGCACCAGGCAGGCCCTCAAGAATCATGTAGGTGGGCTGTGGGAAGAACCTATTTGACTGCCAAGTGCCTCTTGGCATCTCAGAGGGAGCAGTGGAAGAGCATCTCAGGATTTTGAGGTGCCATGATGGAATGCCTGGAAGAAAAGGCAGACTCTCTTTCAAAGGCTTTCAGTGAAGACCTCTTTCTGTGTGGGGCCCATGGTATACCTTCCCTCTCTTGTGGTCCTTGGTCATAGAGAAATGGGCTTTCCCAGCAGGTTGAGCTTCTTAGAGACTTTGCTGTGTAAGGAAGGACAACTTGGGGAGGTTTGAGAGGGGCTGCTTCATGGCAGGGGCCTGCTTTTATGCACAAAGCATGGTCCCCTTAGAGCAGCTTCGCTGATGCCCCAGAGTTCCCAAAAGTGTGACTAGGCCTGAGCTGCAAGAGTTCACACACCTGAGTGGCAAGTAGCATCTTGGTGGAGGAGCACCAAACTGAGGTCCAGAGCACATGTCCTCATTGATTAAGAACTGACTACAGAGCTAGACAAACTTATTGTCAAGAAGTCTGAGGGGGATACAGTTACAGTAAAGAGCAGCAAAATACTTACTGAAGATTTTGAAAGGGAGCTTTGGGGTGCGTGGATGGCTCAGTTGGTTAAATGTCTGCCAGAGATCAAACCCTGTGGTGGGGGGTGGGGAGTCCCTGCTAAGTGAGGAGTCTGCTTCTCCCTCTCCCTTTCCCTCTGCCACTCTCCCTGTCTGTGCTCACTTTCTCTCTCTGTCAAATAAATTTTATAAATCTTTTAAAACATAAAAATACAAGAAAGATTTGAAACTTAAATTCACTAGTTGTAACATGTAATAGGAACCCTGTAAACAGTAATGATCACTGCTGAGAACAAAATTGATTTTTTAAAGATTTTATTTATTTGGCAGAGAGAGATCCCAAGTAGGCAGAAAGGCAAGCAGAGAGAGAGGAGGAAGCAGGCTCCCCACCGAGCAGTGAGCCCAATGCAGGACTCGATCCCAGGACCCTGAGATCATGACCTGAGCTTAAGGCAGTGGCTTAACCCACTGAGCCACCCAGGTGCCCCACAAAATTGATTTTCCAAAGGAATATCCCAGAACACTGAGGAAAATTTCAAAGAGATGGAAATGAGAAACGAATAAGTAAGATCTGAGGTCAGGTCCAAATCTACCTTGCAAGTACCCTGAGGACAAAAGGAGAAAATAACAGAAGTTATAACTGAACTAATGCAGCATTTACTTGAGCTGAAAAACAGTCATGCCTTCAGTTCATAAAGCCTTCAAGTCCCAGGGAGAATTAGCTGAACAGACTCAAACCAAAACAGCCGTAAACCTATTTGACTTTCAGGGACTAAGAAAAAAATTGTCAGAGTTCCAAACAGAAACCACCAGTTCCTTCTCGAAAATGAGACAGAGTATCATTGAATATTGACTTTAAGCTCTATCCCTCAGAGCTGAAAGAACTCTCTTTCTTAGAACTCTTGCTTCCTATCACATATGTAAGCAGATGTCAGATTGATTAACCTTGTAAATTGGTTTAAGTTCTAACTCTACAAACAAAATGATAAAGAATTTGGAGACAATCTAGGGGCATGTAAAAATTTGGGAAGTGGTAGACTACCTTAGGTAGAGATAAGACCCACAGGCCATAGAAGAAATGACATGCCACTTTATTTTAAAAATTTGAAAAAGATTTGTATATCAAAAAAGAGTAAAGCTGCATGTGGGCAACAGGCTGTGAAAAGCATCTGTAACATCAGCTGTTCAAGGAGTTCATGTCTCTGACGTGCCTACAAATTGAGAAGAAGACAAACAGTCCTATTGAAAAACAGACCAAATGAGAGGAAGGAGAAGTTCATGGAAAAGGAAACAGAAATGACGCTGGATTTCATAGTGAGCCAGGGAACACCATTAGTTCTGGACCATGTTGAGACACCTTTATTCACTCACCCTGTAGACAAAAACTAAAAATCATCAGGTAGACAAAAATTTGCATGAAATCATATATAAGAAACTCAGCCCCACTCTTTGATAAATTTTACAGTCTATTTTGTGTGATTGTTAAGTCAATTCAAAACAATCTGTTTAGAGACTCTGACTGTTCCCTACTTGGTTACAAATTTTCAGGGAACCATCACTGTATTTATTGAGAATAATTTCCTCATTCTTGAAAAATACATTTGAGTGATGAAAAATAGCAAGTATAACGGAATAGCCACAAATTCAAGGTTCTAGTTTTCCCCCCGCCCTTAGTGGGAAAGGAAACTTTTCACACATGTGAGTCATCTGCTTTTATTATCTGGATTTCTTAGTTTCCGTAAAGTCTGACCTCCTGAATCAGTTTGGATGGTTGTCTCATCCTAACTCAAACTGTCTTAAAGATTAAAAAAAAATAAATAAATAAAAAAAACCTTCAATCTCATGAAGAAGCAGCTCATGGCAGTGCTTGCGGAGAATGTGTTTTATTCACACTGTCTCCATGATTTTCTCCATTTTTCCCTACTGTGCCCTTTCCCTCTGGCCAGTTTGTCTTCAACTCCCTGCTGACTGTGTGATGGCTGCCCGCAGTGGGGGCACTGCTTTTCTTGTTCACATTCAGAGACAACCCAGATATTTCTGTAAAGCCCTTCCCGTTTGTGTGTGTGGGACAACCTAGGTTACTGTCTCTCATAGAACAGTAACAAGGCACTGACTGTCGTGCAGCTGGCTGTGTGAATGGCCCAGGAGGAACATGACTGGCTTCCATGACAGACCCCTTCCCTGTAGTGTGGATGGGGCCAGCTTCCTGTGAGTCACCTGGGCTGCAGTGGAGGAGGCACACAGTGCACTGGGGTTCAGGGAGGGGGAGGGAGGAAGGATGCTGGCAGTCAACTCTCCAGATCCAGTACTACCACACCCTGAAGATAGTCCTACCTAGAAATGGTCCCTGCCATTGTACAGACTCAATATGTCTCAGTGAGTTCTTCTAGTAGTTTTTAGTGCCACTGTAGCAAATGACAAATTCTCAGTGGCTTGAAACAACACAAATTGATTATCTTGCAGTTCTGGAGGTCAGAAGTTCAAAAATCAGTCTCAGTGTGGTAAAATCGGGGTGTTAGCAGCCTGTGTTCCTTCTGGAGGCTCTAGAGGAGAATCCACTTTCTTGCCTTGTCCTGCTTCTAAAGCTGCCTGCATTCCCTGACTTGTGGCCCTTCATTGCACCACCTTTTATCCCTCTGTTTCCAACTTCACATTGCCTTCTGATTCTGATCCTCCTGTCTCCTTATGGATCCTCATGATTACATTGGGACCACCGAGGTAATCCAGGATAATCTCTCCCCCCCTCACACCTTAATTTAATCATGCTTGCTAAATCCCATTTGTCAGGTAAGGTAAAGTACTCAGAGCTTCTTGGGCTCAGGATATGGTCCTCTTTGGGGCAGTCGCTATTCAGCTGGTCAGTTGCCTCCTGTGCTCCCTTTTATGCCTCACACCTCATCTCACATGTGTCTGCTGTGTTCCTCTCTTCATCTGCATTGCAAATGAGAAATGCAGCAATTTAAACCATTGAATATTAGATTTTGGAGATAGTTGCAGGAATAAAAGCACATATAATTTTATTTGTGTCCTAAAAGTTTTTGTTTGGAATTTTAAATTTTATCTAATTGTCCCTAGGTAAATTAAATATGATTCAATCAGTTGATCTGAAAAATCTTTTCAAAGAGTATACCGCTGTTGTAAAGGCCCTTCAAAACAGTATTTTGAGTGCTGTTTCCAAATGAAGTTTACACTTTCACCCTTATCACTGTATTAAAGGTCATGTTGGAGGGTTTTGTGTGTGTGTGCTTTTTTCCAAAGTGAACTTGCTTCTCTATCTAAAACTAATACCTCTAACAGTATTTTTCACCAGGAAGGAGATGAATTAGTGTATCTTCTAGACTAAGTTTTCTTTCCACGTGAAGAATCTGTTAGGACTAATATTCATGGGAGAAGGAAAAGACAGTAGCTCTTACACCCCATATACTATGTTGACAACAACAGTATAAGCCTGACCAAAGCTGTACATCTTGGTGCATCATTTCAGCTGAAACGTGTTCAGTGAAGTATGATTTATTCCTTAGTAATTCATTTTTGTGTGAGATAAAAGTACATCAACAGAAATTAGGGAAAGCAGAGTGGTAATTTTAAAATTTCATCATTGACTGTTTTTTTTTTACCAGTTCTATAAGCACATTAATTGATATTAAAACCCATAAAAGCTCATTTGGGAATGAAAAAGAAAGTTTGAGGTGGTATTGATTTTTTAATGATATTTGTATTTATTTGTATGATTACGCTTAGTTACACTTTGGTTGAGTCCGAATGTGCCCTTCAACAATAATCCATGGGCTCTGGGTTTCCTGAAGTTGTATGTCATGGGGTGAACAGTTAGAAAAAGTGAATCCCACCAATTGACAACCCTATGGGGGTTTATATATTACACAAACACATTTGTTTGTTGACTGCCACTCCAGTACTTTCTGTGTCCTCGAGCTCCACCCACGTGGTGCAGGCTGCCCCCATCTGTGCTGGAGAATCATGACGGGGCATTCAGTGGCCTTAGGCATCCCCAGAGAGCTGCAGTTGCATCCTCTCATTTCCCACCTAGTTTGTGGGCATCCCCCTTTAGCTTGACCCTGACAGTGGACAGGTCTCAGTATGAGCTGTCTGTGGGAAGAAACAAGATGTTGGGGGGGCAGCGGTAGTTGTTGATGGGAAGTTTTAAGTGTCAGGTTGTATCTTGCAATTTTCTGAACCCTGGCAGTGCAGGCCTGGGCCAACCTGGTATGTCTGTTTCACCAACCAAATCTTCCTCATGTGCCCAAGAAGTGAAACCATATTTACATTTGCCACCAGAATCAACTAATACTAAATAATAGTTGAGAATTCCAGCTTGATTATAGTGAGTGGAAAATGGACCTCTCTCTGGTTAATTCTTACATATGATTTTACTGTTCATCTTCATAAAAGGGATAAGAAATGAGGAAACGTGGATTATCAGTTTGTTTTCACTCTCATCACTCACTGCAGTTATAATTTTCAAAATACCAAGATGTTTTTCAAAAGTAGTTGTTTTTTTGTTTTTTGTTTTTTTGTTTTGTTTTGTTTTGTTTTTGTGGAGGGAGTAGGGACTAAGACTAAGGAAAGCATTGTTCTATCAAGAGAAGTCGTTTTCAATTTATGGTATGATGGGAAATCCATCTCGTATGTCCTATTTGGATAACAGAGCTCACTCTTAATTTTTTTAAACTTCCTTTGATTTTTTTAATTGAATTATAGCTGACCCACAATGTTGCATTCCTTTCAGATATAAAACAACAAGATTTGACAAGTCTGTATGTTATGCTGTGCTCGCCGTACTGTACCACCAACCATATTCCCTATGCTGTGCCTTTCGTCCTGCAACTTATTAATTTTGTAACTGGAAGCCTGTTATCTCCCACTGTATTTCACGCATTTTGCCTGTCCACCCGCTGCCTCCTCTTTGGAAACGATCAATTTGTTCTCTGTAGTTATGGGTCTCTTTCTGTTTTTCTGTGTGTTCAGAGAACTTTTTAAGATAACTTGGTGCCTTTAAACATATTCCTTGATTTCCATTAGTTTGGATACGTATTTGCCATGTTACCCAATTAGTTATGTAATGACTTCAAAATTTGGGGGCTTAAAACAACCCTTTTGTCATATTACATATGTTTTGGGGGTCAGAAATTAGGGCAGGATCTCATGGGGCAATTTTTATGCTTAATACGGCATTAACTGAGGTCAGTGGGTGGTGGCCTTCAGCAGGCGGCTGCTTGGTCTAGAGGATTCAGGATGACTTTATGCACATGCCTGTCACTTTGATGGGTACAGTTGGGAGATGAGGCTCAGATGGCCCTCCACTTCCGTGCAGTCTTTGTAACAAGGTTGTTGGACTTATTTCCTGTCCACTCAGAGCTCCAATAGCAAATGTTCCAAGAGAGGGGTTCCTTTTGGACTTGGGCCTGAAACTGACACATTTATTTCACTGTTTAACACAGTCACATAGCCCATGTGAATCAAAGGGAATGGGGAGTCATAGGATTTGTGATCATTTTTTAACGTGCTACATATGTTCATATGTGCATTTGTTCCCATTTCTCTGACCTGTGGGAAAATGGAAGTTATTGATCAAAGAGTCACAGGTTATCAAGCTGTATGAGAGACTTCAGACTTAATCCAACCTCCATACTTTATAGATTAAAGAATATATATGTAGGTGCACATGTACATCTCCATATCAGTTATTATATATACACTTGTATATCACTAAAAATGGTATCTGTGGATTAGCCAATTCTTCTATCTTCATAGGAATGAAAAGGACTCGTCATTCCCCGGCAAATCTGAAGAAAGAAGCCAGAGCAAGAGTAAGGGAGAAAGAGAGTGAGAGGAGCATCTGATGGGATAGGATTTCTTACAAAAGGACTCCTGAAGTGACCAGAGAAAACAGACCAACAGAAAAGGGCAGACTTTGACCAAGCGGTGCTCAACGACGTGAATATCCACATGGAACAGAAGAGGTTTTAACGCTATTCCCTACTGATGTAGCCTACATACTAAAGAGGACATCAGAAGTTTTCTGGAAGATACCATAGAAAACCATTTTGAGGACCTGGGGGCGTTGGCAGAGATGAGTGGAACAGAACACCAAAAACAGGAAGCCCAAGAAAACTTGGGTGCTGCTTCCAGATTGCGACGAGAGAAGAATTAGGCACGAACCAGTCAGCTGGAAAAGACTGGGAGCAGGGGACAACAGTCGAAAAGGACGTCTGCCAAGAGCAACTCGACAGTCTCACTTTTATTGGATAGAAAACAATAGCCAATAGAAGGATTGAGGAAGGTCAAATGTTAATCCCATCTTGCTGACAAGCAAGAAGGAGGATAAAGTTTATAGTTAAACAAGCACATTGAAAGAACTCTTCTAACTAGCAACAGGCACTTCTGGGAATAGAAAGGCTCTATGGCGGATAAGGGAGGCAGGCGATTTTCATTCCACCCTGAGCTAACCTGTCGTTCCCGGGTGCTCCCCTTTCCTGAAGCAGGCGGCATTCCGCCCTGGGCTGGCCGGGCTTCCAGCCAGCGCAGCTTCTGTGAGGGGGCTGCATTCCGCCATGAGCAAGCGAGGTATCCCCCGCTGCCCAGCTTCTGTGAAGGGGCGGTGTTCCGCCCTGAGCAAGCTGGGCATCCCCAACTATAAGTGCTACCATTTTACTTAAAACTGTGAAATTGGGTCAGATTTAAATTTCAATTTATGTTAAAACATTCTGTAAACTGTGTTAAACTTTGACATTTGTTCCCTCTGTTCAGTGAATAACACTATATCATATTCTGAAAAATACGCTAATTTTCATTTTGAAAAATATCCCTTTTTCCTCTTATGGTAATTATTAATATGAATTAATAGTAGAATTTGATATGGTTCCATATGCCCATAAATACTTTATTGTATATTATCAAATTTAATAATGAATATAATGTACTTCTTTGGACAATTTTTAAAGACCAGTCTACTCTTAAAACAAAAAAATGGAGACGCACTTTTTTAGTTCACACAAATTTCATTTTATTATATATAACCTCAGATAAATTTCAACAAATCATAATTTATTAAAATTATGTCTACTTAAAAATCTCATAGAAGAGTAAAACCATCAAAAATAATAATAAACACACACAACACACACACATCACCCATGTATTGGCAAATGACAATTGCTGTAACAATACATTAGGCATTCCACGTTAAGGGCTATCAAAATTTCCATCAGTGACAAAAAGATTTGTATCCAAATGGACTGATTTTCCAGAATCCAAGAAAAAGTCTCCTAGGGTTTATTTAAAGATAAATATTTGAACAAATACTTCTTAAATTTAGGAAATTCAGAACATACGATTAAAGAATATTTGCAGTGCAGACTATATTCAATCCTTCCTTCAAAATGTGCCTTTGAGTACATAATTCTGTTTTCTCTATCTAAATTGAGCTGTCCTCCAAGGAAGTTTTCTAAAATGTGTGTCTCTGTGTGATAAATGTTCTAAGACCTAACATGCTTCATTGTATTTTTACTGTGCTCTCAAATTTAATCAATAATTTGGCTTGATGTATAATATCTAGTTTCAAATATCTTTTCCATCTATACAAACCCCCAGCTGTCTCCTTTATATGCTATTACTATTGAGAATTCTGCTGTCAGTATTATTCTTGTACATTTTAGGTGATCTGTTCTTCTCTTGGGCATCATTTATGCTCTTCTATGTTTTTGATATTCTTAAAACTCACCATAATGTATATGAGTGGTTTTGTGTGTGTGTGGATTTTGTTTTGTTTTGTTTCTGATTTCTCATGTTTGGCATCATTTTAAGTCTGGTAATTTTTATCTTTCTTTAATTCTCCAAAATTTATCTCAGTACTTATTTAAATATTTTTTTATTTTTTTTTCTTTTCTGCTGCATTTGGGCAGAAGTCATTAATTTGTTTGTTTGTTTGTTTGTTTTTCCCAACTCATGTATTCATTTTACAGCTATATTCATCTTAGTCTCCATTTATTGTATTCTTTATTTCAACATTTTTCACTTAATTTATATTCACAGTATAGTATCTTTTCTTTGTATATTATATCATTATTTTATCATATACTTTTAAGCTATTTTTAAAAATATTTTACTTATTTATTTGACAGTGAGAGATCCCAAGTAGGCAGAGAGGCGAGCAGAGAGAGAGGAAGGGAAGCAGGCTACCTGCTGAGCAGAAAGCCCGATGTGGGGCTTGATTCCAGGACCCTGAGATCATGACCTGAACAGAAGGCAGCGGCTTAATCCACTGCGCCACCTAGGCGCCCCTAAGCTATTTTTTTAATTCCTGTTCCAATAACACTTGGATTGCCATATAAAGTTAACCACATCATCTTTTTTAGGTAAGTAATTGTACTTTTTATATGCATAGTTATTTTGGTCCATGAGTTCAGCTCTTCTTCGGATCATCAAATCTCTGTAAAGTCTGGGTATGCTAGGATTTTCTAAGCAACAATAAAATACATTGAAACCTGGTAGCTTAATTATAATAATGTTTTCTTTCTCAATCATTCACAATAGTATTACATTCTGAGTAGCTTCCTTCTATTTTGCAGCTATAGTGTTTGGAAAAACTTGAATTGTGATATCACTGTGATAATGTGAATTAGTCAGGGTTTTTCAGAGAATCGGGAAAAGAAAAAAAGGAAGATATTCTCCAGGGCCAACTCTAGAAGTGACTATTAAAACATCTGTCCAAATTCAATTGAACAAAACTCAGAAATGCCATCTCCAGCGAAATACAAAGAAGATTATATATAGTTCTGGGCACACACATCTCATTTGACCCAATGATGTACATCAATGAAAGACTGAAGGCCAATCACCACTCCATGGGAGAATTTAAAAATAAATTTACTAATGAGGCCAAGAATTCAGAATCACAAATACTTCAAAACTAATAATAACTGCCTTCACTTGATGTTATTCTATAAGATAAATCCTATGATCAAGTTTCAATTTTAAATTCTTACAATTTTAAATTCTTAAATCCTTATGAAGAAGCATCATTTGGAGGGAGCAGTTTTCATAATTTATCATCCATCAGCTTTTTTTTTAAAGATTTTATTTATTTATTGGACACAGAGAGAGATAAAGAGAGAGAGAGAGAGAGAGAGATCACAAGTAAGCAGAGAGGCAGGCAAGCAGGGAGGGAAGCAGGCTTCCTTTTGAGCAGAGCCCGATGTGGGGCTGGATCCCAGGACCCAGAGACCATGACTTAAGATGAAGGCAGAGGCTTAACCCACCACCCACGTGATGAGAGAGCCACTCAGGTGCCCCTCATCCATCAGTCTTAATTGATTGGAGGAAAATGTGTGTAGGAATAATGCCTTAGGGAGCTAATCTCTCTAAAGAATTTTCAAGTCTTTACCCCTTCAAGGTTTTTGTGCAGTTCTGATAGCCTCTAAACATCCAGATAATTTCTACAGTGACAGGCCTGTTAAAACCTGTCTTCAAACCAGGAATAGAGCTTGAAACATACCAGTCAAGAGCAACTTTGAGTCTTTTAAGGAATTTATCATCATTTCTTTGTTTTTGGTTAATATCTGAAATAGTTCCATATTACACTTGCATAATTTCTCCAGAGCTGACTTTGAAGGAGGCATTCAGTTCCAGCTAGTTCCATATTTTGGCAAGAACTATAATTCTATATATATAAAAAAAAACATATTTTAGGGTGCCTGGATGGCTCAGTGGGATAAAATCTCTGCCTTCGGCTCAGGTCATGATTCCCGGTTCCTGGGATTGAGTGCCACAGTGGGCTCTCTTCTCAGCAGGGAGCCTGCTTCCATTCCTCTCTCTCTGGCTGCCTCTCTGCCTTCCTGTGATCTCTGTCAAGTAAATAAATAAAATTTTTTATAAAACATATTTTATACCAGTTATTCATGTTTATTAACTAAGATATCACAATACAAATAATACAAACAGTTGCTCTTTATTAATACCTTCAACCAAGATAAAAAAATATGTCATATTTTCTCCAAAAATTTTATATCATCTGATAGGTCAGATATATATAAAATTACATTTAAAGTTTTAAAAATATCATCAAATATTTTCATTTAAATGCAAATTTGAAAAAAAATCTACTTTTCCAAACACGACTTTTTATCCTATTTTTTTTGAATTTTGTCGACAACTGATAAAATGTTTAGCGAGACTATAAATGTTAGATCGAAAAAAATGATTAATACATGTAGGTTCAAATTATTATGTTCCATTAAAAATGATTTAGTCTTTGATGAACATCTGTTTGTTAATATGTTGTATCCAGATATAGTAAATTAATTACATATATAAAATTATAGGGAAATGACACCTTCCGTTCCATTATGAGTAGAGCTTTTAAAATGCTATTTGTCACAACCTGTCATCTTGTCATTATGTAGCATTATGTAGCATTTAAAAAAATGTATACTCTTCACTTCGAAGTCTTTTAGAAATCTAAAACATGACTTTCTATGGTTTGTGTTTCCATATTCCTTTATTGCCAGTTTGAACAAATCCACATGCTTGGATTCAAAAGTAATAAATTCCTCTTATTTGGAAAAATGATGTTTATTTTTGTTCTCTCCCCCTTCGCAGGTGGTTTCATTTTAGCACACTTCAGAGTTATAATTTCATGCTTATTAAAAACATTTATTATGATCTACATAGATGAATGAAACTTTTATATTATTAAATTATTTTGACAAAAAATCTGTTATTTTTAAAAATGTATTTCCTTTGAAGGGTTAATTTAGAACGTTCAGAGAGGATCTAGGAGTGCGGTATTATGCAGTTTTTAAGTAGGTATGAAATGGTTATTTATATGATTGTTTCTTTAAGGCTTATGTATATTGTCCATTATATGCTATAAAATATTTTGAAAGTAAATTTAAGGTATGTTTTACATAGTTTATATTTTGGAAAAAAAATTATTGAAATGACTTATGAAATTCAGTATACTCTCAACATTAATTTATTCTGAAATTTACCAATTGTCTATTGAACCTATTATATGGCAGATATTACTTCAGACTACACTGGTAAATGAAATACTTGGCTTTGTAGAACTTTTATTTTCATGGGTGAGACAATTAAAAGCTATAAACCTTAATAAAAATTGCATAGTGCATTCAAAATTGATGAGTATAATAGGGAAAAAGAAAAATTCGATCAGGGTGAGAAAAATCAAGGTTGCTAGGCAGGGGATGGGGAGTTAAAATTTTTAATAGGAAGATCAGGGTAGTTACAATGAAGCTGACAATTGAACAAAGGTATGGAAAGGTGATGAATTTGCCCAGAACTATCAGCAATAAGGTCACTCCAGACAAAGGAATTGGCTATCTTGAAGGCCATAAGGTTGGATCATGCCTGGCATATCTGAGGAATAGCAAGGAGGCCACTGTGAGTGACTGAAGAGTAGCAGGGAAAGAGGTCACAAAAGTTAAATGAGTGGCTAGATCATGTAAAAGCTTAGAAGTCATTGTAAAACTCTGGCTTTTATATTTGGAAACTTACTGTGTGATAGAATTTCTGCTAATAACTGAGAGTTCAAATGTCCATAAAATTTCAAGGATTCTTATTGTAGTAAGACAGAATAAAGAAAAAGAGTTCATATTTTCACATGGTGTAACAAATGCTCGGAGATCCAAGTGTAGGAAGCTATGGGAGCACAGAAGAAGGCACTAAAATCTCACCAATATATTTGGTGACTGTGACTATATATAAATTTGTATTTTCTAGATTTTTTATAGTCATGGAATCACACAGTATATATTATTCGTTGCCTGGCTTTTCTTTTCTCAGCATCATTATTTTGAGAATCTCCAACTGTAAATAGTTCATTTTGATGTTGAATAGTAATCTCTTTAATGAATAGATCATAATTTGTCTTTGCTCTAGTGATGGACATTGATGAACATTTCCATTGTTTTCAATTCTTAAAAATAAAGCTGCTATGAAATTCATATACAAGTCCTTGTATGAACATAGGGTTTGTTTCTCTTGGTTAAATGCCTAGAAGTAAAATGGCTATTTGTGTAACTGCAACATATTTTGCATTTAAAAAAATGTTCAGACTATTTCCCAAAGTGGTTGTATCATGATATATGCCAACAACAGTTTAGATTTTTGGTTGCTTCTCAATCTAGCTCAGACGAAGTACAATTAGCCTTTATAATTTTAGCCATTCTAATAGATATGTAAGCATGTCTCATTATGATTTTAATTTGTATTTCTTTAATGTCTAAATGTTGAGAAATTTGTCATGTGCTTATAAGCCATCCATATCCTTTTGGTGACATGTCTCTTCCATTATTTCCTTCACATGTAAAATTGGATACTCAGTTTGGTTATTAGTAAGGTTTTTTATTTTTATTCATTTTATAATAATCAGAGTAGATGTCCATTATCAGATATATAATTTGCAAATCCCTTCTCCATCTTTACGGTTTCTCAATGGAGCTTTGATAGCTGTGTCTTTCAAGAAATATGCTACTTCTTTCCTGGTACACGGAGGTATGACTAGAACATTATCAATGTTGACCTTTGCAAAGAAAATCATGGCTTAAGATATATGTAGTCTGCGGTTGTTGGGAGTGTTCACCATCCTTGCCTCTAACTCATGTCTCACTGCCCACACATTCAGATATAGGGGAATATTGATTGACAAAATATTAATTGCCAAATAACACTAGTTGGAGAATAAGAAAAATGCAGGCACCTGATTATATAATATTACTTAAATAAAATATGTTTTTATAAGTGCTATTGGAAGTAAATTCCTCAATACTTTAATCACACAGAATGATGGAATCCTAGATTTTTTTTCTTGTATTTACTAAGAAAATGATCATGCCTCAAGTATATTAAAATGGAATAGGGAAAATTAAAAATTGTTTTAAGTTGATTTGCGTGTGTTGTGCATATGTGAGAGAGAAAGTGAGAGAGAAATAGAAAGAGAGAAAAAGAGAAAGGGAAAGACAGAGAGGTGGCTGCAGTGAATTATGAGTTGCAGGATAGATTTTAAAGTTTTGTCATTTGCTTTCTACATTTCCTTTTCCTTAGGTTCAAGAGAACAATCAGTAATATCTCAGATGCCTGCTGGTAACATCAGCAGAAAGAGTTAGAGGTTCCCAGAAAATTAAAGATGAGGTATAGTTTTCCTGACATAAGAAAAGTCATTTTTTGTCCCCAGCTATTTTCAATGATCTATACCCCACCTGTGTACTTGCCCAAGCACACTTCTTCCAAAATTTCCTGGGAGGTTCTTACAAAGAAATGCAAAACCCTCACTAGTTAAGGATTTTGAGGGAACAAGGCAATGGGAAAACTAACAGTCACCACCAGACCAGGAAATAGCCTAAGCTATTGAGACAATAAATCAGTGGTAAAACTCCTAGTGCTATTTCAAAAGTAATCAAGGCCTTGCATTCCTTGTCCCAGAAAATGAGTCCAAGACCCCATCTAGTTTATATCTGCTCTTGAAGCCTGCAGAGTCCCTTTCCCTTGTCCAACAGTTACCTCTGCTTTATTCTAACGTTGAAGTTTCTGCCCTCGGTGGAATACAAGCTTTATTCAGGTGAACATGCAATACATATTGCACAAATACATATGTGGATGTGCATGCATCCACAACCTTATGACCAACCATACACGGGATAATAAAACTCTCCCTTCTGAGTATTCATCTTAAATACTAAATAAAAATCTCTCTCCTGTTCAAACAGTCAAGGCTTTGGAACTTATTCCCTGTGATCTCCTTGTATGTTGTAAACAAAGATTCCTTTGTTTGACAACTCCACCTGTTTCTGTGATTCACCAAAGACTGACCTCAGTTAGTTCTGTTACTGTAATGGCTTTCACTACACTGATTCTACCTCTGCAAGTCTCCAAATTTAACTATTTTTTTCTCCCAATTCCGCATGTTCTTGGCTTTAAACTGCAACTCTGAAGAGATGCTTTGCTTGTTTTAAAAAAAAATCAAGAAAAGGGAGTAGTAGTCAACATTGTTACTTTGAACTTCCTGCCCTAAGGGGCTCTCCTGTTGTTTCTCTTTGACTTCCTGGACTGAAACGACAGAAATTTGGCAATACATCACTCCCCAATCCAGATTACTGACAGAACAGTTTAGACTCTTAGAAAAATATTAGTTTAAAAGATCACATAATTAAATACTTAAGCATGTAGGGTAATATAGTGGTTTACAAGAAATATATTTTGGTCATCTGAATATTTGGTTTTCAACCATGGCTACTGACTCACAGCTCCTAAAACTCTTGGAATTTCCTGTGATAAGGGTGAGAGAGGTGTGTTTTGTTATGTTAATGAAGTGACCTTCAGACCTCACTCAAGGCAAGGGCTGTTTGCCTGAAGGACCAACCACTTGGTGAAAGCCTTCATAACTTTTTGCCCAACATGCCTCCCCTTCCTCCCAATTCAGGATTATTTGGGGAGGGAAGAGGAGCTGGAGATTAGATCAGCAAATGACAAAGATTTAGTCAGTCATGACTATGTCATGAAGCCTCCACAGAAAACCTGAAAGGACTGGGTTCAGAAAGCTTTTAGTTTGTTAAATGTATAAAAAGGCAGGAAGAGTTGCAGTCTTACAGAAGGTAATAGAAGCTCTGTGCCCATTCTCCATACCTTGCCCTGGGCACTTCTTTATCTATCTATTGATTTAAATCTTCTACTATATCTTTTAATAAGCTGGCAAACATAAAGTAAGTATTTTTCTGAGTTTTGTGAGCCCCTGTAGCAAATTAAAAGAACGTAAGAAGTAGGCCATTGGGACCTCCAACCTGTAGTTGCTCAGTCACAAGCACAGGTAATAACCTGGGGCCTACAGTGAGACTGGCATCTGAGATGGGGTTGGAGATAGTCTTGGAGGACTGATCCCTTAACTGATGAAATCTTACGCTATGTTCAGGTAGATAGTGTCAGAATTTAGTTGAATTCTTGGATATCCTGCTGTTGTCTGAAAATTATTTGGCATTGTTGGTATGATGTCCTTGAAAGACACCCCCCCCCTGTCGTTAAGTAATTAACTGCTCTTTTGTTGTGTAAAAGTACCCCTCCTCCCCTTGCAATGAAAAGACCCTTCCCCCAGGGTTGAATTCAATGTAACTGCTCTTTTGCCTTTCTGTAACCGCTTGGCTTTTAGGGCATGACACTTGACTCCTGTTTGAACAAGATACCCTCTCCTAATAGCCGGGGCATGGTCCCGTAGGTCACGTAGGCAAGGGGGCTGCATGGTCCCCTAGATCACGTAGGCAAGGGGGCTGCATGGTCACATAGGTCACGTAGACAGGATGCCTTTCTGCCCAGTAATAAGGTCAAACTTCCCCTCTTTGTTTCCCCTTCCCGCTTTTCTCTTCCCGCGAGGGGGGTCTTCCAGGGCCAATCCACTAACACCAAGTATGCCTTTTTCAAAAGTTCAAACTGTCCACCAATCAGTTGCGCCCCACCCATAACTTGTTTGTACCTTCCTATAAAAGACCCCGCTTCACTCCGGTCGGTGTGCTCGGTTTTGCACAGCAAAGGAAACAGTTAACAAAATCAAAAGACAACTGACAGAATGGGAGAAGATATTTGCAAACGACATATCAGATAAAGGACTGGTGTCCAGAATCTATAAAGAACTTAGCAAACTCAACACCCAAAGAACAAATAATCCAATCAAGAAATGGGCAGAGGACATGAACAGACATTTCTGCAAAGAAGACATCCAGATGGCCAACAGACACATGAAAAAGTGCTCCATATCACTCGGCATCAGGGAAATACAAATCAAAACCACAATGAGATATCACCTCACACCAGTCAGAAAGGCTAAAATCAACAAGTCAGGAAATGACAGATGCTGGCGAGGATGCGGAGAAAGGGGAACCCTCCTACACTGTTGGTGGGAATGCAAGCTGGTGCAACCTCTCTGGAAAACAGCATGGAGGTTCCTCAAAATGTTGAAAATAGAACTGCCCTATGACCCAGCAATTGCACTATTGGGTATTTACCCTAAAGATACAAACGTAGTGATCCAAAGGGGCACGTGTACTCGAATGTTTATAGCAGCAATGTCCACAATAGCCAAACTATGGAAAGAACCTAGATGTCCATCAACAGATGAATGGATCAAGAAGATGTGGTATATATACACAATGGAATACTATGCAGCCATCAAAAGAAATGAAATCTTGCCATTTGCGACAACATGGATGGAACTAGAGCGTATCATGCTTAGCGGAATAAGTCAAGCGGAGAAAGACAACTATCATATAATCAGTTTTATCTCTGTGGTTAAAGACTTCCTGATGTCTTCTGTCTTTTTTTTTTTTTTTATGTACAGGGAGTATCCTGGCTATAGAGTTCGATTCTCCATTGGGCGTGACACTTGTAGAGGTTTCACTCGTATTGCATGGCCATGATCATTTTTTTTGTTCCTTTTCCTTGGCATCAATTGATACTTCCATCTTTGAATAGAATCTAAATCTCTGTCTTCTTCTCTGTACTCAAAATCCAATTCTGTTTTCTACCCTGAGAGTAATTTATTTAGGAAGAAGAGGTGGTGGAGTGCCCAAGGGCTGGCCATTGAGAGAGTCTAAGGTGTGTGTGTGTGTGTGTGGCACGCATGCCCTTTGATGTTGTGTTGTTGCTTTCCCCCTGTATTAGAGGCCAGTTATCTGCAGGGGCTCTAGTTTCCTGCCATTTGATGTGTTTGGGGTCTGGGCTGAATATGCTGAGGTTTAGCTTGCTGGGCTCTGGTGTGCCCATGAAAGGAGACATTCAACCAACTCAACAGAATGAAGGCTTGCAGAGTGTAATGGCCAAAAGAGAGCATGAGGGCAGGGCTTTCTTCCAGTCCACTACAGGAGAGTCTGCTTTCCTGGGACTAAGCAACTTGGACTGAGGAAAGCATCCCAAAGAGTTCCGGTGCTTGGGATTTCGTGTTTACCGGTTAGGCAGCTAATATCCTCACCGTCCATTTCCCCACTATTTCTCCTGGTATTGTCTCTGATTATGGTTTCCAGTCTGTCTGCATATGGTTCCTTGTTGGTGTCCTCTCCAGGAGAAAACTAGTGTTCTCTTGAGTCGATATCTGCCAAGCCTGCTGATATGAAATCTCCAGGATTCAAGAACCTTTGTTGGCAAGATGCATGCAGTGAAGACCCTCTGCTGGTCACAACCAATGATATTCGGAAATATGCTCCTTGTGAGTTCCCAGTATGCTCCACTCTCCTGTACCTTTGTCCTTTGCATTGGCTCACTGCCCTCTGAAGCACCAACTGCCCATGTCTTCTTAAGCCATGTCTCCAATCGTCTCCCCTAGTTTCTGCAACTTATTTTCTCTTTTGCCATGGAGTTTAGTTTGTAGGCTTCAGTTCAGTTTCCACCAAGTTGTAGTTGATGTGGTAATCCTCCAGTTGTGTTCATGACTGAAGAAAGCGTGGAGTTCTCAGACACTGCTACCATCTCACTGTCCTCCAAAGGTACCTCGGATTCTTACTGAGGCATTAGAAAGAATGAATTCTTGCCACTTGCCCCATGTGGCAGTGTTATGGAGAGCATTGGGCTATGTCACACCTATCAGTCTCAGAATGACAAATAACATACGATTTTACTCTCTCATATTAGTCAAGAAATATGTGGAAAAGCATAGGAAAAATGTACTAACAAGACAACTCTAAACAGGCACACAAAATATGGTGTTTGTTTGAAGGTAGGTTTCTTAGAATATGTGTTTATAAAAGAGGACTACCTAGGACATACTTTGTAGGAAATGTGGCTGAAAGTGATGGATTCTGAATTTTCAAGGCATGTCAAATTGGATTGTTATCCAAAGAAGACCAACTTACTACCTCTTGAAATTTAATTATAAATGTTATGTGAAACACACACAGACAAATACACACACACACTCACACACAGATAAGATACACAAATGATGGGGACAAAGAGAGGAATCCCAATAAAGGAAGCAAACACCAAATAAAATGATATACAGGGGAAAGGCACAGAGAATCCAAGTCAGAAATCAACCAAAATGAGAATGTTTACTCCCTACCTATCAATAATTAGTTCAACTATTCAGGACTAAATTCTCCCATCACTACAAACAGATTGTTAAACTGGATGAAAATTTTAAAAAAAGAAAAAAAGAAAAAAAAAAGGCCAAACTGTCCCCAAGAAAACAACAAAAATTAAATGAGCTCGACCTTCTGTTACCCATAGGAGATTTCCAAAGAATATGAAGTTACAGATATCTTGAAAGTGAAGGAATCGGGAAGATATAGGTTATGCAAATGACAAAGAGAAGGAAGCCAAAGAGATTGTGCCTATGGCAGATAGAGAGATTTTATGACATTGAGAGACAAAAGATTACCGGAAGGTGTTTTGTCTTGATGGAGCATCAAGACATCAGAAACTTGAAAGAATTGCCAATATATACACCACCAATATCGATGTATCTAAATGTTGGAACCATATTAACAGAAAGGAAGGGAGACGGGGTCCTCAATCCAATATTGTTGGGAACTACGATATCCTCTTTCAACACACTACAGATCATCCAGATGCAAAGGTGGTAGGGAGTAACAGACATCATCATGGAGTCTTTAGACCACCTGACCACATGCATAAAATTTTGTCTCTAAGGACCATAAGAGAAGTTCTTCCAAAGGGCAGATCTAACTTTGTGTATCACAGATAGTGTGCTGGAGTCCAAATCAAGTCATAATTAAAGGAAGTATATTAAGTGAAAGAATGGAAGAATAAGTATCTTGTATACTTATGACTATGAAGGTATGAAAACGGAAAGAAATCACTTATGAATGTGAAACAAACCCAGACACGAGTAGGTGGAAAACACAACACACTACTAAACTAGCAATGAATCAAAGAAAGAACATCCAAAGGAAGATCAGACAGTGCCATGAAATAAGGAAAGCCAAGAAACTTAACCTATATTGTTTCCCCATAAAATGTTTTTGGGATGATGTGAAAACATTTTATGGGGAAACAATATAGGTTAAATGCGTGTATTTCCAAAAATTAAAAACACAGAAAAATAGCGACCTAACTGGATGCCATAAGGAATAATAAGAAGTAGAAGAACCAAACTCCAAAGTTAACAGAAAAAATGAAATACTACTTTTGACTATAGAAATAAAGGAAACACAAACAAACCAGAAGGAAAAAATCAAAAGAACTCAAACGTCACTTTTGAAAACTTTAATAAACTAGGGAAGCCATTACCTGAATAAAACAGGGAGATAAGCACACAGCTGAAAGTATAAATCCACATGACAGCTGATAGAAAAAAAAAAAAAAACCTGAAATACCCCTCTACACAATTATGCCAGCAAATCCAAGACTGAGAGAAAAGAATTTATTCCAAGACACATATCAACTCCAAAGTTTAGGTCAGTAAATCTACAAAATCTGAGCTCTCTACTAGTAACTAAAGCATTTGAAGCAGTAATCAAACCTCTGCCACACACAGAAGGCCAGGTCCAAATCATTTTTCTGAGCAACTCTTGTAGACATTTAATGAAGGGAAGGTTGTTTCTTCTATTGATTCCAGAAATGGAGGCAGGGAGACTCTAGTTTACAAGTATAAAGACCCAATTCAGTTAAAGACACTATAGGAAATAAATTATATGCCATTTCAATAAGTAAAGATAATAAAATTATAATTCTTTCCTTTTCTCCGTCTCTCCTCATCTGGTTTTGCAAAGGCCAGATTGTTTTTCTTTTAATATTTTTTGTTCTGTTGAAACCAGCCTATCTACTGTCATTCGTTTTTGACTGAGTATTAACGGATGTTTCAGTTCCATATATGACCTAGTGCTCCTTCTAATATATGCCATACTCCTGAACAACCATTAACCAGTTCCCTCATTCCCTAAATGACTATCTTTTCTGTAACCCATAGCTTGGTTCTCAGAACCTGGGTCACCCCTGGTTTGTCTACTTCTCTGACTTCTTCCCCATCAGTTTTCCTTTCTTTACTAAGGGCCATGGTATTCCTCCTGGGGACATACGAGGGAAGCCATATGATATGATATTTTCCTTTTTTTTTTTTTTTTTTTTTTGCTTCCCTTGTTCATTTCACATGACCCAGTTCTGTGTCATTCATGTAAAGGCAAGTACCAGGTTTTCATCCTCCCTGATGGCTGAAAAATAATCTGTTGACAATATGGATCACACTTTCTTTATCCAAGAATCTTTGCAAGGACATTGTGGTTAAATCCACAGCTCTGCTGGAGTGGGAATTGCAGGCCATCAATACGGGCCGTTCCTTTTCCGATGATTAAAGGGACTTTGTCAACATGGCTATTCCCTTTACCACAGCAAGTAGAGCTAACTAACAATGACAAAAAGTGCTCTCCAAGGCTCTAAAATAAGAGTTAGCTCTGATGCAGAATATCACTCTTCTTGAAGCCTTTGCAAATGTGTTTAAGGTAAAGACATGTGGATATAGCCCTAATCCCTTATGACTAGTGTTTGAGAACACTAGGAGATGAGGAAACAGAAAGCAAAATACATGTATGCCCTAACACTTTTCCTTGGAAATGTACTTTCCATCCCTTAGTTATCACGGACCCATAGGGAAAAGATGCTGAGAAAGGACTCTCACCCACAGGATGACAAAACCCACGGAGAGCTGTTGATACACAAAATGCCTCACTGTTTATTGATATCTCAAGAAATTGCAGTGGAAATAATTAAATCTAACCATCTCTTGAGAAATTCTGGCCCTAAAGAATAGTATACTGAATGTTATTTCCTTTTCTCTTTGTCTAGAAAGGGGAAGTGGGACATTAAAACCCAAGACTACTTGAGTTCTTGATCAGGCTCAGAGGGCTCTCTTTCTCTTTCCCAGGACTTCCTACCTAAAGCCATAGGACTCAAAGGTCATCAGAGAGGGACTGCGCTCCAGTGAAGCCACTTTCTGTGATGTCACAAAGGTCATAGCAAGCACTTATCATCAATCCACGTCTGAGCAGTATACTTGGCTGGATTAGTCATGGGAGGGCCAAGAGGATCCCAAGCCTCCCAAACCGCTGAAGGCACCTGAGTCTCTCACCAAGGCTGTTTGTGAAGCGAGTTGGTGTCACCTTCTCCATGTCCGAATTGGTAGTCTTTGGGGGGTGACTGTCAGCACCAGCCCTATGGACACCAGATAAAGACAAGAATCCACCATTCTATCTTAGCCACCAAAGGTCAAGAAGCAATCAGGTCTCAAACAAAGCCTTAGTGAAGTAATTCCACCCAATCAGGGCGCTTCTGACCAGGAAAAGGGCCACCCATGGAAAGCTTAAAGGGAACACCCACAACCATGCCAAAGACATGTCTGGAGTCTTCAACAGCAAGGACACGAGTACCTCCAGTTTCTATGGAAATTGTGCCAAAACAGCCTCCCAATCTTCAAAACTGACCAAGCACCAAAGGCATACTCTATACCCTAGACCCTTAGGTCCAGGAAGGACTCATGTACTTTATGTCCACAGGAGCAAGCACGGGGCATGTTGGGAGAGACCCATAGCCCAAGTGATGCTATCTGAAAGACATTCATGCCCATATCATTATGACTACTTTTATATCCAAAAGGCCGCATTTGAGAGGATTTGAATGTTGAAGAACCTTGAGCATTCCCACAGGCTGGTGCAGCTACCCTCTGGGGAACTGAATGGAGATGTGGCAGCACAAGCCTGCCCTAAAACTCTCATGACCATCCCCCAAGTGGTTTCATGCGATAAGCAAATAGTGCTTCTTGCCTATAATGGGCATGTTCTCATGGAGCCAGGAGAGGATGAATAATGTGTCAACAAGAGGCAACTACCGGGGGACAGACAATGGATTCTACAGGTTGGTGAGGAGATCCAGGAAGACAAAGAGCAGGAGAATGAACAAGGGAGCTCCTAGCAAAGGTCTGGCATTTTAGAATGGGAGGAGTTGCTCTGTACCTGGCTGCATTCCGTAGGAACTGGGTCCAAATTAAATAAAACGTCCTCTGGCCCAAATCAATCCTTGAACACTGGATTTTGTTTTGTTTTTGTTTTCGTTTTTTTGTCAAATGATGCACATGCACGTATTTGACAGAGAGACAGAGAGATCACAATGAGGGGGTGGAACTGGAGAGGGAGAAGCTGACTTGCCCCTGATATGGGAACCTGAGACCAGAGTCGATGCCATGGCCCTTGATCATGACTTGAGCTTAAGCCTGCCTCTGAACTGATGGAAACACCCCAGCACCCAATCTTTGCTTCTTTATACCTCCTAGTTCTAGACAAGTACCGCTGCTTTGTCATTGTTCAGAAATTGAGGCGATTCGGATTTTGGCTTGGCCAGGTGTTGCTTGAGCTATCTGACCTGCTTCAAGAGATGATCTAGCTTGTCCTCTTGAAGTCAGTGCCTTGGCTATGGACAAACTATTCTCCCACGCATATTTGGGTAAAGAGAATTCCTCCATTGCTATCTTTTGCAGGGGGAATGACACTATGTCTTGTGGTGCTCTTCTTCTGTGGAGGGTGATGGGAATCCTCTGTGCATCTGAATTTGGATCTCTGTTTCTGCTACCAGATGAGGGACATTTTCAGCACAGATTTCTCAAAGACAAGTTGAGCCCTCTTTTTATCTCTCACTCCTATTCTCCTTCAATAGGCACCTCTTTCTTGGAGTAAGATGACCTCCTTAAGCTCATTGTCATGTTCCACCATCCTTTCTTGTCTCTTCAGATTTGCTTCCATATTTTCCAGTTTTTTCTTCCAGGTCACTATTTGGATGCTCTGCTTCTGCCAGCTTCCTGGACTTTGCACCCAGTCTGCTACAAATCATTGCACCAGTGACTCTTTAATTTTTTTTAATCACGTTTAGCTCTGTGGTTCGAGACTCCTTGATGTCTTCTGTGTTTTTCTGATGTACAATGAGTCTCCTGGCTGCTGATTTCAATCTTCCAATGGGCGTGTTACATGTCAAAGTTTAACTTCAATTGCCTGCACATGATCATTTCT
The DNA here is from genome assembly GCF_964662115.1 of Mustela nivalis. Classification (NCBI taxonomy): domain Eukaryota; kingdom Metazoa; phylum Chordata; class Mammalia; order Carnivora; family Mustelidae; genus Mustela; species Mustela nivalis. The sequence goes on along the minus strand of NW_028136124.1, from coordinate 29,430 downwards.
TGTTCTTTTTCCTTGACATCAAATGATTCTTCTATCTTTGCATTGGATCTAGGTCTCTGTCTTCTTTTCATTAGTTGAAAAGCCTATTTTGTTTTCTATCCTGGGTGTAATTTTTTTAGGATAATGAGATCATGGCATACCCAGGGGCTGCCCCTTGAGGGAGTCTCCCATATGTGTGGCATGCATGCCCCATGCTGTGTGTTGTGGCTGTCCCTGGTCCTTGGAGCCCGTCATCTGCAGAGGCTCTCCTTGCCGGCCATTTGGATTGTTTGGGGTCTGGGCTGAATATGATGAGGCTTAGCTTAGTGTGCTCTGGTGTGCTTGTGAATGGAGATGTTCAGCCAACTCAATGGAATAAACGCCTGTTGAATGCTGTGGTCAGGGGAGAGCATATAGGTAGCACTTTTTTCTAGTCCCCCACGGTAGAGTCTGTTCTCCTGGGTCTAAGCAACTGGGACTGCAGAAGGGAGTTCCCTAAGTGTTCCATGGTTGGGATTTTGTGTTTGCAGATTAGGCCGCTAATGACCTCACTGACCTGTCTTTGGCCAGTAGCTCAGTCTTTATGTTACTAGGGCAAGAGCCCAAAATTTCTTCTGTCCCCATCGAGTCATCTCCACGAACACTGGCTCTCACGGATGCATTGCCAGAACCAAACATCTTACTGTGTCTCCTGGGATTGTCTCTGATTATGGTTTCCATGCTGTCTGAATCTGTTTGCTTGTTGGTGTCATCTCCAGGAGAAACACAGTGTTCTCTCGAGTCGATGTCTTCCAAGAGTGCTGATCTGAAAACTCTGGACTCAAGACACTTTGTTGGCAAGAACTCGTGACATTCAGACCCTCTGCTGGTCGCAGCCACTGGCATTGGGAAACATGGTTATGTGAGTTCCCAGTGTGTTCCTCGCTCCTGTGCCTTTGCCCTTTGCATTGTCTCACTGCCCTCTGAAGCACTCCCCATGTCTCCCAAAACCATGTTTCCAGGCTTGTGCCAAAGTTTCTTTGAATTCTTTTCTCTTTTGCTGTGGAGTTTGCTTTGTACGCTTCAGGTTCATTTCTGCCATATTGCACTTAATGTGGTAATACTCCAGTTGTGTTCCTGGATGAAGACAAGCCTGGAGTTCTCAGATACTATTACCATCTCACTGTCCTCCAAAAGCACTTCAGACTCTTACCCAACCATAAGCAAGAATGAATTCTTGCCACTTGCCCATGTGGCAGTGTTGTGGAGAGCATTGGACTACATCACATCTATCAGTCTCAGAAAGACAAATAATATACAATTTTATTCTCTAATGGTAGTCAAGGAACATGGTAAAAATCAAGTGAAAAGGGGACAAAAAACATGACTCTAACCAGGCATCCACAATTTGGTGTTTGTTTGAAGGCAGATTAGTGAGAATATGTGTTTATAGAAGAAGACTACCTGGGAAATTCTTTGCAGGAACTGTGGCTGGTAGTGATCGAATGTGAGCTTTCAAGGCATATCAAATTGAATTGCTATCCTTAAAAGACGGACTTTCTATCTCCTGAAATTTTGTTTTCAGTGTTATGTGAAACACAAACAGACAACACCCACCCACCCACCCACACACACACACACACACACACACACAAACACACACCAATAAGACACACAAAATATGGGGTGGAAGTGAGGAATTGCTCTAAAGGAATCAAACTCCAAAGAAAATACCATAAAGGGGAAAAGGACAGTGAATCCAAGTTGGACAAAAATGAAAATGAGAACATTAACTACTTACCTATCAATAATTAGTTAAAGTATTCAGGACTAAATTCTCATTTCCCTATAAACAGATTTTTGGAAAGATGAATATTTAAAAGTTAAAAAAAAAAAGGCAAAAAAGGTCCACAAGAAAACAGCAAAAACTAAACAGGCTTGTCCTTCTGTTGCCCATAGGAGATTTTTTTCCACTAAAGATACACATAGCATGGAAGAGACCTATAGCACAAGTGAAGCCAAAAGAAAGACAATATTTCCCATTTCAAGATGAAAATGTGTATCTCCAAAAGGACGTATTGAAGAAGATTCAAATGTTGAAGAATCTTGAGCATTCCCACCAGGTTTTGCAGCTACCTCTGGGAAACTGAATGGAGAAATGGCAGCAGAAGACTGCATTAAACCTCTCATTACTATCCCCAAATGGCTTCAGATGATAAGCAAACAGTGCCTCTTAAGGAAGATGGGCATGTTCTCATGGAGCCCCGAGAGGATGAACAATGTGACAACAAAAGGCCATTACATTGGGACAGACAGTCCCACTGTATGCTACAGTCCCACCGTATGCTACAGGTTGGAGGGGAGATCCAGGAAGACAAATAATAGAAGAATGAACAAGGGAGCTCAGACCTAAGGTCTAGCATTTTAGCATGGTGGGAAGTACTCTATACCTGGCTGCATTCCATGGGGACCTAGTTCTAAATTAAATAAACCATCCTCTGGCCTCAGTCAATCCTTGTAAAATGTTTTTGTTTTTGTATTTGTTTTTTATCAAATGATGCACATGCACATATTTGACAGAGAAACAGAGAGATTACCGTCAGGTAGTGGCACTGGAGAGGGGGGATCAGACTTGCCTCTTAGCATACTCTGAGACAAGACCCTTGGATCATGAGATGAGTAAAGCCCGCCACTGAACTGATGGACACACAGTGGCCCAAACTTTTGTCTTTTTAATACCTCACAGTTCTAGACAAGAACCACTTCTCTGTATTGTTCAGAAAATGCTTGGTCAGGTGTTGCTTGCTCTATATGACCTGCTTCTAGACCTGCTATAACTTGTTTTGAAGTAAGTGACTTGGCTATGTACACACTACTTCCCCATGCATAGTTGGGTAAAGAGTATCCCACCATTGCTAGCTTGGCAGGGGGAATGACACTATGTCTTCGGTTGCTCTACTTCTGTTGATGGTTATGGGACACCTCTCTGACTCTTAATATGGATCTCGGTTTCTGCTCCCAGATGAGGGACAATTTCAGTTCTGATTTCTCAAAGAAATATCTGGCCCTCTTTCTTCTCTCGCTCCTAGGTCTCCTATAATAAACACCTTTTTCCATTCCTTGGAGCTGATGATTTCCCTAATCTCATTGTCATATCCCATCATTCTTCACTTTTTCATTGGCTTTGCTTCCTTATTTTCCAGTGTTTGTCATCCAGGACACTAATTTGATCCTCTGCTTCTTCCAGGTTCTTGAGATTTGCCTGCAGTCTGTTACCAATCCTTTCATCAGAGACTCTTTATTTTATTTTATTAATTTATATTATTTTATTTTTATCACTTTTATCTCTGTGGTTCAAGACTCCCTAATGCCTTCTGTGTTTTTCTGATGTACAGTGAGTATCCTGGCTGCTGCTTTCCATCTTTTTGCGGTCGTGTTACATGTACAGGTTCCACTTCGATTGCCTGGTCATGATCATTTCTTCTTTGCCTTCAGCATCAGTTGATTCTTCCATTTTGCATTGGATCTAGATATCTCTCTTCTTCTCTCTATTCAAAAAGCCCATTCTTTTTTCTATTTTTTTTAAATTTTCAGCATAACAGTATTCATTATTTTTGCACCACACCCAGTGCTACATGTAATACATGGCCTCTATAATATCCACCACCTGGTTCCCCCAACCTCACACCCCCTGCCACTTCAAACCCCAAAGATTGTTTTTCAGAGTCCATAGTCTCTCCCTTCTACTCTCTAACTCCTCAAGTCCTCCATGTTATTTGTTATGCTCCAGAAGTAAGTGAAACCATATGATACTTGACTCTCTCTGCTTGAGTTACTTCACTAGAATAATCTCTTCCAGCCCCATCCATGTTGCTATAAAAGTTGGGTATTAATCCTTTCTGATGGAGGCATAATACTCCATACTGTATATGAACCATATCTTCCTTATCTATTCATCCCTTGAAGGTATCTTGGTTCTTTCCACAGTTTGGCGACCTTGGGAATTGCTGCTATAAACTTTGGGTTACAGATGACCCTTCTTTTCACTGCAGAGTCATAGGGAAGCTCCATTTTTTATTTCTTGAGAAATCTCAATACCGTTCTCCAAAGAGGCTGTACCAATTTGCATTCCCATCAACAGTGTAAGAGGGTTCCCCTTTCTCCACATCCCCTCCAACACACGTTTCCTATCTTGCTAATTTTGGTCATTCAACTGGTGTAAGGTGATATCTCAATGTGCTTTTCATTTGAATCTCCCTGATGACTGGTGATGATGAACATTTTTTCATGTGTCTGACAGCTCTCTGTATGTCTCCATTGGAGAAATGTCTGTTCATATCATTTGCCCATTTTTTGATATGATTGTCTGTTTTGTGCGAGTTGAGGTTGAGGAGTTCTTCATAGATCGTGGATATCAAACTTTTGTCTGTACTGTCAATTCCAAATATCTTCTCCCACTCCGTGGGTTGCCTCTTTGTTTTCTTGTCTGTGCAGAAGCTTTTGATTTTGACCCCTTTCCCTCTAACTACCCATGTCCTCCATGCTTTTAGTTATGCTCCACAAATAAGTGAAACCATATGATAATTGACTCTCTCTGCTTGACTTATTTCACTCAGCATAATCTCTTCCAGTCAAATCCATGTTGATACAAAAGTTGGGTATTCGTCCCTCTGATGGAGTCCTAATACTCCATAGTGTATATGGACCACATCTTCCTTATCCATTTGTCTGTTGAAGGGCATCTTGGTTCTTTCCACAGTTTGGCGACCCGCTATTGCTGCTATAAACATTGGGGTACAGATGGCCCTTCTTTTCACTACATCTGTATCTTTGGGGTAAATACCCAGGAGTGCAATGGCAGAGTCATAGGGAAGTTCCATTTTTAATTTCTTGAGGAAACTCCACACTGTTCTCCAAAGAGGCTGCACCAACTTGCATTCCCACAAACAGTGGAAGAGGGTTCCCCTTTCTCCAAATACCCTCCAACACATGTTGTTTCCTGTCTTGCTAATTTTGGCCATTCTAACTGGTGTAAGTTGATATCTCAATGTATATCTTGAAAGAAGTTGCTGTGGTTCAAATAGAGAGATTACTGCCTATATTCTCCTCTAGGATGCTGATGGATTCCTGTCTCACGTTGAGGACTTTTAACCATTTTGAGTTTATCTTTGTGTATGGTGTAAGAGAATGGTGGAGTTTCATTCTCCTACATATAGCTTTCCAGTGTTCCATCACCATTTATTGAAGAGACTGTATTTTTACCACTGTATATTTTTTCCTGTTTTGTCGAAGATTATTTGCCCATAGAGTTGAGGGTCCATATTTGGGCTATCTATTCTATTCCACTGGTCTATGTGTCTATTTTTTATGTCAGGACCATTCTGTCTTGGTGATCACAGCTTTGTAGTAAAGCTTGAAATCAAGTAACGTGATGCCCCCAGTTTAATTTTTGTTTTTCAACATTTCCTTAGCGATTCAGGGTCTCTTCTGATTCCATTCAAAATTTAGGATTATTTGTTGCATCTCTTTGAAGAATACCAGAGGAATTTTGATTGGAATGGCATTAAAAGAATACATTGCTCTAGGCAGTATAGACAATTTCACACTGTTTATTCTTTTGATGCAAGAGCATGAAATGGTCTTCCATATTTTTGTGTCTTCTTCAATTATTTTCATGAGTGTTCTGTAGTTCCTCGAGTACTATTCCTTTAAATTGAATTGATACTCTAATTTATTTTTCTGTATTTTCATTGTTAGTGTACAAGAAAACCACTGATTTATTCACATTCACTTTGTATCCTGCCAAGTTGATGAATTGCTGTATGAGTTCTAGTGGTTTGGGGGTGGAGTATCTTGGGTTTTCCATATAAAGAATCATGTTATCTGCAAAGAGAAAGAGTGAATTCTTCATTTCCAATTTGGATACCTTTTATTTCTCTTTGTAGTCTGAACTGCTGTTGCTAGGACTTTTAATACTATGGTGAACAAACAGCTTAGAAACCATGAAAAAGAATGAGGGAAATAAATGATGCCATGAAACGTTCCAATGTCAGAATTATCGAAATCCCTGAAGGGAAGGATAAAGAAAGAAGTCTCAAAGATCTAGTGAAACAAGTTCTTCATGAAAAATTTCCCAATCTCACATATTGAACCAGCAATCATGTACTAGACGCCTAACGGTCTCCTCCCAAGATTATAGATAACAAAAACAACCCATCAAGAAAACTGATAGTCAAATTGAGGAATCATAATTGAAGGTATAATCTTTTGAAAGCCACTAGTACATAGAGGTTCCTTACTTACAGAGGAAAGCCCATCAGAATCACGTCAGACCTCTCCACAGAGACGTCTCAAGCAAGAAAGGCCTGGAAAGATATATTCAGGGCACTAAATGAGAAGAACATGCAGCCAGGAATACTTTATCCAGCAAGACTGAGTTTCAAAATGGATGGAGAGATAAAGAGTTTCCAAGACCGGCAAGGTTTAAAAGACAATGCAACTACCAAGCTGACACTGAATGAATATTAATGGGGGTTCTATAAAAGAGGAAAAAATCCTAAGAATAGCATTGAACAGAAATATAGAGACAATTTACAGAAAGATAGACTTCAAAGGTCACACAATGTCAATAAAAACATATTTATCAATAATCACTCTCAATGTGAAAGGCCTAAATGTGCCCCCCAAAAATGGCACAGGGTTGCAGGTTGGATAAAAGGACAGGATCCGTCCATACGTTGTCTACGAGACACTTTTGAACCTAAAGATACACCCAGACTGAAAGTGAAAAGACGGAGAAACATCTTTCATGCCAATGTACTCAATAGAACGCTGGCGTAGCAATTCTCATATCCGATAAATTAGATTTTAAACTAACGACTATAGTCAGAGATACAGAAGGACATTACATAATTCTTAAAAGGGACTATCAACCAAGATGATCTAACAACTGTAAATAGCTCTGCCCCCAATATGGGTGCAGCCAATTACATAAGAAAACTGTTAATCAAGATAAAATGTCATATTAATATGAATGCATTAATAGTAGGAGATCTTAACACACCTCTTTTATAAATAGACAGATCATCCAAGAAGAAAATCCATAAAGAAACAATAGCATTTACTGACACATTGGACCAGATGGACCTCATAAATATATACAGAACATTCCTCCCTAAAACAACAGAACACTCATTCTCTCAAGTGCACATGGATCTCACTCACTATCCACCAAGACGATCTAACAATTGTAAATATCTATGCCCCCTATATAGGAACAGCCAATTACATAAGAAACTGTTAGTCAAGATAAAGAGTCATATTGACATGAATACATTATAGTAGGAGATCGTAACCTGCCTAACATCATCCAAGCAGAAAATCCATAAAGAAAGCATTAAATGACACATTGGACCACATGGACCTCATAGATATATACAGAATATTCCACCCTAAAACCACAGAATACTCATTTTCTCAAGTGCACATAGAACATTAACAAGAATAGACCACATACTGGCTCACAAATCAGGACTCAACCTATACCAAAAGAATGAGAATATTCCCTGCATATTCTCAGATCACAATGCTTAGAAACTGGAGATCAATCACATGAAAACGTTTCTAAGGAACTCAAACACCTGGAAGCTAAAGAGCTCCTTGGTTAAGAATGCTTGGATCACCACACACAAAAATAGACTCCCAATGGATGAAAGACCTCAATGTGAGAAAGGATTTCATCAAAATCCTTGAGGAGAACAGAGGCAGCATGCTCTTTGACCTCAACCGCAGCAACATCTTTCTAAGAATATCACCAAAGTCAACAGAAGCAAGGAAACAAATGAACTATTGTGATTTCATCAAGATCAAAAGGAAACAGTGAGCAAGACCAAAAGACAACTGACAAACTGGGAGAAGATATTGCAAATGACATATCCAATAAAGGGCTAGTATCCAATATGTATAAAGAGCTTGGAAAACTCAACACACAAAGAACAATGTAATACTCTGCAACCATCAAAAGAAAAGAAATCTTGCCATTTGCAATGACGTGAATGGAACTAGAGGGTATTATGCTTCACAAAATAAGCCAATCGGAAAAAGATAACTATCATATGATCTCCTTGATATGAGGAATTGGAGATGCAATGTGGGGAGTTTGGGGAGTACGAAAAGAACAAATGAAAGAACATGGGATTGGGAGGGAGACAAACAATAAAGGACTCAATCTCAAAAACTAGACTGAGGGTTGCTGGGGTGAAGGGGGACAGGAGAGGGTGGTGAGGATATGGACTTCGGAGAGGGTATATGCTATGATTAGTCCTGTGAATTGTGTAAACTTGGCGATTCACACTGGGGATAAAAATAAGTTATATATTGATAAAAATAATGAATGAATTACTTTAAAAATTTTTAAAAAGACGAAATCTTGAATCAACCAGGAGATCAAAGAAGAACTCAAACAATTCAGGGAAAACAATGAGAATGAAGACATTTTGGTCCAAAACCTATGGGATACAGCAAAGATGGTCGTAATGGAGAAATACATATCCATCCAAGCTTCCCTCAAAAAATATGTAAAAATCCAGAATACACCAGCTGTCTCTACACCTTAATGAACTGGAGAACCAACAACAAATCAAACCAACTCCATACATAAGAAGGAAAATAATCGAGATTAGAGCTGAGATCAATGAGGTAGAAACCAGAGATACAGTAGAATGTATCGATGAAACTAAAGTTGGTTTTTTGAAAGAATCAATAAGATCGACAAACAATTGGCCACACAAATCTTAAGGAAGGAAATAAAGCCAAAATTAATAAAATTATGAATAAAAAGGGAGAGATAGCAACTAACACCAAGGAAACAATTATCAGAAGTTATTATCAATAGTTATATGCCAATAAGCTAAGCAATCTAGATGAAATAGATGCATTCCTGGAAAATTTTAAATGCCCAAAATTGAACCAGGAAGAAATTAACAACCTGAATAGAACGATATCTATTAACTAGATTTAAGCAGTGATCAAAAACCTCCCAAAAAACAAGAGCCTAGTACCTGAGGGATTCCCTGGGAAATTCTACCAAACTTTCAAAGAAGAAATAACACCTATTCTCCTGAAGCTGTTTCAAAAATTGAACCAGAAGAAAAACTTCCAGACTCTTTCTATGAATCCAGCATTACCCTGATCCTTTAACCAGGCAAGGACCCTATCAGAAAAGAGAATTTTAGACCAATATCACTGATGAATATGGATGCTAAGATTCTCAGCAAGATCCTAGAACAGGATCCAACAGCAAATTAAAAAAAAAAAAATCCACCATTACCAGGTGGGATTCATCCGTGGGCTACAAGGATGATTCAACATTTGCAAATCAATCAATGTGATAGAACAAATCAATATGAGAAGAGAGAAGAACCACATGGTCCTCTCAATTGATGCAGAAAAAGCATTGGACAAAATCTAGCATCCGTTCCTGATCAAAACTCTTCAAAGTATAAGGATAGAAGGACCATTCATGAACTTCATCAAATCTATGAAAGACTCACAGCAAATATCATTGTCAATGGTAAAAAGCTTGCAGCCTTCCTGTTGAGATCAGAAACTTAAGTAAACCCACTCTCACCAATCTAGTTCAACAAAATATTAGAAGTCCTAGCAATAGCAATCAGACAACAGAGAGAAATAAAAGGTATCAAAATTGGCAATGAAGAAATTAAGTTCCTCTCTTTGCACATGACATGATTCTTTATGTGGGAAATCCAAAAGACTCCACCCCGCAAACTAATAGAACTCATATAGCAATTCAGTAATGTGTCAGGATACAAAGTCAATGTATAGAAACAGAGGCTTTCTTTTACACTAACAATGAAAATACCGAAAGGGAATTAGGAGAATCAATTCCATTTACTATAGCACCAAGAAGCTTAAGATACCTGGGAATAAACCTAAACAAAGAGGTAAAACCACACCTACAAAATGTTAGAATTGACGGGAGACTTTCGTCCTGAATGCTGAATGAATTATTGTTAGGTAAGAAGTTCATTTTCTCATTTCGGTTGACTTCTGTCTTGAATTCTCTGTGCCTTTCCCTTTTATGGTATTTTCTTTGGGGATGCTTCATTAGTGCAATCTCTCACTTCCTCCCCCTCTTTCGCGTGTCTTCTCTGTGTGTGTGTTCGTGTGTGTGTGCATGTGCATGTCTTAATGTGTGCGTGGTCTGTGTGTTTTTCACAAAAAAGTTATAATTAAATTTCAAGAGGTAGGAATTGGGTCTCTTAAGGTTAGCAATTCAATTTGACATGCCTTGAAAATACATTCCATCCGTTTCAAGAACATCTTCTGCAAGGAATGTCATCATTTGTACTCTTCCATAAACACGTATTCTCACAAAACTGCCTTCAAACAAACACCACATTTTGTGTGCCTCATTAGAATCGTATTGTTTGTCCCTATACCCCTTATTTTTCATATGTTTCTTGACTGTCTTGAGGGAGTGAAATCGTCTGTTTGTTTTCTTTCTGAGAATGATAGATATGAAGGAGCCCAAAGCTCTCTGCAAGCCTGTCACATGAAACATGTGGAAGAATTCATTCTTGCTTATGTCTCAGTAAGAATTTGCGGTGACATGGAGGACAGTGAGATGGTAGTAGTGTCTAATAACCTCGTGCTTGTCTTCAGCCATGAAGGCAAAAGGAAGATGACAACAATAACGGAAGCAGGGTGGAAATTGACCTGAACCCTACACAGTAAACTCCACAGAGTAAGAGATCGGAGGTCGCAGAAACTATGGGAGAAGTTTGGAGACATGGCTCATGGGAGATTTGGGTGGTTCGTGCATCAGAGGGCAGTGACCCATGCAAAGGACAAAGGAACCCACAAGGAACCCACAAGGAACCTGTTTCCCAGTGCAATTGGCTGTGACGAACGGAGGGTCTGAGTTCTTGACAACAAAATTGTTGAGGGCTGGAGTTTTCAGATCAGCAGGCTTGGCAGAAATTGACTCAAAAGAACACCGTGTTTTTCTTGGAGGGGACACCAGCAGACAGCCTGGAGACCATGATCAGAAACAATACCAGGAGATAAAGTTGGAGGAGAGTGGGACCTGGCAGTGCATCCGTGAGAGGCAGTGTTTGTGGAAATGATTCAATGGGTGCATAAGAAATGTTTGGCTCTCAAACCAGTAGCAACAGGACCGAGCTACTGGCCAAGACAGGATGGTGATACATTTGCTGCCTACCCTGCCAACACGAAAACCCAACCGTGGAACACTTGGAGGACTGCCTTCCTCAGTCCTAGATGCTTAGTCCAAGGAGAACACATTCTCCCATAGGGGACAAGAAGAATGCCTTGACCACATGCTCTCTTCTGAACACAGCATTCTGAAGGCCTGCATTCTATTGGGTTGTGGAATGTCTCCTTTCACACACACACCAGATCCTACTAAGCAAAACCTCAGCATATTCAGCCCGGGCCCCAAACACACTAAACGCCAGACAAGGAGGGCCCTTGCAGTTGAATGGTCTCAAGGACAGGGACAGCAAGAACACAACAACAGATGGCATGCATCACACACACACACACACACACACACACAAACCCATCATCCTTTAAGGGCCAGCACTTGGTCACTCCCGGATTTCCTCTTCTTAAAGACATTAACCTCAGTATGGAAAAAGAATGAGCTTTCAGAATACGGAGAGGAAGACAGAGACTTATATCCAAGGCAAAGATGAAAGAATCAACTGATGCTAAGGTAAAAGAACAAGAAATGAACACGGCTAGGCAATCAGAGAGAAACTTCTACATAGAACACGCCCGATGGGGTATAGAAAGGAGCGGCCTGGATACTTCCTGTACATCAGAAAACATAGAAGATATCAGAGAGTCTCGAACCACAGAGATAAACTGATAAAGATAAACGAACATAAATAGCTCCTGAAGAGAAGATTGGTAGGAGACTGGATGCAGTGTGGGAACATGGCAGAGGTAGAGGATCCAATGAGTGACCTGGAAGAACTAGTCTAGAAAAAAGCAAGCAAATTCTAAAAGAGAAGGAAGAATGACGGGACATGACAATGAGCTTAGGGAATCATCATTTCCAGGAATTGAAAGAGGTGCCTTTTGTAGGAGAAGTAAGAGTGAGTGAAAGAAAGAGGGCTGAACATGGATTTGAGATATCAGGGCTGAAAATGACCCTCATCTGGTAGCACAAACAGAGGTCCACAATCAGAGGCAAGGAGATACTACCATCACCTTCCAAAGAAGCAGAGCACCAAAAGACATAATGTCCTTCCCCCTGGAAAATCTAGGCATGTAGGAATTCTCTTTAGGCAAATAGGCATCGGAGAATCGTTTGTCCATAGCCCAGTCACTGACTTCAAGAGGAAAAGCTATACCAGCTCTCGAAGCAGGCCGGATAGCTCAAGCAACACCCGGCCAAGCCAAAATCCTTATCCCCTGCATTTCTGAACAATGACAGAGCAGCGGTTCTTGTCTAGAACCAGGAGGTATTCAGAAGTCAAAGGTTGGGTCCCTTGTTGTGTCCATCAGTTCAGATGCGGCCTTCAGATCAACTCATGATTCCAGCGTTTTGGCAATGAGTGTGGTCTCAGGTTCTCTGCTCAGGGGCAAGTAAGCTTCTCCCTCTCCAGCTCCAACCCCTGATTGCGATCTCTCTGTCTATCTGTCCAATACGTGCATGTGTATAATTTGACAAGATAACAAAAACAAAACCAGGGTACATTTATTGATTGGTGCCAGAGGATGTTTTCTTGAATTTGGGCCTACATTCCTGTGGAGGGTAGCCAGGTACAGAGAACCTCTCACCATCCTAAAATTCCCGACCTTCGCTTCGAGCTCCCTCATTTATTCTACTGCTCTTTGTCTCCCTGGATCTCCTCACCAACCTGAAGCATCTGCTGTCTGTCGTGCTGTACTGACCCCTTGATAACAATTGTGCATCTTCTCTGGGCTCCATTAGAACATGCTCATCTTCTGCAAGAGGCACTGCTTGCTTATCTCATGAAACAATTTGGGGATGATCATGAGAGGGTGAATGCAGGCTTGTGCTGCCACAGTTCCATGCAGTTCCTCAGAGGGTAGCTGCTCCAACCTGAGGGAGTGCTCAAGGTTCTTCCACATTAGAATCCTCTTCAATGTGTCCTTTTGAACATAAAAGTTGTCTTCCTGAAACGGTTAGGAAGTCTTTCAGATGGCTTCACTTGGGTTTTAGGTCTCTTCAAACATGCTCTCTGTTTGCTCCTGTGGACTCCAAGTACATGAGTCCATCCTGGACCTAAGGATAAGGGTCTGCCTTGATGCATGGTCATTTTTGAAGATTGGGAGGCCTTGTTGGCACCGTTTGTGGAGACGCTCAAGGTACTCGTGTCCTCGCTGTGGAAGACTCCAGACATGCTTTGGCACGTTTGCGGGGGTTCATTTGGAGCTCTCCTTGGGTGGCCATTTTCCTGTTCAGAAGCACCGTGATAGGGTGGGAGGGCCTGACCCTTTTGCCGGGCTCAGATTTCCTCCCTGAGTCTTTGCTTGAGGCCACAATGTTTCTAGGCCTGTCGTGGTTAAGATGGAATGGTGGATGATTGCCTTTCTCTGGAGTCCAGAGGACTGGAGCTGACAGTCATGACCAAACACTACGAACTTGGCCATGGAGAAGGTGACACCAACTCGCATTGCAAACTGCCTTGATTTGAGACCCAAGCAGCTCCAGCAGTTTGGGACGGCTTGGTGTCCTCTTGTCCCACCCATGACTACTCCAGCCAAGTGTAGTGATCAGGCGTGGGTTGATGAGGAGTGGTTGCTATGACCTCAAAGCTTTGTGACATCACAGATGCTGGCTTCACTGTAGCAGCTGTCCCTCTCCAATGACCTTGGCGTCCTATGGCTTTAGGTAGGAAGCCCCAGGAAGGACAGAACAAGAGCCCTCTGAGTCTGATGAAATACTCAGGTTGTCTTGGGGGTTAATGTCCCACTTCCCCTTTCTAGACTAAGAAGAAAGAAAATGACGTTCAGTTTACCTTTCTTTAAGCCAACATTTCCCCAGATACGGAAAGGTGTCCTATTTCCACTAAAATCTCTAGAGAGCTCAAGACACAGGAGACAACAGCTCTCCGTGGGTTTTGTCATCTTGTGGGTGAGAGCGTCCTTTGTCAGCGTCTTTTGCCTATGGGTCAGTGATGAGTAAGGTTGGAAGGTCCCTTTTCGAGGAAAAAGGTGAGGGCTTCGATATCCGGTGCTGTCTGTGGCCTCATCTCCTAGTGTTCTGAAATGCATGGCCAGGGATTAGGGCTCTGTCTCCCTGGTTTTCCCTTAATTACCTTTGCAAAGTCTTCGAGGTGACTGACCTTCGGCATCACAGCTAACTCTTAAGGGAGAGGCCTGGACTGCACCCGTTGTCATCATTAATTAACTATACTTGTTGTGGTACCGGGTATAGACACGCAGACCAAGTCTCTTTAGTCAGAATGAAAGGGACGGCCTATACTGACGACTTGCAAGGCCCATTCGAGCAGACCTTTGGAATGAGCCACAATGCTCTTACAAGGACTAGTGCATAAGGAAGGTTCAGTCCATTTTGGCAACACAGTATTTCTCAGCCGTTGAAGAAAATGAACCCCTGGACCTTGCCTTGACATGAATGTCCCATACCCTGCTGATGGGAAATGGAAAAGGCAAGCAGACAAAGGGAAATGTCATATGGCTTCCCACAATATGTGCTTCGGGAGGAATACCTTGGCCCTTAGTAAAGGAAGGGAAAACTGAAGGGCAAGAAGTCAGAGAATGAGAACCACCAGGAGTGACTCAGGACTCTGAGAACCAAGCTGAGTGTTACAGAAAAGAGAACTGTTAAAGGGGTGTTCAGGAGTTGTGGCATATATTAGGAGGAGCACTGGGACGTACATGCAACTAAAGCATCCGTGAATACTCTGTCAAAAACGGATGATGGATGATAGGCAGGCTTTCTCAACAAAACAGCAACAACAACAACAACAAAAATTCAGAGGAAAATAATCTGGCCCTTTCAAAACCAAAGGAAGTCACAGGGAGAAAAGGAAAGCATTATATTGTTTATTATCTTTCCTTATTGAAATGACATGGGATTGCTTTACCAAAATGTCCTTCTCTGAATTGTGTCTTTATCCTTGTGACTTATAGTCTACCCGCCTCTTCCATCTCTGGAATCGATGAGAGGACATGGCAATGCCTTCGCTCAATACCTAGAAGAGTGGCCCAGGAAAATGACTTGGACCTGGCCTTCTGTGTGTTGGCAGGTGTTGGATTACTGATTCAAACGCTTCAGTCACTACTAGAGAGCTGAGATTTTGTAGGTTTCCTGACCTAATCTTGGGAGTTGCTATGTGTCTGATAATTTATCCTCTTCTCTCCGGTCTTGGATTTGCTAGCATAAATGTGTGGATGTGTCTCTTAGGATATTCTTTTTTCCTTTCTACCAGTTCTCAATTTGTTTTATACTTTCAGCTGTGTTCTTGTCTCCCTTTTTATCCCAGTAATGGCTTCTGCAGTTTCTTCATGATTAAGACACTGAATTGTGAGATCTCCTGATTTTTTTTCCTATTGGTTTGTTTGTATTTTCTTTATTTCGATAACTATATGCATTATTTCATTTTTTCTGTTAACTTTGGAATTTGGTTCTTCTTCTTCTTGTTCCTTCAGCATCGAGGTAGGTTGCTTTACTTTTTTTTTTTTTTTTTGGTGTTTTAAATTTTGGAAATGCATGCATTATCCCTATATGGTTTCCCCATGAAATGTTTTGGCATCACCCCATAAGTTTCTTGACATTCCTTTGTTCATAGCTCTTTCTGTTTTTCCTTTGGATTTTCTTTCTTACATTCATTGCTATTTCGTGACGTGTTGTGTTTTCCAACTTTTAGTGTCTGGCTGTATTTCCAATTTGAAAGTGATATCTTCCCGTTTTCATACCTTCATGATCATAAGTGCACCGGATAGGTTTTGACTTCTCTTCCATTAATTACCACTGGATTTGGACTCCAGATCATGACCTGTGATATACAAAGTTTGGTCTGCCTTTGAGAAGAACATATCTTATGCTCCTCAGATACGCAATCTTACTCATGGATCCCCAAAGCTCAGGAGGTCTAGAGAGCCAATGTGGACGTCCGTTATTCCTTAACACCTTTCCATCCCGATGATCTGTGCTGTGCTTAACGTGGATATCATAGTCCCCAACAATATTGGATTAAAGTCCCCATCTCCCTTCCTCTCTGTTCATATGCTTCCAACGTTTAGATAAACCAATGTTTTTGGTGTATATGTTGGCAATTCTTTTTTTTTTTTTTTAAAGATTTTATTTATTTATTTGACAGAGAGAAATCACAAGTAGATGGAGAGGCAGGCAGAGAGAGAGAGGGAAGCAGGCTCCCTGCCGAGCAGAGAGCCCGATGCGGGACTCGATCCCAGGACCCTGAGATCATGACCTGAGCCGAAGGCAGCGGCTTAATCCACTGAGCCACCCACGCGCCCCTAAGTTGGCAATTCTTCCAGGTTTCTGGTGTTTGGATGCTCCATCAAGACAAAACACCTTCTGCTAATCTTTTGTCACTCGGAGGCATCAAATCGCTCCATTTGACGTAGGCACAATCACTTTGGCTCTCTTCCCCTTGGCAATAGTGTAACCTACGTTTTCCCAATATCTTCGCTTTCAAGCCATATGTATGTTTATATAGGAAGGAAATTTCCTATTGTCAACAGAAGGTCGAGCTTTTTAATATTTTTGTTTTCTTATGGATCTTTTTTGCCTTTTTTTTTTTTTTGGTGATTTCAAGCACACTTATGAAGTGCTTGTATTGTCGGGAGTCTTTAATCCTGAATACTGAATGAATTATTGATAGGTAAGTAGTTCACATTCTCATTTCTGTTGGCTTCTGACTTGGATTCTCTTTGCATTTCCCCTTTATGGTATTTTCTTTGGGGTTGCTTCCTTAGTGTGATTCTGACTTCTTCTCCCTCTTTTGCATGTCTTATCTGTGAGTGTGTTCAGGTGTGTGTGCATGTGCCAGTGTTAATGTGTGTGTGGTCTGTGTGTGTTTCACATAACACTTATAATTAAATTTCAAGTGATAAGAATTCGGTCTCTTAAGGATAGCAACTGAATTTGAGATGCCTTGAAAAATCACATTCCATTCATTTCGGAACATCTTCTGCAAGGGACGTGATCTATTTTCCTCTTCGAAAAACACGTATTCTCACAAAACTGCCTTCAAACAAACACCAAATTTTTGTGCCTCATAAGAATAGATTTTTTGTCCCTATATCCCTTGCTTTTTCATATATTTCTTGACTGTCTTGAGGCAGTGAAATCTTCTGGTTTTTGTCCTTCTGAGACAAACAGTCTGTTTGTTTTCTTTTTGAGAATGATAGATGTGTTGAAGCCCAATGGTCTCCGCAACCCTGCCACATGAGACATGTGGAAGAATTCATTCTGGCTTATGTCTTAGTAAGAATTTGTGGTGACATGGAGGACAGTGAGATGGTAGTAGTGTCTAATAACCTCGTGTTTGTCTTCAGCCATGAAAGCAACAGAAAGAAGACAACATAAACTGCAACAGGGTGGATATTGACCTGAAGCCTACAAAGTAATCTCCACAGCGAAGAGAATGGAAGTCGCAGAGACTAAGGGAGAAGGTTGGAGACATGGCTCAGTGGAGATTTGTGTGGTTCATGCATCAGAGGGCAGAGATACCATTCAAAGGACAAAGGCACAGGAAAACAGGGCTCACTGGGAAACCACAAGGAACCTGTATCCCAGTGCCATTGGCTGTTATGAGCATAGGATCTGAAGGGCACAAGTTCTTGAAACACAAGTCGTGAGGGCTTAATTTTTCAAATCAGCAGACTTGGCAGACATTGGCTCGAAAGAACACCACGTTTTTCCTGCATAGGACACCAACAAGCAACCAGGTGCAGACAGCCTGGAGACAATGATCAGAGACAATACCAGGAGAAGCAGTGGGAAGATGGTGGTACCTGGCAGTGCATCCATGAGAGGCAGTGTTCGTGGAAATGACTCAATGGGGGCATAAGAAATTTAGGGCTCTCTCACCAGCAGCATCAAGACAGAGCTATTGGCCAAGAAGGACAGTGAGGACATTTGCTGCCAAGCCTGCCAACACGAAATCCCAACCATGGAACACTTGGAGGACTGCCTTCCTCAGTCCAAGATGCTTAGTCCACGGAGAACAGACTCTCCCATTGGGCACGAGAAGAAAGCCTTGACCACATGCTCTCTTCTGAACACAGCATTGTGCAGGCCTGCATTCTTTAGAGTTGGTGGAATGTTTCCTTTCACAGGCACACCAGAGCCCACCTAGGTAAACCTCGGCATATTCAGCCCAGACCAAAAACACATCAAACGTCAGGAAAGGAGGGCCCTAGCAGTCGACTGATCTCAAGGAAGGGTCAGACGTACACAACAGATGGCATGCATGCCATACACATACACAAACACACACCAAAATCCCTGAAGGGTCAGCCCTTGGTCACTCTGGGATCTCATCTTTATAAAGAAATTAACCTCAGGATAGAAGACAGAATGAGATATTCAAATACGGAGAGGTATACAGAGACCTAGTTCCAAGGCAAAGATGGAAGAATCAATTGATGCCAAGGTAAAAGAATAAGAAATTATCCAGGCTAGGCAATCGGGGTGAAATCTCTACATATAAAAAGCCTAAGGGGATTGAAAGCAGCGGCCTGGATACTCCCTGTACATCAGAAAACATAGAAGATATCAGAGAGTCTCGAACCACAGAGATAAAACTAAAAATATAAAAGAACTTAAAGAGCTACTGAAGAGAAGATTGGTAGGAGACTGGATGCAATGTCCGGGAACATGGCCGAGGTAGAGGATCCAATTAGTGACATGGAAGAACAAGCCTAGAAAATAAGGAAGCAAATTCTTGAGAGTAGGCAAAATGATGGAACATGAGAATGAGTTTAGGGAATCATCAACTCCAAGGAATTGAAAGAGGTGCCTCTTGTAGGAGAAGTAAGAGTGAGAGAAAGAAAAGAGGGCTGATCCTAGATTGGAGAACTCGGGGCTGGAAAGGACCCTCATCTGGGAGCAGAGAAAGTGGTCCAGAATCAGAGGCACAGAGGACTCCCAACACCTTCCACAGAAGCGGAGCACCTAAAGACATAGTGCCATTCCCCCTGGAAAATCTAGGCATGGAGGTATTCTCTTTAGGCAAATAGGCATTGGAGAATAGTTTCTCCATAGCCCAGTCACTGACTTCAAGAGGAAACGCTATACCAGCTCTCGAAGCAGGCCGGATAGCTCAAGCAACAGCAGCCAAGCCAAAATCCTTATCCTCTGCATTTCTGAACAATGACAGAGCAGCGGTTCTGTCTAGAACCAGGAGGTATTCAGAAGTCAATTGTTGTGTCCCGGGTTGTGTCCATCAGTTCAGAGGCGGCCTTCAGATCAACTCTTGATTCCAGGGCCTTGGCATTGACTCTGTTCTCAGGTTCTCTGCTCAGGGGCAAGTAAGCTTCTCCCTCTCCAGCTCCACCCCCTGATTGGGATCTCTCTGCCTCTCTGTCCAAACGTGCATGTGCACGTTCGATAAGATAACAAAGACAAAAACAGTGCACAATAATTGACTGGGGCCAAAGGATGTTTTATTGAATTTGGACCTAGGTTCCTATGGAGGGCAACCAGGTATAGAGAACCTCCCACCATTTTAAAATGCCCGACCTTCGCTTGGAGCTTCCTTGTTCTTTCTCCTGTTTTTTGCCTTCCTGGATCTCCTCACCAACCTGCAGCATCCGCTGTCTGTCGTGCTGTACTGACCCCTTGTTAACACATTGTGCATCCTCTCGGAGCTCCATTGGAACATGCCCATCTTCTTCAAGAGGCACTGTTTGCTTATCGCATGTAACCATTTGGGGGATGGTCATGAGAGGGTGAAGGCAGGCTTCTGCTGCCACATCTCCATGCAGTTACACAGAGGGTAGCTGATCCAACATGAGGGAGTGCTCAAGGTTCTTCCACATTCGAATCTTCTTCAATGCGTCCTTTTGCACATACAAGTTGTCTTCCTGAAACGGGCACGGAAGTCTTTCAGATGGCTTCACTTGGGCTTGGGTCTCTTCCAACATGCTCTCCGTTGGCTCCAGTGGACTCCAAGAACATGAGTCCGTCCTGGACCTAAGGTTCTAGGGTGTAGAGTCTGCCTTGGATGCATGGTCTTTTTGGAAGATTGGGAGGCCTTGTTGGCACTGTTTCTGGAGACCATCGAGGCACTCGTGTGCTTGCTGTGGAAGACTCCAGACATTTCTTTGGCACGGTTGCGGGGGTTCACTTTGAGCTTCCCTTGGGTGGCCCTTTTCCTGTTGAGATGCTCCATGATTTGGTGGGAGGGTCTCACCCTTACGCAGGGCTCGGAATTCCTCCCCTGAGGCATTTCTTGTGGTCTGTTAGTTTCTTGGCCTGTTGTGGCTAAGATGGAATGAGGGATCCTTGCCTTTCTCTGAGGTCCAGAGGGCTGGTGCTGACACTCATGACCAAATACTATGAATTGGGCCATTTGAGAAGGTGACACCGACTCGCTTCGCAAACTGCCTTGGTGAGAGACTCAGGTGGCTCTAGCAGTTTGGGACGGCTTGGGGTCCTCTTGGCCTACCTATGACTACTCCAGTCAAGTGTAGTGATCAGGGCTGGGTTGATGAGGAGTGGTTGCTATGACCTCAAAGCTTTGTGACATCACAGATGCTGGCTTCACTGCAGCAGCTGTCCCTCTACCATGACCTTGGTGTCCTATGGCTTTAAGTAGGAAGCCCCAGGAAGGACAGAACAAGAGCCCTCTGAACCTGATCAAGAACTCAGGATGTCTTGTGGTTTAATGTCCAACTTCCCCTTTCTGGAGACATAGAGGAAGAAAAATGACATTCAGTATACCTTCCTTTAGGCCAACATATCCCCGGAGATGGCAAGGTGTCCTTTTACACTACAATTTCTAGATATCTCAAGAAAAGGTGAGGCCTCGCGGGTATGAGCAGCTCTCCGTGGGGTTTGTCGTCCTGTGGGTGAGAGCGTACTTTGTCAGCGTTTTTTGCTTATGGGTCAGTGATGACTAAGGTACGGAAAGTCCCTTTCCGAGGTAAAAGGTGAGGGCATCGATATATGTTGCCGTCTGTGTCCTCGTCTCCTAGTGTTCTAAAACACGCGGCTAAGGGATGAGGCCTCTGTCTACCTGGCTTTCCCTTAAATGCCTTTGCAAAGTCTTCGAGGAGAGTGACCTTCTGCATCAGAGCTAACTCTCAGAGAGGTCTACCGACCCGTTGTCATTATTAGTTAACTGTACTTGTTGTGGTAACGGGTATAGACATGTGGACCAAGTCTCTTTAGTCAGATGGAAAGGGACGGCGTATACCGACGGCTTGCAAGGACCATTCGAGCAGACCTTTGGAGTGAGTCGCAATGCCCTTGCAAGGTCTAGTGGATCAGGAAGTTTGGGTCCATTTTGGCACCACAGTATTCCTCTGCCATCAAAGTGAATGAACCCCTGGACCTTGCCTTGACAGGAATGTTCCATGCCCTGCTGTTGGGAAATGGAAAAGGCAAGCAGACAAAGGGAAATATAATATGGCTTTCCACAATATGTGCCTCGGGAGGAATACCTTGGCCCTAGTAAAGGAAGGGAATAATGAAGGGCAAGAAGTCAGAGAAGGAGACCCACCAGGAGTGACTCAGGACTCTGAGAATCCAGCTGAGGGCTACCGAAAAGAGGACTGCTTAATGGGTGGTCAGGAGTTGTGGCATATATTAGGAGGAGCACTAGGACGTCCATGCAACTAAAGCATCCATGAATACTTTGTCAAAAATGGATGATGGATTTCTCAACAGAACTGCAACAAGAACAACATAAATTCAGAGGAAAACAATGTGGCCCTCTCAAAACCAAAGGAAGTCACAGGGAGAAAAGGAAAGAATTATATTGTTTATTATCTTTCCTTATTGAAATGACATGGGTGGGTTTCCTAAAATGTCCTTCTTTGAATTGGGTCTTTATCCTTGTAAATTAGAGTTTACCCGCCTCTTCCATCTCTGGATTTGATGAGAGGACATGACAATGCCTTCACTAAATACATAGAAGAGTGGCCCAAGCAAATGACTTGACCTGGCCTTCTGTGTGTTGGCAGGGGTTGGATTACTGCTTCAAAGGCTTCCGTCTAAACTAGAGAGCTGAATTTTGTAGGTTTCCTGACCTAATCTTGGAAGTTTCTATGTGTCTGGGAATTTATCCTTTTCTCTCAGTTCTTGGATTTGCTAGAATAAATGTGTGGCTATGCCTTTTCGGTTATTCTTTTTTCTTGCTACCAGTTGTGATGTGGTTTCATACTTGCAGCTGTGTGCTTGTCTCCCTGTTTTATCCCAGTAATGGCTTCTGTGGTTTGTTCGTGTTGTCAAAACTCAAGTGTGAGATCTCCTGATTTTTTTCCTATTGGTTTGTTTGTATTTCCTTAATTTTGATAATCACATGTCTGATTTCAATTTTTCTGTTAACTTTGGAGTTCGGTTTTTCTTCATCTTGTTCCTTCAGTCGTCCTTTTAGGTGCTTTCTTTTTTGGTGTTTTTAAATATTGGAAATGCATGAATTTAACCCTATATGGTTTCCCCATAAAATGTTTTGGCATCTGTGTTCATCAAGGATATAGGTCTATAGCTCTCTTTTTTGGTGGGATCCTTGTCTGGTTTTGGGATCAAGGTGATGCTGGCCTCATAAAATGAGTTTGGAAGTTTTCCTTCCATTTCTATTTTTTGGAACAGTTTCAGGAGAATAGGAATTAGTTCTTCTTTGAATGTTTGGTAGAATTCCCCCGGGAAGCCATCTGGCCCTGGGCTTTTGTTTGTTTGGAGATTTTTAATGACTGTTTCAATCTCCTTACTGGTTATGGGTCTGTTCAGGCTTTCTATTTCTTCCTGGTTCAGTTGTGGTAGTTTATATGTTTCTAGGAATGCATCCATTTCTTCCAGATTGTCAAATTTATTGGTGTAGAGTTGCTCATAGTATGTTCTTATAATAGTTTGTATTTCTTTGGTGTTAGTTGTGATCTCTCCTCTTTCATTCATGATTTTATTTATTTGAGTCCTTTCTCTTTTCTTTTTGATAAGTTGGGCCAGGGGTTTATCAATTTTATTAATTCTTTCAAAGAACCAGCTCCTAGTTTCGTTGATTTGTTCTATTGTTTTTTTGGTTTCTATTTCATTGATTTCTGCTCTGATCTTTATGATTTCTCTTCTCCTGCTGGGCTTAGGGTTTCTTTCTTGACCTATATCCTTGATGAACACAGATGCGA
Source organism: Mustela nivalis (assembly GCF_964662115.1). Lineage (NCBI taxonomy): Eukaryota > Metazoa > Chordata > Mammalia > Carnivora > Mustelidae > Mustela > Mustela nivalis. The sequence continues at coordinate 6,114 of NW_028136124.1, read as the reverse complement.
AAATACTCAACAAAATACTAGCCAATAGGATTCAACAGTACATTCAAAAGATTATTCACCACGACCAAGTGGGATTTATTCCAGGGCTGCAAGGTTGGTTCAACATCCGCAAATCAGTCAATGTGATACAACACATCAATAAAAGAAAGAACAAGAACCATATGATACTCTCAATAGATGCTGAAAAAGCATTTGACAAAGTACAGCATCCCTTCCTGATCAAAACTCTTCAAAGTGTAGGGATAGAGGGCACATACCTCAATATCATCAAAGCCATCTATGAAAAACCCACCGCAAATATCATTCTCAATGGAGAAAAACTGAAAGCTTTTCCACTAAGGTCAGGAACACGGCAGGGATGTCCATTATCACCACTGCTATTCAACATAGTACTAGAGGTCCTAGCTTCAGCAATCAGACAACAAAAGGAAATTAAAGGCATCCAAATTGGCAAAGAAGAAGTCAAATTATCACTCTTCGCAGATGATATGGTACTATATGTGGAAAACCCAAAAGACTCCACTCCAAAACTGCTAGAACTTATACAGGAATTCAGTAAAGTGTCAGGATATAAAATCAATGCACAGAAATCAGTTGCATTTCTCTACACCAACAGCAAGACAGAAGAAAGAGATATTAAGGAGTCAATCCCATTTACAATTGCATCCAAAACCATAAGATACCTAGGAATAAACCTAACCAAAGAGACACAGAATCTATACTCAGAAAACTATAAAGTACTCATGAAAGAAATTGAGGAAGACACAAAGAAATGGAAAAATGTTCCATGCTCCTGGATTGGAAGAATAAATATTGTGAAAATGTCTATGCTACCTAAAGCAATCTACACATTTAATGCAATTCCTATCAAAGTACCATCCATCTTTTTCAAAGAAATGGAACAAATAATGCTAAAATTTATATGGAACCAGAAAAGACCTCGAATAGCCAAAGGGATATTGAAAAAAAAAGCCAACGTTGGTGGCATCACAATTCCGGACTTCAAGCTCTATTACAAAGCTGTCATCATCAAGACAGCATGGTACTGGCACAAAAACAGACACATAGATCAATGGAACAGAATAGAGAGCCCAGAAATAGACCCTCAAATCTATGGTCAACTCATCTTCGACAAAGCAGGAAAGAATGTCCAATGGAAAAAAGACAGCCTCTTCAATAAATGGTGCTGGGAAAATTGGACAGCCACATGCAGAAAAATGAAATTGGACCATTTCCTTACACCACACACAAAAATAGACTCAAAATGGATGAAGGACCTCAATGTACGAAAGGAATCCATCAAAATCCTTGAGAACACAGGCAGCAACCTCTTCGACCTCTGCCGCAGCAACATCTTCCTAGGAACAACGCAAAAGGCAAGGGAAGCAAGGGAAAAAATGAACTATTGGGATTTCATCAAGATCAAAAGCTTTTGCACAGCAAAGGAAACAGTTAACAAAATCAAAAGACAACTGACAGAATGGGAGAAGATATTTGCAAACGACATATCAGATAAAGGACTAGTGTCCAGAATCTATAAAGAACTTAGCAAACTCAACACCCAAAGAACAAATAATCCAATCAAGAAATGGGCAGAGGACATGAACAGACATTTCTGCAAAGAAGACATCCAGATGGCCAACAGACACATGAAAAAGTGCTCCATATCACTCGGCATCAGGGAAATACAAATCAAAACCACAATGAGATATCACCTCACACCAGTCAGAATGGCTAAAATCAACAAGTCAGGAAATGACAGATGCTGGCGAGGATGTGGAGAAAGGGGAACCCTCCTACACTGTTGGTGGGAATGCAAGCTGGTGCAGCCACTCTGGAAAACAGCATGGAGGTTCCTCAGAATGTTGAAAATAGAACTGCCCTATGACCCAGCAATTGCACTATTGGGTATTTACCCTAAAGATACAAATGTAGTGATCCAAAGGGGCACATGCACCCGAATGTTTATAGCAGCAATGTCCACAATAGCCAAACTATGGAAAGAACCTAGATGTCCATCCACAGATGAATGGATCCAGAAGATGTGGTATATATACACAATGGAATACTATGCAGCCATCAAAAGAAATGAAATCTTGCCATTTGCGACAACATGGATGGAACTAGAGCGTATCATGCTTAGCGAAATAAGTCAAGCAGAGAAAGACAACTATCATATGATCTCCCTGATATGAGGAAGTGGTGATGCAACATGGAGGCTTAAGTGGGTAGGAGAAGAATAAATGAAACAAGATGGGATTGGGAGGGAGACAAACCATAAGTGACTCTTAATCTCACAAAACAAACTGAGGGTTGCTGGGGGGAGGGGGTTTGGGAGAAGGGGGTGGGATTATGGACATTGGGGAGGGTATGTGCTTTGGTGAGTGCTGTGAAGTGTGTAAACCTGGTGATTCACAGACCTGTACCCCTGGGGATAAAAATATATGTTTATAAAAAATAAAAAGTTTAAAAAAAAAAAATGTTTTGGCATCCTACTCTAAGTTTCTTAGAATTCCTTTGTTCATGGCTCTTTCTTCTTTTCCTTTGGATTTTCTTTCTTGCATTCATTGTAGTTCGTGAGTGTGTTGTGTTTTCCACTTTTAGTGTCTGGCTGTATTTCCAATTTGAAAGTGATATCTTCCTGTTTTCATACCTTCGTGATGATAAGTGCACCGGATAGGTTTTGACTTCTCTTCCATGAATTACGACTGGATTTGGACTCGAGCTCATGACCTGTGATAGACGAAGTTAGGTCTGCAGCTGGGAAGAGCATATCTTATTGTCCTCAGAGACGCAATCTTACTCATGGATCCCCAAAGTTCAGGTGGTCTCGAATGCCCATGTGGACGTCTGTTATTCCTTAGCACCTTCCCATCCAGATAATCTGTCCTGTGCTTAACCTGGATATCATAGTTGCCAACAGTATTGGATAAAAGTCGCCATCTCCATTCCTGTGTGTTCATAGGCTTCCAACGTTTAGATACACCCTTGTTCGTGGTGGATGTGTTGGCAATTCTTCCAGGTTTCTGATGTTTTGATGATCCATCAAGACAAAACACCTTCCACTTAGCTTTTTTCTCTCGAAGGCATAAAATGACTCTCGCTGACTTATGCACAAACACTTTGGCTCTCTTCTCCTTAGGAATAGCATAACCTACGTCTTCCCTGTTTCTTCACTTGCAAGCTATGAGTATCTTTATAGTCGAAGGAAATCTCCTATGGGCAACAGAAGGACGAGTCTGTTTAATATTTGCTGTTTTCTTATGGATGTTTCTATTTTTTTTTTTTTTTTGGAATTTCAACCACTGTTACAAACTGTTTGTATTGACGGGAGACTTTAGTCCTGAGTACTGAATGTATTATTGATAGGTAATAGTTCACTTTCTCATTTCGGTTGGCTTCTGACTTGGATTCTATTTGCCTTTCACCTATATGGTATTTTCTTGGGGTTTCTTCATTGGTACGATTCCTCGCTTCCTTCCCATATTTTGCATGTCTTATCTTTGTGTGTTTGCATGTGCATGTGTTAATGCTGTGTGGTGTGTGTGTGTTTCACATCACAATTATTATTAAAATACGAGAGAATGGATTTCGGTCTCTGGTGGGTAGCAATTCAATTTGACATGCCTTGAAATCTCACATTCCATCAGTTTCAGGAAATCTCCTGCAAGGAATGTCATCTCTTGTCCTTTCAAGAATCCCGTGTTCTCACAAAACGGCCTTCCAACAAACAGCACCATTTGAATTCCTCATTAGAGTCATACTGTTTGTCCCAATACCCTTTCTTTTTTGTATGTTTCTTGACTGTCATGAGTTAGTAAAATCGTCTGTTTATTGTCTTTCTGAGAATGATAGATGTGACAAAGTCCAATGCTCTCCGCAAGACTGCCATAAGAGACATGTGGAAGAATTCCTTCTTGCTTATGTCACAGTACAAATTGTGGTGACATGAAGACAGTGAGATGGTAGTAGTGTCTAATAACCTCATGCTTCTTCAACCATGAAGGCAACAAAAAGATGACCACAACAACTGCAGTGGGGTGGAAATTGACCTGAAGCGTACAAGGTAAACTCCACAGCGAAAGAGAACGGAAGTTGCAGAGATGATGGGAGAAGGTTGGAGACATGGCTCAGGGGAGATTTGGTTGGTTAGTGGATCAGAGGGCTGGAGCCCATGAAGAGGACCAAAGCACAGGAGAGCAGGGCACACTGGGAACGCACAAGGAACCTGTTTCCCAGTGCCGTTCACTGTGAGACGCAGAGGGTCTGAAGGGCACGAGTACTTGACAACACAAGTGTTGAGGGCTGAAGTTTTCCTATCAGCAGGCTTGGCAGACATCAACTTGAAAGAACACCATCTTTTTCCTGCATATGACACCAACAAGCGACCAGGAGCAGACAGCCTGGAGAGAATGATCAGAGAGAGACAATACCAAGAGACGCAGTGGGAAGATGATGAGTCGTGGGAGTGATTCCATGAAAGGCAGTGTTCGTGGAGATGACTCAATGTGGACATAATAAATTTGGGGCTCTCGCAACAGCAGCATCAAGACAGAGCTTGGCCAAGACAGGTATGTGAGGACAGAGACTCCCTAGCCAGCCAACGCGAAATACCAACAGTGGAACACTTGGAGGACTGCCTTCCTCAGTCCAAGATGCTTAGTCCAAGGAGAACAGACTCTCCCATACGGGATGAGAAGAAAGCTTTGACCACATGTTCTCTTCTGAACACAGCATTCTGCAGGCCTGCGTTCTGCTGAGTTGGTAGAGTTTCTCCTTTCACAGGCACACCAGAGCCCACCAAGGTAAACCTCAGCATATTCAGCCCGGACCATAAAAACAACAAACGGCCGGAAAGGAGAGCTACTGCAAATGACTGGCCTCCAGGACAGGGTCAGCCACAACACAAACAGCAGTGGCATGCATGCCACATACACACTCACAAACACACACACACGCACGCACTCAACAAACTTTAAGGGCGAGCCCTGGGTCACTCACGGATCACTTCCTCCTAAATAAATTACCCTAGGTTAGAAAACAGAATGAGTTTAACGAATACAGAGAGGTGACAGAGACTTAGATCCAATGCAAAGATGGAAGAATCAATTGATGCCGGGGTAAAGGAAGAAGGAGTGATTACGACTAGGCAGTCAGAGTGAAACCTCTACATAGAACACGCCCGATGCGGGATAGAAAGCCGTAGCCTGGATACTCGCAATACATCAGAAAACATAGGAGATATCAGAGAGTCTTGAAACACAGAGATAGAACTGATAAAGATAAAAACACCTAAAGAACTCCTGAAGAGAAGATTGGCAGGAGACTGGATGCAAAGTTCGGGAACATGGTAGAAGTGGAGGATCCAATTAGGAACCGAGAAGAACAAGCCTAGAAAATAAGGACGCAAATTCTAAGAGAGAAGGCAGAATGATGGAACATGATAGTGAGCTTAGGGAATCTCTAAGGAAATGAAAGAGGTGCCTCTTGTAGGTGAAGTAAGAGTGAGAGAAAGAAAAGAGGGCTGATCCTAGGTTAGAGAACTCGGGGCTGGAAAGGACCCTCATCTGGGAGCAGAGAAAGTGGTCCAGAATCAGAGGCACAGAGGACTCCCAACACCTTCCACAGAAGCGGAGCACCTAAAGACATAGTGCCATTCCACCTGGAAAATCTAGGCATGGGAGTATTCTCTTTAGGCAAATAGGCATCGGAGAATAGTTTCTCCATAGCCCAATCACTGACTTCAAGAGGAAAAGCTATACCAGCTCTCGAAGCAGGCCGGATAGCTCAAGCAACAGCAGCCAAGCCAAAATCCTTATCCCCTGCCTTTCTGAACAATGACAGAGCAGCGGTTCTGTCTGGAACCAGGAGGTATTCAGAAGTCAATTGTTGGGTCCCGGGTTATGTCCATCAGTTCAGAGGCGGCCTTCAGATCAACTCATGATTCCAGGGCCTTGGCATTGACTCTGTTCTCAGGTTCTCTGCTCAGGGGCAAGTAAGCTTCTCCCTCTCCAGCTCCACCCCCTGATTGGGATCTCTCTGCCTCTCTGTCCAAACGTGCATGTGCACGTTCGATAAGATAACAAAGACAAAAACAGTGCACAATAATTGACT